>NW_027397067.1:32153813-32262547 GCF_003265705.2 Callorhinus ursinus
ACTGAGCCACCCAGGCTCCCCTCAGTCAGGCTCTTTTATATGATGGTGAAAATGTACTAGGATTAGTATACAAATCAGCACTAAATCACCACTTGCTCTGATTTGTCCAAGTGTTTGGAGATTCCCTATCTCAGAACATACTGTTTCACATTGAGGTGATTCTTGCTATTGATCCAATCGTAATTACTTGGTTGCAGTTTTTCAGTAGCTGGGTCATCGCCATTAAATATGTTAACAATCCTAATATTGCTAAGTTCTCCTGTCCTCCCCCGCCACCCCCGCCACATTCTTCTACATGCATTCTTTGGCTAGGGCTTTGCTTATGGATCTCCAACATAACACAGTGGTGAGAGTGTAGTCAGCTATCAGATCCTGGTTCAAGCCAAATCTAGTTCCTCATTGTTTCTTCTGTCATTTCCTACAGCAGTTTCTAAATTCCACTACTCTCCTAGAGCTTTATCTTCAACAGTTCCCTTAAAGACTACCTTTGGTCGTACTTGGTGGAAGAATATATATAATGTGGCTGTAAACTTCATTTAGCAGAACACAGTTATTTAAAGAGAGAGATAGTCTTATTTACCCTTAAACACTAAGCAGTCTTTCTTTTCAAGTATACATGAGCCATACAGAAAATTTAGTCATATTTCAGATCACAAAGTACATCTAGTAAAAGCCGAGCATCTATTCAATATACATACAGCATTCATTTACAAAGATGCAATAAAATGTCCAAATTAGGAAGACAAAATGGGCAAGGAGTCTGAGTAGACAATTTGAAAAGAGAGAATTATAAGTACCCGATAAGAAGATACAAATGTTTCTAATTCCCATAGTCATTTGGAAAGTTAAATCAACAAAGAAATATTTGCCACCTCACATTGGTAGAAATTTAAAATAAATTATATCTATCACATTGAAGGATGGTGAGAATGTGAAGAGATGGGTAATCCCATGCACTCTAGTAGAAGCAACAATTTATAGAAACTTTTTAAAATACATTGGTATTTTTTATCTTCTGTATATATACAGAAGTTTCACTATGAATCCCCTTTCTAGAGAAATATGTGCTCAGATACACAATAACTACCTAGCAAAATGCTCATTACAGCCTTATGTATTTTAATAAATAACTGGAAATAACATAATGATCACCAATAGAAGAATTGTTAAATGTGCTGTATCCATCTTATGGAATATTATATAGTGATTAGAAAGTACTACATGGATTGACTCGGAATGATCCCCATGGCATATTTTTACATGATAAGAAGGTTTTGGAATGATCCGTATGACTTGATCCTATTTATAAAAAAATAATGCAAATATGTAATGAAATATTATACAAACATATACAAGCATATATTTGCTATACACATATATAAGTATATGTATATACATATACAGACAAATATAGATAGACGATATATAAATAAATATGTTGAAATAAAATGTCTGAAAAAATGCACACGAAACTGACAATGGTGGTTATCCTTAAGGAAGGAAGGGAGCAAAATTGCCTTGTAGGAGAGAAATAGTAGTGGTTCAGAAAAGGGTACTATTTGTTTGCAACCTTGGGAATTCCCTGAGTGAATTTGAAATTGGCTCCATACACTGAGGTCTGGAAGAGACGGAAGAAAGAAGAGGGCCCCTTCAGATTGGTAAGTAACAGATTTGATTAAACAAGTGAACGTGCATAGAAGGCTTGTGTTGGGGGGCCGCAAGATGAATAGATCTCTGCACCTACTGCCAGAATCTTAAAAGTTTATGTAGAGGTTTCAATTGCGTTCAGATGTGCATTAGTACAGATAGTTTCAAGAGCATATTACTCTCTCAATCTACGTCTCTGAAGCATCTGCTATTATGGAGGTATTAGGATGGAGGTACCTTCGGAGAACAGGAGAGAGGGCGAGGAGCCTCTGATTGCCCTCGTCCAGCTCATAGGTCCACTGGGGGTCACACCCTCTCGGTGACCTCCTCCACAGGGACCTTTTCTTTTTATCAATTTTACAGAACTATAATTTTAAAATAAACATAAAGGAGGAGATCTTGGGGCATTGACTCAGCAAAAGAATTCTAAAATATGAGAGAGACAAAGAGATTGATTGTTTCCTTGGAACACTTTGCACATTGGATGATAATCGTAATTACAAGGAATGATATCTCCCTGATTCCTTTTAGCAGAACATTATTAATGTCTAATGGCTGCAGTTGTTCCCAGGTGTGGGAAGGCTAGTAACTGGAAACTTCACGGGCCCTTTCTCACCTGCTAATAATTAAAGAAGCAATTACTTTTCTTAGACAGACTAACAGGTAATTGGCCAAACAGCATTTTTAACAGCAATTTCCTAATTCTGAAGAGACTATAAAGTGGCATATGCCAAACAAGAAATGGTTTTATTTTAAATAAAATAACTAGGTTGAAATAAATCTACATCAAGAATATCAATTATTTTTTCCCTACCAGAACACCAGCTCAGAACACAAAATATCTCTCTCATTTCTTTCTTTTTTTTTCCATTTTAAGTGTCAGATATTAGACCAACAATGATTCTTTATTCTAAAGCTCCAAATATTTTACCAAGAAACAAATAGGAATCTTTGGCTTGTCCATGTGATAGATACAGTTATTGTATCTCTGGTTTAAGAGATGTTGACTTCTTTTTTTTTTTTAAAATTTTTTTATTTATTGTAGGGTGGGGGGGCAGAGGGAGAGAGAGTGTTTTTTTTTTTTAAGATTTTATTTATTTATCTAACAGAGAGACAGCACAAGTAGGCAGGGCAGCAGCAGAGGGAGAGGGAGAGGGAGAAGTAGACTCCCCGCCGAGCAGGGAGCACGATATGGGGCTCCATCCCAGGACTCTGGGATCATGACCCGAGCCGAAGGCAGCGCCTTAACCGACTGAGCCACCCAGGAGCCCACAGAGGGAGAGAGAGTCTTAAGCAGGCTCCACCCTGAGAATGGAGCCTGACATGGGGCTCAATCTCACCACCCTGAAATCATGACCCTGACATCAGGACCCTGACATCAGGACCTGAGCTGAAACCAAGAGTGGGACACTTAACCGACTACGACACCTAGGTGACCCTAGGAGATGTCTACTTCTTATTTAAACGCCTACTGGTTGTTATGATTACTTTTCCTTTTAGCAAAACTGTAAACAAGAAAAATACAACCACTTGGTCTGAAGGGGAGAGATTAGGTCAAATACTAAAATGAAATCCTGACCCTTCGTGACTAGGTAGGAATTACAAAGGAAGTTCTTGCTACTGTGATTTATTTATTGGTTCCTGAAAGGATTCTGTATTTAATTCAACCACATTTACTAACAAGGGTTTTTGCCTTTTATGCTAAAAGAAAAATCTTCAGACATATTGTTTCAAAAGATCAGATATAACAAAGAATACAAAGTCTCCAAAAGAACACTGTAAATGCTCTGAACTTCATTGTATACACAACAAACATTTCTGAAGCTGTAGGATTTAAGCATGGCTTATTCAATGCAAGACTTCTAATTATATCACTTGCAAAGCAGTTGTGTGTTTCCAGATGCATTCCTCAACAAACCCCAGTGCTACTGCAGGTGAGTGCTCTCCAGGTGATCATTCTGGCAATCTTAACCAGCAGGTCTACTAGTATTACCATGTAATTAATAGAAATACCTACAGCGTTGTCACGTCTATGTGAGAATTTGACACAAAGGTTATCTTTGAGTAAATAATCATCATTTAACTCTATTTTTGCTTTCTTGAGTTTGAATATGCAGGGACAAACCATGACAGCCCAGCCTTTAGCCCTTCCTTCCAGTTTAAAATATATATATATATATATATACATATGTTTGTTTCAAGTTTTTATTTAAATTCCAGTTAATTAACACATAGTGTAATATCAGTTTCAGGAGTCAAATCTAGTAATTCATCACTTATCTATAACACACAGTGCTCATCAAAAGTGCCCTACTTAATACCCGTCACCCATTTAATCCATCCCCCCCACACCTCCCTCCATCAACCCTCAGTTTGTTCTATGTAGCTAAGGGTCTGTTTTATGCTTTGTCTCTCTCCCCCCCCCCCCCCCCCGTTCATCTGTTTCATTTCTTAAATTCCACAAAACACAGGAAACAACATGCTGGAAAGGCTGCAGAGAAAGGGGAACCCTCTTGCACTGTTGGTGGGAAAGCAAACTGGTGCAGCCACTCTGGAAAACAGTATGGAGTTTCTTCAAAAAGTTAAAAATAGAACTACTCTTTGATCCAGCAATTGCACTGCTCAGTATTTACCCAAAATACTGAGTCAAAGAGATATATGCACGCCGATGTTTATAGCAACATTATCAACAATAGCCAAATTATGGAAAGAGCCCAAATGTCCATTGACTGATGAATGGATAAAGTAGAGATGGTGTATGTATATATATATATGTATGTGTATGTATACACACACACACACACACACACACACACACACACAATGGAAGAGTACTCAGCCATAGAAAAGAATGAAGTCTTGCCATTTGCAATGACAGGAATGGAGCTAGAGAGTATTATGCTAAGCAAAATAAGTTAGTCAGAAAATATAATTGTTTTAAATGTGTTTTCCACTCTAATCTTTTCCACATATTCAAAGTTTTTTTTCCTTTATGTGCTTTTTACCTGGATGTCCTTAATCTAGATGTTAAAGTACACTGCCTAATCTTAGATACAAATCTCTCAAAGGAAAGTCATTTCTTTGGGACTCTCCAAGCTCTTTAGACCAAATAACTGCTACATTTCCTTTGTTCACTCCTGAATGCAGTGGAACCTTTTGCAATGATTTCCTCTGAAGACTCAAAGATCAGGCACAAGTCATCTCTATGTATTAGTCCCTCCTAATAGCAACTTGATTCATTTTAGGATTTTAAAAACAATTCAAAGCACATTTTTGTTCATTTCTGGTTTCAGAACCAAATTTTATCTTCTTTGGTATATACACTCTTTTTAAAAAATACTATCTTCACAAGTATACACACCTTTAAAAATAGAGTTCACCTTAGAGTTGTATATTCTCAGGATGAACATAACAAATTATCCATTTATAATATAGAGTCTAGGTTGAGATTTTACCAAGTTTATTTTCTCTAATGATTGTGATGAAATGAATATAGCCAGAAGTCATATTATTAAAATAGGATAAGAAGACAGATGAAGTTTTGAACATATCCATTAGTCACATTATATCAGTTACTTCAAAAGTCTTAAAATCACTACTTTGTAACTTTATTACTTCATAGAAAATATTGTTCCATTCTGTTTCCTTTATGTATATTCTTTTCATCACAAAACTCCAATTGCCTATTGTCTGTGTATTTTTTAAAAAGATTTTATTTATTTATTTGACAGAGAGAGACACAGCAAGAGAGGGAACACAAGCAGGGGGAGTGGGGGAGGGAGAAGCAGGCTTCCCGCGGAGCAGGGAGCCCAATGGGGGCTTGATACTAGGACCCTGGGATCATGACCTGAGCCGAAGGCAGATGCTTAACGACTGAGCCAGCCAGGTGTCCCCGTCTGTGTATTTTTTTTTTTAAGACTTTATTTATTTATTCGTGACAGACAGAGAGAGAGAGAAGCAGAGGGAGAAGCAGGCTCCCAAGGAGCAGGGAGCCCGATGCGGGACTCGATCCCAGGACCCTGGGATAATGACCTGAGCCGAAGGCAGACACTTAACCATCTGAGCCACCCAGGCGCCCTCGTCTGTGTATTTTAATCCCTAATTGCATATCAAAATTCCTAGCCCTCAATTTAATATAGCAAAATTTGATTATTATAGAACTGAATCTATCTAGCAATCTGTTGTCATATACCTATTCATTTATTATGAAGTGTAGGTATGTAAGCAGTATTTATTAGTTTATAAGTACTACCTTTTCTAATTTTGGGGGAGGCATTACTTTCTTGGTATAACCTTACTTTCACATAGTGTTAGTTGCTTACCAGTTTGTGACAAGTAAATTGGAACAGCTTTCTTTTTCATTTAAGTTGTCTCTTTTGGTTCCTTAGCTGTTCTTAAGCTTCTTTTAGATTTCTACCATCAATAATCTCTTAACATGCTGACAGAGGAAACTATTAAGAGGTATTTTTATCTATCCTTATACGATTTCATTTATTATGTGCTGTGATAGAGCCACAGTAATATGCTTGTGCATCATCTCAACTTTGTATGGAATGAAAAAAAAAGAGACTCAAAACCTGCAGAAATATTTCTATATTCCATTTCATTACCTAGTGAAGACATTAAATGTAAAAGTTCTACATTGCTTAAGATATTGATGTGCCACATTACACAGATGGAGCAGAATACAATTTCACCAGAATGTGAAAAATGTGCCTTTTCCTTTCAACACATTTAAATTATACTTCACAAACTGAATTTTAATAAATATTTAAGAAGATATGTTCAGACTCACACAAATAGAGTTTAATGACATTATAACCCCAGATTCTATAATTATAAATTTTTGTCTTACAAGTACTCACCATAATATTCTTATTAGCACATAGAAAAAGTTATTGTCTATGATCATTAGCTCTGGGTATTGAACGCCATCATTTACACGTGAGTTGTCCAGGTTTTCTCGATCATAGACTTATATGTGAAACTTTTGAAAAATTTATTCCTGAGTTACTCCCCAGATCACCACTATCAAAGTCACAAAAAAGGGATCTGGCAATCTGAAATTTGTGTAAGTTACCAGATGATCATTATGATCTTAAATCTCAGTGTAATGAGCACTGCATGTTATATACAACTGATGAATCACTGGACTCTACCTCTGAAACTAATAATGTAATATGTTAATTAATTGAGGGGTGCCTGTGTGGCTCAGTCGTTAAGTGTCTGTCTTCAGCTCAGGTCATGATCCCAGCATCCTGGGGTCCACGGAGTCCCACAGGAAACTGTGGGAAGCAGGGAACCTGCTTCTCCCCCTCCAGCTCCCCCTGCTTGTGTTCCCTCTCTCGCTGTCTCTGTCAAATAACTAAATAAAATCTTCAAAAATATATGTTAATTAATTGAATTTAAATTTTAAAAAATCTCAGAAAACTGGCAACTGCAAGGCCCCCCCGGACATGCACTATCTTTGGGTTTACCCTACAGAGAGTGCTCCTCTCCTAGAGCAGCCAGGCGCCAGGGCACTAGCAGAACATGCAGAGACCACTCACATATTGTCAGGACACAAGCAGAACGTGCAGAGAGCACGCACATGTTGTCAGAGCTGGTTTTTGACTATGGGCACTTAGTTCCAGAATTGTATGTTTAACTTCTGGGCTATGCTGCCTCTCTGAACCGCAGGTTTTTTATTTGTAGCTAGAAATGAGATAATAGCTCCTACTTCTCAGTTTTGTAGAGAACCTTTAATAACATTCCCCCTCCCACCCAAGAAATCCTAGGGCAGTGTTTCAGCACATTGAAATAAATAAATAAATAAATGTTAAACTAACTCTAATTTTTGTTGTTAAAATAAACATTATGTTTTCAAGACACTTCGTGCATATTCTTAGTCCCCATTATATGTAGGTTTCTTTCAAGCTGCTGAGTTGCAAACAAAAAGGCTTATTGTTCTGGTTGCTCTGGGATCCCAAATATATCTACTGACACAATATCTGAACCGTAGCCAAATATGTTTGTGTAGATCCCCACCTCTAAGTCTGTTTAGTTATGAACTTCCTGGTAATATCTCTGCCCTCACTTGCTGCACATATAACATTCTTTACTTATTTTTTCATGTCTTTACATTATTACTAAATTACCCATTTTGTAAAATCCTCTTATACGTTCCACATAATAATTGAATATGACACTTGGTCTTTATAACACTCATTCAACATTTCTCATATATTCCCTTATATTCCTAATATAGACTGTAATCGTTCTGAAAGTGGGACTCATATATTGTGTTGGTTCTTACACACAGCACATAGGACTGTATCAGAAACATTAATAGGTGTCAAAGAATTATTTTATGTAAGGGAACAAATGGATTACTAAAAAGAATTGATGGGAGACACTGGTTTGAAATTACATAACATGGCATTATATGTTACTTATTTTAAAAATCATTTAAAAACAATAATTTTTAAAAATAAGCAGACATCAGTTTTATATGGAATACAACATGAGGAATCCTGTGCTATCTAGAATTTATTTAAAATTAAATCAGCTCATTAATTTTATGTAATCTTTTATACTTACTGGAAATGAACATTGCTTAAACTGAGTATATTGTAAACATATGGACATTTTAAAATATAAAATTATGTAAGAGATTAAGTCATCTGGCGCAAAAATTCATGTTTTCATAATATAAGTCTATCAATATCCAGGGTCATGTATACCAGAAAAAATATAGTGATCTATTTAGGCATTATCATTTTCAGAAGAAATAGTCCTGAAAGTCAGAAGTTTAAATATGATTTTCTTAGTAATAACCATTCACTGATCAAAATTAAAATGAAATCAATGATACAGTAATATAATTTAAATCTGAGTCTATGTATAAAAACTACAAAAATAAAACTGTGATAAATAATACCATCTTATATGTTGCCTTAATATCCTATAGATACACCTATCATCAAAATGACCATTTGGTGTATTATTTAAATGTATGCTCCCCCCCCAATGAACGAAGTTCAAAGACATCTCTGATATCTTTCTGTCAGAATTTCGTCCACTCATTATTTTGTTGTTGTTGAAAAATAATGAATTATTTATTAAAATATAATTAAAATTATATTAAAAATTATATTAAAAATAATGTTTAAGTAATATATTTAAAACGAATGCAGTGGGAATTTCTGATATTTACCAAGATGGCATAAGCCAGTAGCCAACTTCTGCCAAAAACAACTCTCAAAAATTAAGAAATTTAAAAGTCAACTATTTGAAGACTCTGAAAATAAAGCGAAGTAGATGGATGGGATGGAGGAAGGGGAAACTTGAATTAAGTGACTTGTACTGGGGAGAATGTTCTTTTTTGTTTTATTTATTTATTTATTTATTTATTTATTTATTTATTTATTACTTCCTCTTCTGGCATTGATCCCAGGGTGAACCCCTTGCGAAGTGGTGGCAGCCTCTAAAGGCAGCAAAAACTCTGATAGAGCTCCTGGCCAGAAGACGGGGAAAAATGCCCCTGTGAGCTGCAGATTATAGAAAGAATCCTTATCATCATCATCATCATCATCATCATTTTAATTAATAGGCTTACTTTGTAGGGTAATTGTAAGGGTTCAGAAAAATTGGGTGGAAGGTTTAGACAATCCATTTATACTCCCTCTCATTTATGACCTTTCTCCCTTCAGGGTTTCTCCTCTTACTAACATCTTATATTAGTCATAATTGATAGGTCAATATTAATATATCATCATTGACTGAAGTCTACAGATTACTTGAGGGTACATTCACTGTGTTGTACATTCTGTGAGTTTGGTCAAATGTATAATTACACATATCCACTATTACAGTA
Source organism: Callorhinus ursinus (assembly GCF_003265705.2). NCBI lineage: Eukaryota > Metazoa > Chordata > Mammalia > Carnivora > Otariidae > Callorhinus > Callorhinus ursinus. The sequence goes on from NW_027397067.1 coordinate 32,163,316, forward strand.
TTACACAGAATAGTTTTACTGTCCTAAAAGTCCTCTGTGTTCTACATATTCATCTCTTCTCCCCTCCCCCACCCCAATCTGGCAACTACTGATTTTTTCATATCTCTATAATTTTTTTTCTAGATTTCATATACCCAGTCCCAATTGGTATATATCATTTTCAAATTGACTTCTTTCACTTAGCAATATGCATTTAAGATTCCTCCATATTTTTTTGTGACTTAGTAGCTCATGTCTTTTTATTGCTGAATAATATTCCACTGTGCAGATATTCTTCAGTTAATGCATTAACCTACTGAAGGACATCTTAGTTGCTTCCAAGTTTAGGCAATTATAAATAAAGCTTCTTTGAACATGTGTATGTAAGATTTCATGTGGACATAAGTTTTCAATTCATTTGTATAAATAACAAGAAGCATAATTTTAGATCTTATCTTTTTTTCTTTACTTTTTAAAATTTAAATTCAATTAATTAACATATAGCGTGTTATTAGTTTCAGAGGTAGAGGTCAGTAATTCATCAGTTTTATATAATACCCAGTGCTCATTACAACACATACCCTCCCCAATGTCCATCACCCAGTTACCCCATCCCTCCACCCTCCTCCCCTCCAGCAACCCTCAGTTTGTTTCCTATGATTAAGAGTCTCTTATGGTTTGTCCTATCTTAATAGTATGTTTAGTTTTACAAGAAACTGGCAAACTGTCTTCAAAAGGGTTGTACCATTTTCCATTCCTGCCAGCAATGACTAAGAAGTCTTGTTGCTCTACATCCTTGTCAGTATTTGGCATTGTCAGTGTTTTGAATTTTAGCCATTCTAATGTGATATCTCATTATTGTTTTAAGTTGAAACTCCCTAATAACATAAAATTTAGAGCATATTCCTACATGCTTATTTCCATCTGTACATCTTATCTGGTGAAATGCCTGTTCAGATTTTTTACTCATTTTCAAATTTTATTGTTTCTTTTTTTTTAATTATCCTTTATTTGTAAAATATGAACTTGTATCAAAATTTTTAAAGAAAATGATTTTGTGTTTATCTCTAAAATTTCTAAGAAAGACATAGAGAATGTTGCCTAAGTTTTGGTTGCTGCCTTTGAATACAATCTACTAATCGAACTCATTAAATTTAGAAGTGGAATATAAGGAGCAAAGTTATTAGAAAAATAGGAAAATATGAGATTTCTGTGGGCTTCATTGGGAGCATGCAATGAATAGGATCAATCTATTTATCCATCTCATTTTATGGGAGAAAATAAATGCCAACACTAATTGACCAGCTCAATATCATTTTTATTCCTCAGGATCTTATAGTGATGATACTTCTGAAGTGTTCATTTTCTTTAAATCAAAACTTTTGTCTTTTAACCTCTCTTAACTCTATTATTGTCATCATGAGAGCCAGAAATCAATAGGTGACATCTAATGAGAGATTTTAACTTTTTGGCTTCATTATATAGATCATTAAATTGGCTAGCAAGTTTGCTTCATTTTCATGGAGCGGTCAGTTTTAAGGTCATTTGTCTTTTTTTTAACACAAAGATCAAATGGGATATTCCTTTATTTAAGTGAGCACCCAGCATAGATAAGCACATTTAATTATAGATTTAATTTGTGTGTCTTTTATAGTTATAGTTCCTTTTATATTTTTGCAACCTATTTCTATTCCATGGAGCTTTTTTTCATTTTCAGATTCCTTATTGCAGGACATTTTGTAACATATTTTATTCTTGTATTATATATGATGCCTTCCATTCCTTTAGTTATTCTTTTATTTGCCAAATCAAATTAATCTTACACTTAAGTTCCATTTCTCTGATATCCCCCAGTTCCGACTAGCTCTTTTACCTAATTTAGATACAAACAAACACGTATAAAAGCTTTAGTGTAGCTTATTTACATGTCAAGCCAGGGCAGACTTACTTTGTCTGGTTTATATACGTCTAAGAGGGATAATGGAAGTGCTAGAAAAAGAATATCAGTTTATAAACATGAACCAGTTTTAATAAATTACCCAAAAGTATAATGAAATCATAGTGTATGTTTTCTTTCATTTTTTTTACATTTTATGTTATTTAACCCTTCAAACATAATGAAATTTTCATGTGTAATCCAGAAATGAACAAAGTAAAAATAGCTGGCTGCTATTCTTATAATGTCTCATGGCTGACCAAGTGATACTGATAGTGGTGTTTTGGTCCAGGAGTGATGATGTTTAAATAAGTCTAGTGTGGCTCAACCTAGCATATCTTGAAGCTTTTCTCATCAGCTGTTTAATAACATTATAACAGAAAACTTGTTTCATCTTGAGTACTAAAACTGACTGACAACTTGTGACTGCACAGAGTGTGGTGCTGATGAAATTTCTAATGTCTTATCTAAGTTTATTGGGCCATAGATTGATTAATACTTAGAGCACATAGGAGGCAAAGGCAGTTCATGTGTCACATCTTTAGTGAGCATACTCTCAGGTGAATTACACTAGATAACAACATCTAAATAGACAAAGAACTTTAAAAAATAGTTCACACTAAAAGCAATGATCATCTCCTTCCTATCTGATATACAGCAATTGGTAGATTGGTGTGTAGACAGGCCCCACGAGATACACTTTTCTGTGCTTGAAAAGATAGAAGGATCACTTGACTGAAAATAAGCCTGGTAGATGTTCTTTTCTTTTCCTCTGTAGAGAGTTGTGTTTAAACTATAAAAGTCTAATCCATTTCCTTTTTCTATAACAAGCAGAATACATGAAAAAAAAGTATTTAACACCTGAGTTAAAAGAAGAAGCACTCTGCATACAAATGCCCTCAGTGTGGGTCTTTCAGAATGGCTTAGAAGGTTCACAAAATCACATGTCACCTACCTGTGGAAAAATGAACAATTTCATATGGATACCCAAAACTACCATTCCTCAGGAGAAGTATCTGCTCTGGTTCATTCCAAAGTGTCAAGTCCATTATACATATAAGTCACACAACAAGTCTTACTGCATCTAAAACCTTATAGATGTCAGCTTTTAGAAACAAGGTCTAGTATTAGTGCTATACAGTTTTACTTACTTTATTCACAAAATTTCATTATCGAAGCCAGTTATAACCTAGAAGAAAGTATAAAACAAATGTTAGGTTCTATTCCAAGTGTTCATCTTGGAAAATTCAGGTAATATAGTTTAATCTTACTACGAGCTTTTATTTGCCATATTCTTGATGACAAATAAAGAACAGAGGTTACAAGATGAAAGTTTCTCTTTCTTATAAATTCTTTTTTTTAAAGATTTATTTATTTATTTATTTGAGAGACAGAGAATGAGAGATAGAGAGCACGAGAGGGAAGAGGGTCAGAGGGAGAAGCAGACTCCCCGCTGAGCAGGGAGCCCGATGTGGGACTCGATCCTGGGACTCCAGGATCATGACCTGACCTGAAGGCAGTCGCTTAACCAACTGAGCCACCCAGGCGCCCTCTTTCTTATAAATTCTTAATTGTACTCCGCAGTCATATTCTCTTTTAGGAAGGTGTCTCAAAGAATAAGAATAATAAAAGGATATTTATCCTCTATGCGGATTATTATTTACCAAGCCAGTTAATATATTATTTTTCTCTGAAAATCTAAGGAAGCAAGATGGACAATATGTCTGTGTTTTATTCATTCGGACTATCTGCTTTTATATCATTACTGCACAGGTGTTCTTTTATGTCAATCTTCTATTTATTTTACATTGTTTTACAAGTTCTAGGGGAAATAAATGCCCTACTTTAGGAAGCTGGTGAAAGCTAACATATCAAGGGAATAGAGATAGAAGGTGAGAGGTAAGAAAGAAAACAGTTTCCGAAGGCCAATGAATTAGATACACTTAGTTATAAATTACATGACAAAATTATTTTTGAGATGTTTAAAATAGAATTGGAGATAGAGAAAATGCCACTAAAAAGAACAAAATGAATCTCTAGTATATATACTTCATGCTGCTAAAGAGATTTCTTGTATGCATTTGTTTTACATGCATACTGTTTACTTCATTTATTCATTCTTTTGAGGTACACAGAGAGTAGTGATTATCTCAAATGACTTCTCTATGACACCGTTCACTGGTAGTTACTCAAGTGAGCCATCCTCATTGTGTTACTTTGGTTTAGTTGATTATTTCATTACTGTAAAACAACAAAAATATGGCTCTTGATATAAGTAAGGTTTTGATTATCATAAAATTTATTTAATGAACTATATACAATACAGTTACTACAAAATCATTCAACGTATTGATTTTGGTTTTGGCGCACTTCTATGTGAGCAGTATGCACCAATGTGACCTGCCGTACAAATGCCTTTTCCTACTTGTAACCTCTGCTTTAAGTCATGTCTCTCGCTTTTGCTAAAATTACTACATTAAAAGCTAAGTTGAGCATACTATTTAAAATAATTCTTAAAAGTTCTACAGCCTCAATATGCAGTGTTCCTACTTTGTCTAATACTTTATCCCAACATTATATACTCTTATTACCTTACATAATATATGGCATTATCATTCTCTGGATTGTTATATAGATTTCACTTTCTGTATCCTCATCTGCATTCTCATTCATTTTATATAGCTTAGCCTAAGTTGTTCTTCTCAAACATGAATATAATGAATGTTCTGTTGCTTAAAACCCTGCTTGCTTTCATGATTATAATATGGCCCATAAGCCCTTTGGTATTTGTCACTTCTTTACCTTCCCAGTTTTCTCCCACACATTGTATACAAGATATATTGATATCCCTTTTCCAAAAAGGTCTAATTTCTGGATTACTTTTATCTCTTCTACCGGGAATGCTATTATTCTATTCTACATAGGATGCCTGCACAACTGTTTTCCGTGGGTCATATCCCAAATTTGATAACTCTTTCTCCAGAAGAGAAAGATGTTCTTCTTAGTGCCTTCTGCTGTACTTATGTCTTATTAGATCGTTGAATTGCAACTTCCTTCTTCCTTTCTATTCATTCCTTACATTGCAAATCCTTGATGTAATGATTATGTGGTATATTGGTGGAAATTGGGAAATCAAATAGTCTGATCCTAATTTCTAACCATGTGCCCCAATTCACTGCAAATAAACATATAGTCTAAATAAAATTAGGTGAAAATCAGGTAAATTATGCTTCTAGACAAGGCTCCTTTCTTTTCTATTCAACCAGATTGCTTCTCTGAGTCCCTCCTATATTGGAATGTTGCATTCTCTCCTGCCCTAGATCCTTGGACTATACCTCACTCATTTTTATTTTCCAAACCAAGTACAGTAGATGCTGAGTTAATATTCTTTTTGTGAAATTACAGAGGAATTAATAAGAATAAACCTGGCTTAGACATTTACAATGGAAATTTAATGTAATTAATAATGAACTATAACCTTGCATTCTCTAACACGTTTTCAGAGTGCTTTTGAGAATATAAATAGTACCATGACCTATCATAATATAAACAGTAAATGAGGGGCGCCTGGGTGGCTCAATCATTAAGCGTCTGCCTTTGGTTCAGGTCGTGATCCCAGGATTCTGGGATCGAGCCCCGCATCGGGCTCCCTGCTCAGCGGGAAGCCTGCTTCTCCCTCTCCCACTCCCCCTGCTTGTGCTCCCTCTCGCTGTGTCTGTCTCTGTCAAATAAATAAATAAAATCTTTAAAAAAAGTAAATGATATTAAAATATTTATTTTTATTATTATTATGTTTAGTTAGCCAACATATAGTACATCATTAGTTTTTGATGTAGTGTTCAATGATTCATTAGTTGTGTATAACACCCAGTGCTCCTCACTACACATGCCCTCCTTAATACCTATCACCCAGTTGCCCCACCCATCACCCTCCTCCCTTCTGTAACCCTCAGTTTGTTTCCTAGAGTCCAGAGTCTCTCATGGTTTGTCTCCCTCTCTGATTTCTTCCCATTCAGTTTTCCCTCCCTTGAAATATTTCATTCTACATCCTGGAAATCAGGTTCGATATCTTTTTTTTAAAGATTTTATTTATTTATTTGACAGAAAGAGGGAGAGAGCACACAAGCAGGGGGAGTGGCAGGCAGAGGGAGAGGGAGAAGCAGACTCCCTGCTGAGCAGGGAGCCCGATGTGGGGCTCAATCCCAGGACCCCGGACCATGACCTGAGCTGAAGGCAGACCCTTAACCCACTGAGCCACCCAGGCACCCTTTGATATCTTTTATCAAGGGTCTCAAAGCCATAAAATTATTCTGAGACCTTTTGATAGCTACTGACTAAACTGCAATTATAGGTTTGAAAACTAAAGACAAACACCTGCTATATAAGGCAGAAGATAGTTTTCCTCCAAATAATATTTTCTGCTGATTTAAGTGTCCCTCGGAATAAGGAAGTTTAAATGGTGATGTGGACTAAGTAAAGATAAAGATGAAAATTCTACGAGATCATTCAATTTAAAGAGTATTTGATGATGCGATGAACTATAAAACAAAACTATACAATTTTTATTCGCAGTTTTAGTTACTTTTCCTGATTCTGGCAGGAAACTTTAAGGATAATGATTAATAAAGTAGATGAAATGCATCAACACACTGTATTAATGTTTTATGTGTGAAATGTGAAAACTTGTCAAGATAAACTCAGACTGGAAATGTCATCCTTTTTTCCTTCCAAAATAGTTCCTTGAAGCCTATGTTTAAAGCATAGTCTTTATAATCACATACTGAAAATTCTGGAAGGTATCACGATGATTTTTAATATAATAGTTCTTTTATATTCAAACGAATTTCTACTGTTAGAGAAAAGAATGATGAGAAATCAGGAGTTCACACAAAACAGCCTCCTAAATCTGAATCTTTTCACACATTTTATGATAAAACCACATAAAACAACAAGGAAAACATATAGTATCACACACACTTTAAGCATAACATCAAGACAAAGAATATTACAAGTTTCAGATTACCTGTGAGTAGGAAAATAAACTCAAATTTAGCAGGCCATTTCCAATAATCTGAGAAAGGGATGGGACTACAGCATCTCTTCAGTAAAGAGAAGGCTAAAACTCTCATGATAGTGTTGGAAGAATACCATTTTTGGGTAAAGTGGGACAATTTATGAAAGGGAGAAGACCAATGGAAACTCTAGGAAAGAGAAAGAAGGAAAGAAGAGAAGAAAATTAAAAGGCCTATAACATATCATAGCCAAGCAAGAATAACTTTGATTATACCAACAAAAGAGAGAAGCTTTCAACCAAGCACTAGTAGTTAAGTAACCTCAAACACTCACAGCTGCCTGAATATGACTGTCATTGAAGGTCCACAAAAATGTAATATTTCAAAAGAAAATAGTAACTATATAAAGACTGTATATGGATAAAATAAAAAACCAAAAATTGAAATATTTCAGATAGCAATAATTCTGCCCATAACCAAACATGAAATACATTCAATGCTCTAACATGATTAAATGTCATTAAAAAATCATTTACAGATATTAAAAGAAGATCCTCTTGAATCAGAAATACAAAAATTAAAACAAAAATAGGCAAAATTCAGGGTGCCTGGGTGGCTCAGTCAGTTCAGCATCTGACTCTTGGTTTTGGCTCAGATCATGATCTCAGAGTCCTGGGATTGAGTCCCGCGGCAGACTCCTCCACACTCAGCATTGAGTCTTCTTGTTCCTCCCCTTCTGTTCCCCCCCCCACTCTTTCTCTCTCTCTCTCAAATAAAATCCTAAAAAAAAACGACAAGACAAAACTTGACCCCCTCAAAGTGGCAAACTTTCCATTGGAGAAACTGGCAGACACTGCTTTAACTAAATTAGCAAAGGTAACATCACCAGTGGTAATTCATGTTAATATTATTTACCCCTGATATAATGTGATGAAATATAGTATCTCTTGTATTATTCTAAAAAAAGTCTATAACCCCAGTTTAATAATGAAAACATATCAGGCAAAGCCAAACTGAGAGACATTTTACAAAATACCGAATATGCTTCAAAAGTGTTGAGGTTAATGGGAGTGCAGCGTCTATGGAGAATGGTATGGAGTTTCCTCAAAAACGTAAAAATAATACTGCCATATGATCTAGCAATTCCATTTCTGTGTATTTATTCAAAATAATTGAAATGAGGATCTCAAAGAGATATCTGCACTCCTATGTTTATTGCAACATTATTCACCATAGCCAAGATAAGAAAACAACCCAAATGTCCATTGACAAGTGAATGGATAAAGAAAATATGGCATATATACAATGAAATATTATTCAGTCTTTAAAAAGAAGGAAATCCTGCTACTTATGAAAATGTGAATGAACCTGGAGGACATTAGGATGAGTGATATGACCCAGTCATGGGAGGAAAATCCTGCATGATTCCACTTATATCCGGTATCTAAAATAGCTAAACTCATAGAAACCGAAGACAGAATGGTGATGGCCAGACACAGGAAAGAGGTAGAAATTAAGAGTGCTTGCCCAATTGATATAAAGTTTCAGTTATGAAAGATGAATAACTTCTAGAGATCTGCTGTACAATATAGTGCCCATAGTTAAAAATACTGTATTGTGAACTTCAAAATTTTCTTAAAAAGGTAGATCTCATGTTAAATGTTCTTATCATTAAAAAGCCAAGCAAAATTAAAAAAAAAAAAAAAAGAAGACACAAGGAAACTTTTGCAAGTAATGAATATGTCCTTTTGTTTAGTGGTAGTGATTGTTTCATGGGTGTATGCATTATGTCCAAACTCATCAATTCCATATATTAAATATGTGCAGTTTTAAAGCTTAATAAAGATGTCTAACATAAAAACAAATTAATGGTCATATATTAGAGAAGACTAAGGGGTTATGCTGTATTGGACACTGGAACAGAAAAAAGATATTAGTGGAAAAATGAGCAATTCCAATAAAGTGTTCAGTTTATTTAATAGTATAATTCCAATGTTAACTTTTTTTTTTTCCTTAGAGGGCAGGGAAGGGCAGCTGAGAGGCAGAGAGAGAATCTTAAGCAGTCTGCATACCCAGCACAGAGACCAACATGGGGTTCATCTCACAACCCTGAGATCATGACCTGAGCCGAAATCAAGAGTGGAATGCTTAACTGACTGAACCACCCAGGTGCCCCCCAATGTTAACTTCTTAAATTAAATTAAATTAAATTAAATTAAATTAAATTAAATGTTACCATAGTTTAGTAAAATTAGAACATTAGAGGAAGCTGAGTGAAGAGTATACAGAAAGTCTCTGAGCCATTTTTGCAACTTTTCTATAAATCTAAAACTATTTCAAAATGAGAAGTATAAAAAACTTAACAAAACTTAGCAAAGAAAATAATTAAAAATAATTCCTTTAAAAATAAAGATAAAAATCACTAAGATGCCAAGATGGGATAGACTTAACTGAAAAAGGTAACTAAAGATATTGAAGAAAAGACTAAAATAGCCAAGAAAATAAAAATAAAATAAAGAAACATTAACCGAAAAAACTGGATAATATGGAAGATAGAGAAAAGAAGTTCAACACAGTAAGACTGCAGTCCCAGATGAATAACTGATTTTAAACTATAATTTTAAAATGTTTCTAGAACTACAAGAAGACCAAATCTATTTTTTAAAAAAGTTCAGATCTGAGATATATTAATAAATTGTTTTTTTCAAAGGGAATTTATTTTTTTTACTCCCCACTTATTTTTTATGTTTTTATTTTATTTTTTTATTTCTTAAGTAACTTTATTTTTTAATTTTATTATGTTATGTTATTCTTCAAATTAAAGAGGAATACTCCACAGAGCCTCCAATTGAAAAGACTAAATCATTTGCAATAGAAAGAAAAATTGGGTTAGCAAGAAACTTTCTAAACGCACAAAGATAACACTAATACAACATTTTTAAGAAACTCAAAGAAATAAAACTTGAGCCAAGGTTTTTTGTATCTGACCAAGCTTTTCTTCATATACTTTAGGCTGTGGTAAAGCATTTTAAAAAATAAATTAGCTAATTCTGCGCTTATGAATTTTTCTGGAAGAATCCGCTAGAAGATGAACTTCATTCATCCATGCTTGAGAAAACTTCTTCAAATTGGCTGATTGTAATCTTTTCATTAAAAATCAGAGGAACATAAAATTTGAGCCAATAACAAATAAAAATACACAAACTTTTACGTCCTCTCATATACTGCTAGGTGGAATGTATAATGGCACAAAAACTTTGGAATACAGTTTGGCAGTTTCTTTTTTTTCAGCCTATTCAAATATAATTGACAAAATTGTTAGATCCTTAATGTGCAATGTGATGATTTATATGAGATGGCTAAGTTCTAAAGATGTTATACAAACTAGGCCTATAGTTAATAATACTGTATCGTGTGCTTAAAAATTTGTTATGAGAGTAGGTCTCATGTTAAATGTTCTTACTATTAAAATACAAAATAATTTTCAAAAAAGAGACAGAAGAAGAAAACTTATATGTATACATTGTGACAGTTTGTACCCTTTTACCAACCCCTCCCTATTTGCCACATCCCCCAGCCTCTGACAACCAGTTTTCTCATTAATGTTTCTATGAACTTGACTTTTTCATTTTTAGCTTTCACATGTAAGTGATGCCATGAAGTATTTAAATTTTGTCTGGCTTATCTCATTTAGCATAATGCCCTCCAGTTACATCTAAGTTGTCACAAATCACAGGGTTTCTTTCTTTCTTAAAAAGTTTACAGGAACTATGGGTGCCTGGGTGGCTCAGTGAGTTAAGGGTCTGCTTCCGGCTTAGGTCATGATCCCAGGGTCCTGGAACTGAGCCTCTCATCAGGCTCCCTGCTTAGCTGGGAGTCTGCTCTCCTGTTCCATCTGTCCCTCCCCCAGATCATACTCTGTCTTGCACTCTCTCTCTCTTAAATAAATAAATAAATAAACAAACAAATAAATAAATAAATGAAATCTTAAAAAAAAGTTTACAGGAACTATAATATGATTCCATTGTACTTATATAGCATGTCTTCTTTATCTATTCATGTATCAGTGGACACTTAGGCTCTTTTTATATCTTGATTATTATGAACATGAGGGCGTACAGATCTTCTCAAAATGGTGGTTTTTTTTTTCTTGGGCTATATACTCCGGAGTGGGACTGCTGACTCACATGGTAGTTCTATTTTCAATTTCTGAGGAAACTTTCTTCATGCAGTTTTCCATAGTGACTGTTCAGTTTACATCCCCACCAATGCTATACAGGGATTCTTCTTTATTTTATACTTGCTGGCACTTGTTATGTCTTACTTTTTGTAATAGCCACCTAACAGGTGTGAAGTGATACCTCAGTGTGGTGTTGATTTGCATTTCCTTGATGATTAGTGATGCTGTGCACCTTTTCATGTACTAGTAAACAACTTGTATGTCTTCTTTGGAAAAATGACTATTTAGGTCCTTAACCCATTTTTATATTGGGTTGTTTTCTTGCTATTGAGTTGTATGATTTCCTTGTATATTTTGGGTGTGAACCCTTTATTGAATATGAGGTTTACAAACATTTTCTCCCAGTTTGTAGACTGCCTTTTCATTTTGCTGATGGTCTCCTTTGCTGTGCAGAAGCTTTGTAGTTTGATGTAGTCCCATTGTTTCTTTTTGCTTTTGTTGCCTTTGTTTTTGGCATCAAACCCAAAAAACCACTGCCAAGGTCAGTGTCAAGGAGATTACCCTCTGTGTTTTCTTCTAGGAGTTTTATGTTTTCAGCTCTTTTGTTTAAGTTTTTAATCCATTCTGAGTTGACTTCTGTATATAGTGTAAGATAAAGGTCCAGTTTCATTCTTTTGCATGTGGCCATCCAGTTTTCCCAACTTCATTTATTCAAGAGACTATCCTTTCACCATTGCATATTCTTAGCCCCTTTGTTGAAAAATAATTGAACATATATGCATAAGTTTATTTCTGGGCTCTCTATTCAGTTTGGCAGTTACTTAAAAAGTCAATATATACAACTACCGTATCACTCAGTCACTATACTTCTACCCATATACCCACAAGACATGAAAACATATGTCCATATATAAACTGGCATATGATTGTTCATATCAACTTGCAATAGCCAGAATCTGGAAACCGTTCAAATGTTCCTCAATGGACAAATGGATAAATTTGTAATAAAGCCATAAAATAGACTACTAACCATCAAGAAAAATGAATAAACTACTGATATAGTCAACAATATGGCTGACAGCCAAAATAATTGTAAGTTTAAAAATCCAGACCAAAATAAGTGCATAGTGTATAAGTCTAATTTTATCACAGTCTAAGAACATTCAAATTAACCTGAGACAAAGTAGAACAGCGTTTGCCTAAGGATCGGGGTAGTAAGATCTGAAAAGGGACATGAAGAAAGAATTACAAAAGGTCACTGGGAAAATTTTGCAGGTGATAAATGTGTTAATTTTTATGATTATAGTGACAGTTTTACTATAGATTTACAGATGTACACTTTACATGTTGGCATATGATTGTATGTCAGGTACTTGAGAAAACTGGTTATAAGTGTAGTAAGAGGTGACAGATTTCTGGAGTCAGAACAAATATTTATTTGTCTACTTAAAAACATAAAGACACCTTGGGGAAATCATGTGATTTATAAAATAATTCATAAGCATAGGTAACACATATAAGTTTAAAATAAAATTTGTCAATCTTGAAATGTCATTGTTTACAGCACATTTTGTCAATAACGCTTTATGAAAAAAATGTGACTCGGAACACCAGAGTGCTGTTTCTAAACGCCACTAACTGCTGGCAGAACCTTAAGGATAATCTCTGAGCTATTGTACATCTGTCTTTCTATGATTATCTAATTCTAACTAACAGCACAGAATGAAGTTATAGAGTATGAGTTTTAAATTTGAAGTAAATGCCATATTATTGTTATAACATCCAACAGACATAGAATTCATTCAGTATATATTTAATGCTTAATTAATTTTTAATTATTGGGAGATGATGAAAGTCTTAGTTTTTATTCCATATACCCACCAGATTATTGATCAAAACTTGTGGAAGTGGAGCTTTAGTTTAGTAATATGAAGTCATTCAGATGCAAATGAATTAATTTAATTTCATGTTGAAAATAACAATTATAAAATACATTAAATTGTATCTAAGTACATGACTAATGAATCATAAAATTGCTCTTTTTATTTGAAGGAATAAGTTCATGTTTTATTTGAAAAAATTTAGCAGGCCAATTCATATTTCTTGCAATAAGAATTGCAAACCTATTTCCCAAACATGGTTTAACTTTAGCTGTCCTACTTTTGACTGCATTGATCCTTGTTTGCAACCTTTCTGGTTACTGTAGCAACATTCAGCAGCTGTCTAAGAACAGTCTGTCTATGTGAAGTTTCATATTTGAGAGGTAATGCTGCTGTAAATGAATCTCTGACCTTTATCACAAGCAAAACGGATTCAGTTAAATCTTAACATGTTCAGTACTTAATATTCTCTTGATTAATTGAATTGGAAGTTATTAAATTCTGGATATTCATTTGACTATAGTACCTCACACAATTTACTTATATGTCCTCTTACCTGAATGTATTAAAATGGCAGATTCCTTGAACATGTTGCATTAAGTCTAATTATTTTTTATTTTATTTTATTTTTTTAAAGATTTTATTTATTTATTTGAGAGAGAGAGAATGAGAGATAGAGAGCACGAGAGAGAAGAGGTTCAGAGGGAGAAGCAGACTCCCCGCTGAGCAGGGAGCCCGATGCGGGACTCGATCCCGGGACTCCAGGATCATGACCTGAGCCAAAGGCAGTTACTTAACCAACTGAGCCACGCAGGTGCCCAAGTCTAATTATTTTTTAAATGACTTAAAAATTGGATCTAAAAAACTACCAAGACCATTGGAATTTTGCTGTTCTGACATCTCAGTGAATTAGTATTTGCATTAATGTGTGTTTGTGGTGGAGCGAGCAAGTTTGGGGAATGTATGTGCAAGATGAAATTTAGGCATTATGAGAATATATACTACACAATTTCTAAGGAATTGCTTTGTGATATTATTAACATTCCTTGTTATCAACACATTCTGGTTTAAAACTTTATAAGTGACAAATGTAGATATAGTTATAGACCTAGATATAGGTACATATACCAGCAAAAGAAATATCTGTGTTGCATAGATAAATGCTACATTTGTGTATCACTTAGAAAAAAAATATATAAATATATTTAGGGTTTCTTCCATAAAGAAATTCAACATGAAATGCTAATAGTTATTCTTTGGAATCCTATTTAAGCTAAACTTTTAATTCAACCTATCCCACATTACAAATATATTTTGTAATACAAAAATATTTTGTACTATTTTCAAAATATATCTAATATGGCTTACTGGTGCATGTGGTATTTAATATAGTTCTCATTGTTAAATCAAAGAGAACAAACTTCAAAACCTTAAGTACTTGTATTGTATTTTATAGAAATGTAGTCAAATCCTTCCCTCCCCTCCTTCTTCTTAATCTTTTGAGAATCTTGGGCAAATATATCTTGTATTTTAAATCCCCTGAGCTAAAAACAGCTGAAATACTTATATTACTCAAACTGAATGACTCCCAGCATAATTGTTTTCCAAAGTGGAATCTACACTTACTCACTTAGTAGGGCACTTTTCTTCCTCATGACCAGTACTGAGCCAGTTTATGATATAACCCATGAAATATTCATATTTTAGGGAACAGAATTTGTGTTTTAGGGAAACTTTTGCCAGTACCACCATTAGTTTCTATACTTATCCCGCCTACTGCTCCTGATATTCCTGTCCAATTAGGAAAGAGTAAAAAATGGAAAGTGACAAATTGTGCCAAGGAGAACAATTATGAGGCATGCACGTATTAGGCACTAAAATCTTTGAAAACATAGCTACAACTACTCAGATAGGAAACCTGATAAACGATTCCTAACCAATCCCTTATTTTCTGCATATAATGTCAGTTTAAAGTGACTTCTTTATGGCTATGTTTCCTTAAGAAACTACAATTAAATTAATCTGAGACAACCAGAGTTTTTATATTTATATTTATATTTATAGATATAAATAGATAAGAGATAGATGATAGGTAGATAGATGATAGTTGGATTGATCAATAGATAGATAATCAGTGCCAGGAAATCTTGTCCTAACATTATTCCAACTAGTAGTGTGAATTTAAATGCATTTATTAATTGTTATAAATTAATTTATTATAATATAAATATAATCATTAATGTAAAATAATCTATTTCAATGCATTTATTATGATAATAATAATGATAAATAACAATTAAAAATCATAGAGATTATATTGAGCAAAAGAGATAATCTAGGCTTAGATACTTACTATGTAGTATTGATCAATAAATGTAAAATTTCCAAACTTTTATTTCCTCATAATGTAATGTGGTTAAGTATTGACCTCATGTTTTATAGGTTGATATATAATGTGTCTGAAGCACTTAAGAATATGGGACATGGAACAATTTCTACTTAGTAAGTTGCATTTTGATGATAATTATATTGAAAAAGAAGGTGATGATTATAGGGGTTAACATGCTTATTAATTCCCAGAACTTGGGTTTCATGGTGTATGAGTGGAGTAAGGAGTCAACATAGGATGACTATCTATTTTTGTCGCTAGAACTTTTAAAAATTAATATCTGTATCAATATTTAATTCAAAAAAGACAATTGTCCATTTCACAATAAATGCTAACACAATTCAGAATAAAAGATATATCCCTTATTAGTAACTAGCATTAATTTATGCTTGTTTAGTACACAACAGTTTTATTTAAATTTGTTTGTGAGAGTGCTTGACTAATAGATATTTTGCCCAGAAATCTGTAAACTTTATATGGGCAAAGATTTTTTTGTTTGTTTTATTCCACATTTTATTACCAAGCCAAAGAGCTTGGTGTGTATTAAAGAAGCAATAAATAATTGTTGATAAATAAAATGTTGGTAATAAAATGAGTAATAAATATTAATAAAATTTAAAAATAGACTATAATAACTTGACAATGAGGCACAATTTAAAAACTAAATTTTAAATTCTCTTTGAAAAATTGAGTTTTATAATAAATTTCTCTAATAAAAGAAGAGAAATAGAGATGAAAGTTTAAGAATAAAAGTAATTAAAAATAAACAGTATTTCTATAAACTTAGTATTACATGATAATCAATAATTTCACATTTTAAAAATTGTATTTAACAATGTATCAATTGACTAAAGTAATTTTATTTAATAAACAAAATTAAGCTAATTGCATTTATAAATAAAAATGAATGAAATCTCTAGTTGATTTAAATGCTTATCAGTGTCATTATTTACTGAAATATATTTCACTGGCCCCAGTGAAAATAAGTTGGGTATTTTCAGAATTACACTGAGTGCTCAAATCTCCACTAAATCATTTTTCCCAGGTGACACCCTCAAGGCAATGATTAACGACATACTAATAAAACTCACTTTGGCAGCCTGAAACTAAAATGTCATCTATGAGTAAGAATAATTTTCTGCTAAATAGAGCTTTCTGTCAGTAATAAGATGCTCACTGAAGTATTTTAATGTTTTAAAAGTGATCAAACCAAAAGCAAAAATAGTATATTTTGGAATTGTGCAGATGATACAGTGATTTTTTTGTTTTTGTTTTTGTTTTTCTTTTGTTTTTGGCTTAAGTCTTACTTTATTTACTTTACTTTAGGTTTAGAAGTGTCAGGGGGAATAACTACTATCAATCACCATTTAT
This sequence comes from Callorhinus ursinus, assembly GCF_003265705.2. Classification (NCBI taxonomy): domain Eukaryota; kingdom Metazoa; phylum Chordata; class Mammalia; order Carnivora; family Otariidae; genus Callorhinus; species Callorhinus ursinus. Next base: position 32,180,063 of record NW_027397067.1, read on the forward strand.
AATCAGATTTATACATTGCCACAAGGAAGCCAAACAATCATGTGGTGAATGTGTATATCTCTCAAGAGATAATTTCTGTTTCAAGGGCTTATTTCCCTATTTCTTTTTTTTATTTTTCCTTAAGAAACCTACCTTTATATAAACCAAAATCACCTTTTTTCTCCCAAAAGACATTTTCAGTCTAATTGACTGTAATTGACCTTATTCACATTAGTGGCATCTACTTTAATTGAAATAATTTTTATTTCATCTTAGTTTTTTTTAATTGTTAAAGCTTAAAAAAACATACTTTAGTATATTCAATTGCAAAATAACATGATCTTCTTTGAAAAAGTTGATACATTTCCCTTCTCTCGTAGATCTTAACATTTTCACTCCTAGCTGCCTTGGTAGCTCTCAAATGCATTCAAATAGATGCTGTTGAATTTTTGTCCAGTACATCAAATTGGTTGGTCTGCAATAGACTAAACCAAACTAAAAAATTACTAAAAAAAACAAATGTCTTTTGAAGAGTAGGAAACAAACCTATAGCCAGTGTGAGGATGGAAATTGGAGATAGGACTTCTCATAAAACTGTGATCCTAAAAAAAAGCACAGTCTCAGCTTTTAGAACAATAAATAAATTTGCCATTAATAAGGAGAGAGAAATAGAATAGTTGACTGATTTGGTTCTGGTGCCAGGTATAGAGGACCTGAGACTATATCACAAAATCTCTGCTCATAATATGTATTAGGGTCAAGTTGGAAAAGTAAAAAAAAGGTGAGAAGTTAGTTACCTATTGTGAATAATACTGCAATAAATATAGAAATGCTAATATCTCTTTGAGGTCCTGATTTCAATTATTTTAGGTAAATAACCAGAAGTAGGATTGCTGAATCATATGGTAGTTCTATTTTTAATTTTTTTGAAGAACCCATACTGTTTTTCATAGCAGCTTCACCATTTTTCATTTCCATTAACAATATTTAAGGGTTCCAATTTCTCCCCATCCTCACCAACAATTGTTGTCTTTTGTTTATTTGATTATAGCCACCCTGACAGAGGTGGGTCACATCCCATTGTGGTTTGATTTGCATTTCCTTGATGATTAGTGACATGGAACTTTCTTAAAATATACCTTTTGGTCATTTGAATGTCTTTTTTGTAGAAATGTTTATTCAAATCCTTAGTCCATATCTCAATCAGGGTTAGTTTTTTGTTTGTTTGATTTACTATTAAGTTGTAAGGATTCTTTATATATTTTGGAGGATAACCCTTTATTAGATATATACTTTGCAAATATTTCCTCCCATTCCAGAGGTTGCCTTAAACTAAAATATTCATGAGACATATATGTAGGAGTTGCATGCTTCTTATCCAAATATAAACCCAATATCCATTTATTATAAGCCAAAATATAGTCTTAAAAAAACCCTAAAGGAAGCTAGATGTTTGAAATTTGTTAGCTTAGCACAACAATAAATGAATAGAAACACAGTCACTTCAGTTTCCATGACTACTTTATACTACCCTTTTAAAATGACCTCTTAAAATTATAAGAGCTGATGTATTTTCATTTACCAAATGCCAGAAACTGTGGAAGGCATTTTGCATACATTAACTCACAATAAACTCAAGAGATTGAGACAATGACTCTCCTACTTTTTTAAGATGGAGTTTGTGGTCAAAATTTTTTGCCTCTCCTATATCCACACGGTTTGTCATATAACTTTTCAGACCCAGAACAAAACATGAAAATATTTCTCTGTACCTTTGCCAAAATGTTATTGTGTGAAAATACTTTCCTTGGTAAATGTTTTTCCACCTCTGTGGGCTGCAGAATCAACCCATTTGGAATATAGCTAATCAGTTACCCATCTGCCCCCCCAAACTGAACTGAAAGAGTTTCCCCAAGTGACCTACTAGAATGAGATTTATGAACATATACTTTTTTTTGTGTTATGCTACTGAGATTTTTGAGGTGTTTGTTTTGCCACAAAAGCCAACAAATGCCTAAGTAAACACCTAGCTGTGGAGTCCATCTATAACAAATATCTAAAATATACAGCAGTATGTTTGAGATTGGTGACAGATATCTGGAAAAATTGTGATAAAACTTACATAGTGTTGAGACATTGGTAAAACTGTCATCTGAAAGAATTTATAATACAAACATTGAATTTCATTAATTACGGACTTAGGCAAGATGGTATCCAGGCAGAATGAGGAAAGCTTGATTTTGCTATTCTTAGGTTCTGCATAAAATAGACAAGCTCAGGAAAGAACTTACTAGCTTGCAACTAGAATATTCATGAAATATAGAGAATGTAGAACTTGCATTTACTGGTAAAAGGTTATCACATTGAAACACTGACTATTAAGATATGACCCGAATATTTCCAGTTTCTGCTCTCATATGTAAAAGTCTTAAAAATCATCATTCCCTCATGATAATGAGAAAAATACTGAATAAACTGAAAATCAATGGCATTTCTTGTTCAGAGAATTAAACTCACAGGGAAAATCACTGCTCTCAAATTTGGATGGATGGGCAAATACAAGAAATCACAAGCCATATCAGCTTATTGGAAGAAAAAACTAATGGAGCCATAGACTTGTAGGGAGAGTTAAATGGTAACTTGACTAGTTGCTAGAGGCTAGTCCAAAGGCTACAGTGTAGAATAGTGATAGATAAACTCCTGGGTACTAGGGTCTTAGAGAGCCCCTACATTTTAATAGGTTTTGCCTCCAGCAACCCAAGTAGGTTCTTATGGTGAAGAGCCAAGAAAATCTCTTCTGTTTCTGGCAGGAAAAAGGGAAAAGTAATTATTTTTCAATATACCCAGTATTCTTTATAAGAAAAGCCTCCTCAGCAAGGGAAAAGGTTTACTAGAGCCTTACCATATGTAGGAGAAGGGAAGTACCCAACTCCAGATACCTGTAGCATTCCTGGCCCAAAAAAAGGGGGAAATAAAAGATGGCATACAATTATAAAGGTCATAGCTGAGGGACACAAGCCACTAATGACTGATACTTAATCAAAGGATTAGAGAATACTTGCTCCCTTTCCACACACACACACACACACACACACACACACACATCACCACAACAACAGGGTTTCTATGACCCAATCCATCATGCTAGACTTCCAACAACATTTTACAAGACATGTTAAAAGGCAAGAAACAGATACAAGAGATAAATCAAGCATCAGAACCATACTCAGATATGGCAGAGGTTTTATAATTATCAGACCAGGAATATGAAATAACTGTGGTTAATGTTAAGGGATCTAATGAAAAAAAGCAGATGATGTTTAAAAACAAATATATAATGTAAGCAAATAGATGAAATTCTAAAACTCAAAAGGAAATGCTAAAATTTAAAAAATACTGCAACAGAAGTAAAGAATGATTTTGATGGGCTCATCAGTAGACTGAACATGGTTGAGTAAAGAATTAGTGAGTTTGAAGATATGCCAATAGAAATTTCCCAAACTTAAATGCAAAGAGAAAAAAAGAATGAAAAAAATCAATAACTGTGGGACAATTCAAAAGGTATAACATATGTGTTATCAGAATATCAGGAGAAGGCAGAGATAACACTGTAAGAAATATTCGAAGTAATGATGGCTGAGAATTTTCCAAAATTAACAAAACACATCAAACCACAGTTTCAGGATGGAAGAGAGCACCAAGAATAAATACTAAAAAAACTTCTACACTTAGACATGTCATATTCAACTTTCAAAAAAACCAAAGACAAAGAGAAAATCCTGAAAACAGCCAGAGGGGGAAAAATATACTTGGGCTATGGAGAAACAAAAATAAGAATTATACTGAATTTCTTGTCAGAAAATATGCATGCAAGAAGAGTATAAAATAAAACATTTAAAATGTGGAAAGAGGGATGCCTGATTGGCTCAGTAATTAAGCGTCTGCCTTCAGCTCAGGTCATGATCCCAGGGTCCTGGGATCAAGCCCCGCATCAGGCTCCCTGCTCTGCGGGAAGCCTGCTTCTCTCTCTCCCACTCCCCCTGCTTGTGTTCCCTCTCTCGTTGTGTCTCTCTCTGTCAGATAAATACATAAAATCTTTAAAAAATAATAAATAAAATAAAATAAATAAAATGTGGAAAGAAAAATCAAACTACCTAGGATTCTATATCCAGTGAACTATTACAGAATTTCATAGGGTAAGGAAACTATTAGAGGTGAAACATTCATTCACATAAAAGGTAAAACATCAGAGAGGAAAAAAATAAATGTAAAATAAAATATTTTATTTTTATCATTCTTAGCCTGTTAGATAAATACAATTATTCAAAGTAATAAGAACAATAATATATTGTGTAGTTATAGTATATGAGTAAGTGAAATGAGTGATCGTGATAGTGTAGGGGACAGGAAGAAAGAACGGGGAATACACATACAGGTTACTTGCATTTCCTGTGTTATTTCAGAGTGGATGTAGGTTTAGTTGTAAATGTATATTGCAAAATACAGTGAAACCACTAAATTTTTTAAAGAAAACATAATATGCTAAGAGAGAAAAGATAAATCAAAATCACATAAAATGCTCAGTTAAAACCAGAGAAGGTAGAATACAAGGTAAAGTAAAATAAGTATAAAGCAAACATGGTAGATATTAAACCCATTATGTCAATAATCGCTGTAAAGATCAATGATGTGAATACATAAATTAAAAGGAAAAGGTATTTAGAATGCCTAAAAAAGCAACTATATGTTGTGTACTAGAAACTGCCTTTAAATGTAAAGACATAGATTAAAAGTAAAGAGATGAAGAAAAAGATGCCATTCAAATCAAATTAAAAAAATAATTTAAAAGAAAACTGGGGTAGCTGTATCATTTTCTGACAAAACACACTTCAGAATAAAGAAAATCATCAGGGACAAAGAGGAGCATTCCATAATGATAAATGAGTTAATTCTCTAAGAAATGATAACTTTTAATGTGCTACAAATAACAAAGTGTCAAAGTGTGTCAGGTACAAACTGAGAGAAGTCAAATTCTGATCCTGAAGAGATCAGAATCCTCAAACAGTAAGATGTCATTATGTGATGACAATGTTGGGGCCTTGAGATCAGGATGGTGATCTCTGGCAAGGATGTTAATTGTGGCTGACAGACTACTCTGGTAGATTGGATTATTGTTCTCCATTGTAACTTTGCAGTTCCTTCTAAAAAAAAAAAAAAGTGTACATCCTTGCTCCTTGACCTTTGGCTTGGATTTGTGATTTCCTTGGAATAAAATAGACGGAGTGCCAGGGCCAAGTCTGGGGCTTAAGAGATCTCACAGTTACTGCTCGTCTTCTTGCATCTTTGCAATTACAATGAGAACCTGTGTTTGGTGGCTATTTACCAGGAGGACACATTCAATGGAGCCAAAAACCCTCTGGGTCTGAAAGGAGAGGTCTGAGCTGCCCTGCAAACCCATGAGCAAAATAAATGCTTACAGTTGTAGGCATGATACTGCAATAAGAAAAATCACTTTTCCCACATGGGAAAATCACTTTTCCCACATAGGAAAGAATTCATTCACATTAGAATGTCCTTAAAGAGAGAAAGTAATGCACTTCAAGCCCAATTTTTTTCCTTTAATTTTTTTATTGTTATGTTAATCACCATACATTACATCATTAGTTTTTGATGTAGTGTTCCATATTCATTGTCTGTGTATAACACTATCCAATATAACATACTGACAGTATCTATTTGTCATGTATCACATTGAGAGATATATGTGCTATGGATCATCTCACTTTATGCTTGTTTTCTTTTTTTTCTCATTTTTTTGTCTTCTTTGTCTTATATTAGGCACTGGATGGAGTTCCTTCCTATTCCAAATTGTGCCTATGGATATTAGAAATTTATTGAGAGGTATACACCATTTAAATGGAATGAATAAATGATATTATTCATAAATGAATAAGTAGAATAGTCCTGCGTGAATCTCGATTGTCCATCTGCTTCCTGCCACCAAGGATTTTTCAATAGTCTTATTCTATTTCATTCATGTTCCAGCTTCTCAGCATGTTGGTTAGTCTATTCCGTTTTCACTTTGTCATGCATAGCCTTTACTGAAGTTCTTTCCAGATCAATGTAACTGTATCTTTATTCTAGAGTGTCCCTACAGATAATGTCATCGAACTTTTCATCTAGAGATATCTAAGTTTCTCTTAAAACAACAGCAACATCAGCAACAACTTTGCAGTTCTTTTTTTTAAGTAGAGCTCTTGTATCAGTTATTAAAATAAGACTACTTTTATTTCACCCTGTTACACCAGTATTTCACCATTTATAGCATTAATGTGGAAATAAGACATTATGATGGCACAGCAGTTTATACAAAATCAACACTTTCCCTATGTCAAGATATAGAGTTTCTAAAATTTCAAGTCACGTGAAATGACTGCATCATAAAAATATGAATTGAAAAGTATATATTGTATTTTCTCACAAATATTTTCACAAGCACAAGAAGGATTTATAACTAGGAAGAATACAAAATAATATTTCAGCATAAAAATATAATTGATATTATAGTACTATTCAGGTTTCACTATTAAAGTTAATAATTTTTTAAAAGTTGTAATTATAATTCCTATTTCAACATATTTCCATTTTTTATATAGGATCCTATAATTCTTTTTAAAAAGTATAGAGTAATAGAGTAAAAATCATAATTAAACTTAATTTCATTGATGCAAATATAATAGATAAAATAAGTTATAATATCCTTAAAATGTTCCCTTCATTATTCACATAAAATTGACATAAAATGAATTAAAATAATTGAATAATAAAGGCATTACAAGAGTTTGTATAGCTCTTATCTTAAATTGATTCTCATTTAATTTTGTCTTGTGGAATTTAGGCATTATCTAATCATCTAGAATTGTGTTTCTGAGCTAAGGCTGGGCTGTCTGAACAATATTTTAAAAGCAGACTTCTTCATCAAGATAATAAGCTTCTGCACAACAAAGGAAACAATCAACAAAAACTAAAAGACAGCCTATGTAATGAGAGAAGATATTTGCAAATGACATATCTGAGAAAGGGTTAGTATCCAAAATCTACAAAGAACTTATCAAACTCAACACCTAACAAACAACCTAGTTAAGAAATAGGCAAAAGATATGAATAGACACTTTTCCAAAAAAGACATCCAGATGGCTAACACACACATGAAAAGATGCTCAACATCACTCATCGACAGGGAAGTACAAATCAAAACCACAAAGATACCATCTCACACCTGTCAGGATGACTAAAATTAATAACACAAGAAACAACAAGTATTGGTAAGGATGCAGAGAAAAAGGAACCCTCTTACACTGATGGGAATGCAAACTGGTGCAGGCACTCTGGAGAACAGTAAGGAGGTTCCTCAAAATGTTAAAAACCGGACTACCCTGGTATCTAGCGATTGCACTATTAGGTATTTACCCAAAGGATACAAAAATACAGATTCGAAGGGATACATGCACCTGATGTTTATAGAATCACTATCAACAATAACCCAACTATGGAGAGAGCCTAAATGACCATCAATTGATGGGAAAAAAAAAAGAAGAAGAAGAGGTGGTGGATACAATACAATATGATGGAATATTACTCAACCATCAGAAAGAATGAAATCTTGCCATTTGCAATGACATGGATGGAGCTAGAGTGTATTATGCTAAGTAAAATAAGTCAGTCAGAGAAAGACAAATACATATAATTTTACTCATATATGGGATTTAAGAAAGAAAACAGATGAACATATGGGAAGGGGAAAAGAAAAGGAGGAGAGAGGGAAACAAGCCACAAGAGACTCTTAAAAATAGAGGACAAACTGAGGGTTGATGGAGGGAGGTGTGGGGGGATGGGCTAGATGGGTGATTGGTTTTAAAGAGGGCAGTTGTTATCAGGCATCCTGGGTGTTATATGTAAGTGATTAATCACTGAATTCTACTCCAGAAACCAATATTGCACTGTATGTTAACTACCTAAAATTTTAATTAAAAAATAAAATGAAGGGGCGCCTGGGTGGCTCAGTTGGTTAAAGCGACTGCCTTCGGCTCAGGTCATGATCCTGGAGTCCTGGGATCGAGTCCCGCATCAGGCTCCCTGCTCAGCGGGGAGTCTGCTTCTCCCTCTGACCCTCTTCCCTCTCGTGCTTTCTATCTCTCATTCTCTCTCTCTCTCAAATAAATAAATAAAATCTTAAAAAAAATAAAATAAAATAAAATGAAATCAGGCTTCTGGGTCTGATACCCAAAAACTTACATCCATTGTGTCTTGAGTTGGGATCTGGGTATTAGTATATCCTTACCAATACCTAAATCTACATCTATCAATCAACGAATCAATAGGTAGATATTTTATAAAGCTCCCAGTGAATTATGGTTTTAGTGTTGCTTTCAGTCACATGTCTAACATTTTTAGTTTTTTCTTTCTCTGTGAGGACGACTCACATATACAGGTAACCAATACCACCCTTGTTTATTCTAAAGCTTGGACACTGCTTTCAGCTAACTCTCCTCTAATTCTAAAAGTAGTATTACTAAGACTACTACTACTATTACTAATGGCAACAGCAGTAATAATTTCTGGCTCATATTATATTCAACTTCTGTATTAATTATATAAAACTTTAGTGTTTCATTTACTATTTTATATCTAAGAGTCTTCAATTAACACATCATTATCTCTGGACTAAAAATAAAGTTTGCAGAACTCTGTTTTCAATAATTTCTCTCAATATATCTTTTCATTTAATATGTTTTTACTGTTTTAGTCTGTTTCTGAAAAAATTCTCTGCTACAATCAAATATAAACAACTGTACTATATTTTCTTATTGTTTCTATATTGAAGATTTTGCTGATGCTGTCTAGCCCCATGATTTCCTTCTCATCCCCCAAATAGACATATTCTATGAATACATACTAGAATGGACAACAAGATCTTAAAATATTTAAATAGCTGTGGATCTGACCCATTTCCTCAGAACCCACAACTTCATGGGATTCAGCAACTGAAAAGTTAATGTCCCACGTTGCAGGAAACTTCAGGGACCAGATTCCACAGCCAAAAAATAGATCTGTTTTAATAGGTAGATACATATACCATCCAGGGCCTGTGATTGACTGCTTCCTCTGTGTTCTACCCTGCAAGACAGGTGATGCCTTTGCTAGAATCCAAACTAGGGAAGTTTGAGGTGGGTACTACTGGGGGACCATTTTGGCACTTGCTAGCTATCTTTGCCACCAGAATGTGACAACTCTGGTCATCAAATTTTCCCCAGGCAAGATTGTGCTCTGGATAAGGAGGGGAGTTGGCACAGTTGGTGTGCGATGTTACTTTGAAGGGTGATGATACTAGCCTGCGGGCAAATGGCTGTGTAGACAAATACTTTGTTTAATGTTGTGAGTATAACTTCTGTCCCCTTGACACAACTAACTCAAACTAGTAATGATGGTCTGACACCTTGCCAACGTTGTGACGTAATTCTTGTGTTTGTGCATGTCTTGCAAACCAAAGTACTTACTGCTCTTTGTTCTGTATTACCTTTCTTTTGAGGGAAGTTTTGATAAGAAAAATTCTTTGAAGATAGAAATACAGTCTCCTTTTGAAGCAAAGAGCAGACATGCTTACGGCTTTTATCAAGGATTCAACTTTTCTTATTTCTGGATTACTCTTCTACAATATAAACCCCTACATGTGTAGATGTTTTTTGGCTCTCTTTCTTCATTCTCTGAGAATTGAAGTTCAGTGGATCGGCACCAAAAATGATGATATTCTGAGGAATTCTTAATCTCAGGAAACAAACTGAGGGTTACTGGAGTGGTGGGGGCTGGGAGGGATGGGGTGCCTGGGTGATAGACATTGGGGAGGGTATGTGCTATGGTGAGCACTGTGAACTGTGTAAGACTATTGAATCACAGACCTGTACCTCTGAAACAAATAATACATTATATGTTAAAAAAAAGAAGATAGCAGGAAGGGAAAAATGAAGAGGGGGAAATTGGAGGGGGAGAGGAACCATGAGAGACTATGGACTCTGAGAAACAAACTGAGGGTTCTAGAGGGGAGGGGGGTGGGGGGATGGGTTAGCCTGGTGGTGGATATTAAGAGGGCACGTATTGAATGGAGCACTGGGTGTTATACACCAACAATGAATCATGGAACACTACATCAAAAAGTAATGATGTAATGTATGGTGATATGGTGATTAACATAATAAAGTTTTAAAAAATGATGTTATTCTGGCTACTGCTATTTCTGAGTCAGATACTAGTGTCTCTGATCCAGGGGTCTCACATACTCTACTAGCATCCATAACACTATGTTAGGTTAATATGTTAGCTTGAAAGTTGGGTAAAGCTTCTCCAACTGTTAGGAATCCAACAAAATACATCTTGAACTCTATTTTCCACTTGAAGCCTCAATAATAGAGCTTTTGTTGGCTTACTCTTTTACAAGAAAGTAGATTGTTTGTTGTCTTTTTTTAATCCCAATATAGTTATGAACAGCTCATTACTGTTTAAATATATGGTTGTCTTTGCTCCTTAATGAAATTATGAACAACTGAATGACAAGAGATTAATATTCTATTTTCTAACCCAGTTTTAATGATACTTCATGAAAACTTGTAACAAATATACTCATATTTCCAAGTGAGTTTCTATCTAAACTATCTCAATAATGCATACAAAATATATGCTCTAGAGCTAGTTTGAGGTCCCTTAACTAACTGACTACCTCTAACCTATAAATGAGATTGGAGAAATTATGGATTTTTTTAAAGATTTTATTTATTTATTTTACAGAGACATAGCACAAGTAGGCAGAGAGGCAGGCAGAGGGGGAGGGAGAAGCAAACTCCCCACTGAGCAAGGAGCCCGATGTGGGGCTCCATACCAGGACCCTGGGGTCATGACCTGAGCCAAAGGCAGATGCTTAACTGACTGAACCACCCAAGCACCCAAAATTATGGATTTTTTTTTCCATGCAGAATGTGCCCTCTTTAATACCCATCACCAGGCTAACCCATCCCCCTGCCCTCTTCCCCTCTAGAAACCTCAGTTTGTTTTTCAGAGTCCATCATCTCTCCTGGTTCATCTCCCCCTCTGACTTACTCCCCTTCATTCTTCCTCTCCTGCTATCTTCTTCTTTTTCTTTTTTCTTAAAATATGTTGCGTTATTTGTTTCAGAAGTACAGATCTGTGATTCAACAGTCTTACGGTGAGCGAAATTACGGATTTTTAAAGTGAGAAATATGAGATGCTGTGAGTTCCTAGAGCTAGGATCCTGAAGAGAGGGATCATTCAGTAAACTTCAAATGAGTAATTTAGAGTTTGGGGAAAACACTTTTCTTATGTCTGAAAAATGCAATGATGGAAAGTTTGCTGCCTTAGAGGTAACTTTCACTGAACAACTGAGCAGTACAAAAGATGGAAATTTCCATTTGAAGGTTGGCAGAGCAAAACTCAGTCTGGGGGTCATTATCATAAACTGACACTCAGTTATCTCCCCCAGAAATGTTGTACCTATGTTTTTATACACATTGAAAATATTCTTCATATATGAGGTACTTGTTGGTTATTAAACTTAAGCTGAGAGAATTAGGTACCAGTAGACCTTCTCTAAAAGAAATACTAAAGGAACTGGGTGTTATACGCAAACAATGAATCATGGATCACTACATCAAAAACTAATGATGTAATGTATGATGATCAACATAACATAATAAAATAAAATAAAATAAACACATTGAGATACCACCTTACACCAATTAGAATGGCAAAAATTGACAAGGCAAGAAACAACAAATGTTGGAGAGGTTGTGGAAAAAGGGGAACCCTCTTACACCGTTAGTGGGAATGCAAGTTGGTATAGCCAGTTTGGAAAACAGTGTGGAGGTGCCTCAAAAAATTAAAAATAGAGCTACCCTATGACCTAGCAATTGCACTCCTGGGTATTTACCCAAAGACACAGATGTAGTGAAAAGAAGGGCCATATGCACCCCAATGTTCATAGCAGCAATGTCCACAATAGCCAAACTGTGAAAAGAGCCAAAATGCCCTTCAACAGATGAATGAATAAAGAAGATGTGGTCCATATATACAATGGAATATTATTCAGCCATCAGAAAGGATGAATACCCAACTTTTACATCAACATGGATGGGACCGGAGGAGATGATGCTAAGTGAAATAAGTCAAGCAGAGAAAGTCAATTATCATATGGTTTCACTTATTTGTGGAACATAAGGTATAACATGGAGGACATTAGGAGAAGGAAGGGAAAAATGAAAAGGGGGAAATTGGAGGGAGAGATGAACCATGAGATACTACGGACTCTGAGAAAAATACTGAGGGTTTTGGAGGGGAGGTGGGGGATGGGTTAGCCCGGTGATGGGTATTAAGGAGGGCACATACTGCATGGAGCACTGAATGTTATACGAAAACAATGAATTGTGGATCACGACATCAAAAACTAATGATGTATTGTATGGTGACTGACATAACATAGTAAAACAAAATTAAAAAAAAAGAAGAAGAAAATATCATCATTAAATAGTTAAAAAAAAAAGAAATACTAAAGGAAAATTTTCAGACCAGAGAAATTAAATTAAATGGAAACATGGATTGAAGAAGAGCAGCAACCATAAATATTTAGGTAGATCAAAAGTACTAGTTTTTTACTTTTTAAACATTTCTTAACAAACACAAACTGTTTATAGGAAATATAATATCATTGGTGGGATTTATAACATACATAGAAATAATAGATGTGACAGTAAGAGCAAATGAGAGTGTTTGAAGGAATTGGAATTATACTGTCTTAAGATTCTTAAATTGTGAAGGGTGAAGTAAAGTAAATGAAGTACAATATTAATTCTAAATAGAGTATGACAAATAAGGATATACATCATGAAGTATAAAGCATCAGTTAAAATAATGAAAGAGTTATAGCTAAAGAGTCACCAAAGGAGATGAAATATTTTACAATATTAAAAAATCCATTTTACACATGTTATTTTTAAAACTGTTTCTGATATATATATATATATATATATATATATAAACTCTTTCTGATATATATATAGTTGTTGTTTCTAATATATTTCAAAACTATTTTAAGTTTAGCAACTGAGCTTCAGAAATATTTAAATGACTTTCTCAGATGAGTATAGGTGGTAACATATAGAGGTTAGAGGTAGGAACCCAAACATCCTGACTCCCAATTTTATTCTCATTCAAATGTATCATACTGTTTATGAAACATCCCAATTTATGGAGGGGGGATATGGAAAGAAAATTCAAATTTTTCATTAATGTGCTCTTTACAAATAGATTATGTTTAGATAACCTATTGAAAATGGCAGAGGGAGGGAAGTCTGGGTGGCTCAGTCGTTAAGCGTCTGCCTTCGGCTCAGATCATGATCCCAGGGTCCTGGTATTCAGCTCCGCGCAGGACTCCCTGCTCAGCGGGAAGCCTGCTTCTCCCTCTCCCACTCCCCCTGCTTGTGTTCCCTCTCTTGCTGTGTCTCTCTCTGTCAAATAAATAAATAAAATCTTAAAAAAAGAAAAGAAAAGAAAATGGCAGAGGGAGGAGCCAAATATCAATTTACTCAACATTTATTTTGTACTTACTATGTGAGAAGTATTTTTTTTAAAGATTATTTATTTATTTGACAGAGAGAGAGAGAGCACAAGCAGGGGGAGCGGCCGGCAGAGGGGGAGGGAGAAACAGGCTCCCCGCCGATTAGGGAGCCCAACACAGGACTCTATGCCAAGACCCTGGGATCATGACCTGAGCCGAGGGCAGACGCTTAACCAACTGAGTCACCCAAGTGCCCCATGTGAGAAGTATTGAGACAATATGAATTTAAAGAATTCTCTTTCTGGACAAATCATCTATATTATGTCTATCCCTCAGATACTTTATATAAAAAATATGTATGCATTTCAGAAACTAAATGGACAATCCTAAATATTCAAATTTTGCTCTTCCCATCTTCTCAAGAAAGGGAAGCTTTTGTGAGTTCTATATGGATTTTCACATCTTAAGATACTTTTAATGGGTAATAATAGTACATGGAGGGATCATTTTATAAACTGCTGTGTGTGTGTATGTGTCCTTAACCAAGGGATTTTATTCATAGACATAGTTAAAATAAACTCAAATTATGATATGATTTAAAGATTTATAGAATCGTGAGTAGAATTGTGCCAGTATACACATTACAGGAGGAAACGCCATGAAATCTTTATTATCCATCAGTTGATAGCCTCAAGATTCTTTAGTTTGATAATTTAAAACATTGCACTAAGTAATACTATTACTATAGAGAAAATAAAATAAAAATATGCTTTAGTATTTTGTTATAGTTGTTTATAAACATATGTATGCATATTTATAGATGTACAGTTGATCCTAGAACAATATAAGTTTGAACTGTGCAGGTTCATTTACACATGGATTTTTAAAAATAAATACAGTACAGCACTATAAATGTAATTTCTCTCTCTCTCTTTTTTTTTTAATTTTTTTTTTTTGAGTGTGGAGCCAGCCCAACGTGGGCCTGAACTCAGGACCTTGAGATCAAGACCCGAGCTGTTATCAAGAGCCTGATGCTCAAATAACTGAGCCATCCACATGCTCTTTCTTTTATTTCTTAATAGCCTTTTCTTACTTCTAGTTTACATTGTTATAAGAATACAGTATACAATATATAACATACAAAATATGTGTTAATCAACTACTTATGTTATCATTAAAGCTTCTGGTCAATAGTAGGCTATTAGTAGTTAAGTTTTCACAGAGTCAAAAGTTATACACAGACTTTCAACTGCATGGGGGTTTGGTGCCCTGAAACCCCACATTGTTAAAGGGTCAACTGTATATGATCCAGATGGAAATGTATTTTTCCTCTTTAAGGTTAAACCACTTAACAATTTTATAGCCTTCTTTTGTATTTAATAGTACAATATAAATGTTTTCTTAGGTTATTATAAATTTTACAACAATAATAATAATAATTACATGAATATCCTTTGTATTGAAGGGGTTCAGGATAGGTGCCCCAGAATGTGCCACATTGGCATGTGGATTATTTAGAGCTAAAGGCACTTGAGACCTTGTGGGCTCAAGAGAAACCTTGGTCCTCCCTTAACTACACAGAAGAATCTCAATTGGGGGTCTTTCCCAGAATAAGGATTATTAACAGAGATAAATTTTGTCTGAGCGACCCATCTGTCTGCTAGGGCAAATATCTAATTACCAAACATCTGCTTCTCTTATTGCCCTCTGAAAAGCATTCTTTTCCTCTGAAATCCTGGACCTGTACCTAGCCTTCTTAATTCAGATTGACACAGATACCTCATTTTGCCTGTCTTTGGAATTTCCATGTCGATGTGAATTCCCTGGACACATGCCTATTAAATTTGATTTTCTCCTGTTAATCTTTCTTTTTTTAAGTTAATCTGTTTTATGTGAATTTGATTCTTAGTCCATCTAGAAGGACCTTTGAGGGGACAGGAATTCTTGCTCCTCAATAGTATCAATATATTATGTTTTCTTTACTCACTTTTCCTTTGATAGGGCTCCTATTATGATATATATTCTTGGAGAAAAGTCATTTCATTCTTACAGTTATTTGTATGAATTCCTGTATGTACAATAGCTAGTTCAAAATATTATTAGGTAACACACCATTTAATTAAGATTTGCATTGTGCCATATGCCTTTCTAATATTCTAGCGATGGTTATTATTGTGTTTATATATTATTTATTTTGCTTTTCCTTACTACATGAATACTTTTGACTTAGGTAATATATGCACTTTTCAATATTATATTTAATGTGTGCTTTTGCTATAAAAAGCATATGTTTTTCATAGAAGACTTGAAGAATTTCACTAATTTTTATGTGTTTATGTGTGTCTATGAGAGAGAATTTAACTGAAACAATGTATATTGATATCGGGTAAGGATATGAGGGGGTCATTAGAAGGAAATACTGTAGCAGGTGGCATTTTAAATAATAGAATATCTTCATGTGGTTTGTTCAGGAACAATTTGGAGTTTGTTTTAAAATATGTTATTTTTAACTTCCAGAAATTATTCTGAGAACTTTTCCAGTTGAAATAAAACCCTGTGCCAGAAATGCCTTAAAAATAAGAACTTATGTTTGGTCAGAATTCAGTCTTAAATTTATTTAAAGAAGAAAATATTTTGAATGTGTATGTAGCTATAGTCCAAAGGCTAGCAAAATTTGCAACCCCAAAATATGTCTCCGGCATAAGGATTATTTTAGGCTGATTATTTTTAAGAAACAGCAGATAGGAAAAGCTCTGCAAAGTGAATAGAAGTTACCCTTTTGTAAAAGACATTTGCATTTGTAAGGAAAACTCTATTTGTAATGGTGTCTCCTTCACTGTACCAGGAGGAGAAAGATGACTAAAGCTCAAGAAACCCTAATCAGTAGAGAAGGCAAGGCCATAAATTTGTCTAACAACCTTACCCTCCTTTGCTGTGCTTTTCCTGATAGGGTCCCACAACTGGCTTCCCATCTGCAACATCTTCTTTCTTCTTTCAGTGGAGGTGGCATTTAAGGTGATGGCTTAGGTCATTTTGGGGAGTTTTCCTGGATATGTCCCATGTATACAGGAGGTATACATGTTACTAAATTTCTGTTTGTGTTTCTCCTCTTTTTTTTTTTTAAAGATTTTATTTATTTATTTGAGAGAGAGAGAATGAGAGAGAGAGAGCACATCAGAGGGGATAGGGTCAGAGGGAGAAGCAGACTCCCTGCCGAGCAGGGAGCCCGATGCGGGACTCGATCCTGGGACTCCAGGATCATGACCTGAGCCGAAGGCAGTCGCTTAACCAACTGAGCCACCCAGGCGCCCATCTCCTCTTTTTTTTTTTTTTTAGATTTTATTTATTTGTCAGAGAGAGAGAGAGAGAGAGAGAGAGAGAGAGAGCATGAGCAGGGGGGAGGGACAGAGGGAGAAGTAGGCTCCTGGATGAGCAAGGATCCTGATGTGGGACTCAATCCCAGGATCCTGGGATCATGACCTGAGCCAAAGGCAGATATTTACCTGACTAAGCCACCTAGGCATCCCTGTGTTTCTCCTCTTAACCTGTCTTTTATTTCAAGGGAGTCTCAGTTAAGAACCTAGAAAGGTAGAGAAAAAATTCTTTTTCCTCCCCCATAAGTCATAGTTTTCAACTCTCCTAAAGGCCTCCTACACATCACAGAAAATGTCAACTGTCTGTTCCAATATAGTATGGAACAATAGTTTCAATTAAACTGAAATTTAATTGACTTACAGATATATAAGAAACATTGTTTTCTAACAATAAGATTTGCAAATACACAGGAATAAGAAACTGGGTTCTATTTTTCTATGGCTGGGGGGCAGTGACAGGGAGAGTGGGGAGTGCATTTTTAAAATCATGAGTTTTCCTTCTGTTATGTGTGCCATCTGCCCTAATTGTAAGCAGATTATCTTCCAGGCAACCCTTCAAGTTTTCTTTCATTTTCTAAGTTTTAAAGGGGATTGCTAAGTCTTAATTTTATAACATTTGTTAAATGAAGTTATCCATGTAAAAACATTCTTGCCTGTTCCAGGAAACCAACAGACCTTTGGAGCAATGGCTGCTCCTTTACTCTAAAAACATTACATAGAAATTGCTGCAGAATGCTTTGAGCTCTTTGGAATCCATGTGCCATGCAAATCTGGAAATATTTAATATGGAAGTACATTCAAAAGTAATTACATCTTGATTTACATCACTACTAATTTCATTCTGATAATTTTTCTAAGCAGGTAGGCAGTGAAAAAATAATGTACATACATGAAGTGTTATTTCTTGAAAAATATTTTTCCCATTTAATTATTTTGCTCATAAATACAATTATGACAATAAAATTACTCTGTGCTCCCTTTATTTCTTTATTTTCTTATTTTGCCAAACATATTTCACTCATGCTCCTATTTTTAACATTTTTGTATCTAGTTTTTATGTGACTATCCTGTAAAGACTATTTAATTAGCTGTTTTGTTTTTCAAATCATTGAAATTTTATTTTTATTAGCACATTATTTTACTACTAACAATTTCTATGAATTTTAATAGTTCAAATGTGTGGATAAATAAACATAATATTTAGTACTCTACACAAAGTACTGGAATTTTTTTACTTGTATATCCTAGGATCTATGGATTCATTCTCAACAGGACAAGGGCAAAATTTTGTAAAATCTGGATTGCTAATACCTAGAAAACTATGGTAGGCACTCAATAAACAAGTAAGTACCAGCAGACCAACAGTGAGTTTACTCCCTCTACAAGGACCTGGCTTTCTTTTCCTGTATCCCCCTGCCTGAATGCAACAAAGTGTTAAATGCAGAAGTGGGACATGAGCATGAACAGAGAGCTCCAGAAGGGCTCTAGTTCTGCACAAGGAACAGAGAGAGAAACTCCCAATCATGGGAGATAATTCATATAATTCATAAAGCATTTTTTTTTCTATTCCTCATTCATTATTAGGGGAGGCAGCAGCAACAGTGTTAACCTGAGCCCTCAGAAGTCCCACAGAGGTTCAAAATCAAAGTTCCCTAATATTCCTGAAGAGTATATTTCCATTTTACAGTAATGGAAATTAAGACTTAGAGAATTTGAGTAGACCAAAGTCATAGAAGAGGCTACTGAGGGATTGGGATCTTCAGTCTATTTCTTCTGAATCTACATTTTAATCTTCTTTCTTTTTTTGTTGTTGTTGCATGAGGCAGTTGTTTCTGTTTTTGCATCTCTAATTTGAGATTTTATTGTTTTGTATTTTTATTTTTTTCAGAGGAGAGTGATGATTAATACATCCCTTTAGCCTCTTTATTAAAAGGGGAAAAAATGTTCCTCTCACAAAAACTGTATTGGTGTTATGTGGGGCTATGTCATAAAGGTTAAGCCTCTCTGCCAATCCCATACATGCCTTCATTTATATTCAGTGGTAGTGATGGTCTTGTTCAAATACTAATTGGCTCCTTAAGAAACTAGGAACATTTTTGGAGTAAATGTACCTAGCGGCACAGATACATCAAATCTATTTTTATGACCTATAACATTTTGGAATTTTTGTAAAAAAGACTTTTCTAGTCACAGGTTGTTTATTTCATATATATTGAAATAAGTAGTAGAAGTGTTTGCAAATTAAGTCATATCTGTGGAAGAATGACTTTAAAGCCATCATTCCTTAGGGATGCTGTTGTATTTTGACCAAATATCTTTCAAGAAATCATTTCTTTTTTTTCTTTTTTTTTCTTTTTTAAAGATTTTATTTATTTGACAGAGAGAGACACAGCGAGAGAGGGAAAACAGGCAGGGGGAGGGGGAGAGGGAGAAGCAGGCTTTCTGCAGAGCAGGGAGCCCTATGCGGGGCTCGATCCCAGGCCCTGGGATCATGACCTGAGCCGAAGGCAGACGCTTAACGACTGAGCCACCCAGGCGCCCCAAGAAATCGTTTCTGATTAGTTAATTATTGCAAGCATATGTTTGATGTTTTAAAGCGTGTGACTAAAATTGAGACATCTAACTTCTTATCCCAAAGTCTTTATTAGAGCTAAACCATAGGACTTCAACATTGCTCTGTGGCTTATATTAAAAGAAAACAAATAGAGGGCACCTGGGTGGCTCAGTTGGTTAAGCAATTGCCTTCGGCTAAGGTCATGATCCTGGAGTTCCAGGATTGAGTCCCACATCGAGCTCCCTGCTCAGCAGGGAGTCTGTTTTTCCCTCTCACCTTTCCCCTGTGCTCTCTCTCTCTCTCATTCTCTCTCTCAAATAAATAAATAAGATCTTTAAAAAAAAAACCCACTGTCGTTTAAAAAAAATAAAATAAAATAAAACAAATGGAGACATTATTTCACACATAGACTTTGTTAAAAATGTGATTTTGTAAATTCTTCCAATTATTCTTGTACTATCAATAATGATACCCTCTGAATCCTGTCTTAGATCTCAATTATTAGCATGATTTGCTTTACTATCCATACTCTACACATGACTAATAATATTCAGCATTATGGCTTCAGGTGTTATTATGGAGTAATGTTCAAATTTATTGTTCTATTTTCCTGATATACTCAATACAACACAGTCTAGTTGACAGAAATTACATTATTGATGCTTTAAAATATCTGTCTCAACTCATTTCTGTTAAGATCAAAAATTTATTCTTGCTTCCGAACATTAGTTTAATATACTTACCATGTCTCTGATTTTTCTGAGAAGGAAATAAAATTGCTCTTTCAACTCTACTATAAAAGGTTTGAGGTCATGCTTGACTTTACTCATTCTTGAAAGAACTATAAACATTCTACATAAAATATTTATGAAGATTTTATTCAAAGCAGGCTGTGGGAAATCTTAGGACATTTAGAAAATATCCCTATGAATGGTCCACTTTTCTTTCTATTCTTAGCACTCTGGTTTTGAATTGCATATCTGCCAAATTATTGACACCTGGGATAAGATACTTAGATTTATGATTTACTACATTTATTTATAAATCACTATATCTACTTTATCTAGTATACCCAAAATACTGTGATTATGAATATTCAGTATATGTGTGAGTTATGCTCAATGGCCAAACTACCTTTTAGTTTTTCTAACTTGTAATGTTTGAAACCTCAGAGGGTTTTAAAATATCCTGTCTTCACAATTATATATCTATGCTTCATATTATTCTTCATCTTTCTTGATTCATAAACAATTGCACACAGCTAACCACTCTGGTGAAAATTTTTTTTACTTGGTTTACAGGGAACTCTCTTACCCCAGGATGTGCTCCTACCCGTCTCTTTCCTATATCCTTCTCATCTTGCTGACTTTAAGCATTGAAATCTCCCAGGGCATTTTTGTCTTTCCTTCCTTTTGCTGTCTATATCCATTTCCTTGACAATCTCATCCAGTGTCATGGACTTTGAACAATATCTAACTAAATTAATACCTCCAATCCAAACCTCACCCTGAATTAAATTATTACCTCCATCCAGACCTCACCCTGAACTCCACCCCACTATATCTGACTACTTATTCAGTATCTCTATTTGCATATCTTAACATGCCCCTGCTTAAGCCCTCAAAATATCCAGCTTGTCAGCTTTCCCTTTCCAGTAAAAAACAACTCCATCCCTCCAGTCATTTAGACCAAAAGTCTTGGAGTCATTCTTGTCTGCTTTGTTTCCTTCCTATCCCATATTTAATCTGTCAACAAATTCAGACAGTCTGCTTCTGAATGTATATAGAATCTATTCACTTCCCACTGCCTCCTCTCTACTGCACTGGTTCAAACCACAATCATCTCTTGACTTACTATGCTGTCATAGCCCCCTGATTCCCTTGCCCCTTCCCTAATCCCTCCTTACTCTCAATATAGCATCCACAGTGCTCTGGGTTTTAAGTGAGATAAATATGCAGCTCCTCTGCTCAAAGCTCTGCAAATGATTGCCCATCTCTTTTTGAGTAAAGCCAAAATCCTTACAGTAGTTACCTCTATGCCTGCTTTTCTGGCTTGCTAAATTCTAGCCAAATCAGCCTTCTGGTTCTTTCTCAAACATTCAAGTCTAACCACACTTCTAATTTAAAACTTCTACACTTTCAGACTGGTGTGAGGTGGTATCTCATTGAGGTTTTGATTTGCATTTCCCTGATGCCGAGAGATGTTGAGCACTTTTCATGTGTCTGTTGGCCATTTGGATGTCTTCTTTGGAAAAATGTCTGTTCATGTCTTCTGCCCATTTCTTGATTGGATCATTTGTTCTTTGGGTGTTGAGTATAAGAAGTTCTTTATAGATTTTGGATACTAGCCCTTTATCTGATATGTCATTTGCAAATATCTTCACCCATTCTGTCAGTTGTCTTTTGGTTTTGTTGACTATTTCTTTTGTTGTGCAAAAGTTTTTTATCTGGATGAAGTCCCAATAGTTCATTTTTGCCCTTGCTTCCCTTGCCTTTGGCGATGTTTCTAGGAAGAAGTTGCTGCAGCTGAGGTCGAAGAGGTTGCTGCCAGTGTTCTCCTTTAGGATTTTGATAGACTTCCGTCTCACATTTAGGTCTAAAATTAACAAGTCAGGAAACAACAGATGTTGGTGGGGATGTGGAGAAAGGGGAACCCTCCTACACTGTTGGTGGGAATGCAAGCTGGTACAGCCACTCTGGAAACCAGTGTGGAAGTTCCTCAAAAAGTTGAAAATAGAGCTACCGGGCGCCTGGGTGGCTCAGTTGGTTAAGCGACTGCCTTCGGCTCAGGTCATGATCCCGGAGTCCTGGGATCGAGTCCCACATCGGGCTTCTGGCTTAGCAGGGAGCCTGCTTCTCCCTCTGACTCTTTCCCCTCTCATGCTGTTTCTCTCTCTCTCTCTCTCTCAAATAAATAGAAAAAAAAAAGAAAATAGAGCTACCATATGACCCAGCAATTGCACTACTGGGTATTTACCCCAAAAGTACAAATGTAGGAATCCGAAGGGGTATGTGCACCCCCATGTTTATAGTAGCAATGTCCACAATTGCCAAACTATGGAAGGAGCCAAGATGTCCATCGACAGAAGAATGGATAAAGAAGATGTGGTATATATACACAATGGAATATTATGCAGTCATCAAAAAGAATGAAATCTTGCCATTTGCAACAATGTGGATGGAACTGAAGGGTATTATGCTGAATGAAATAAGTGAATCAGAGAAAGACATGTATCATATGATCTCACTGATATGAGGAATTCTTAATCTCAGGAAACAAACTGAGTGTTGCTGGAGTGGTGGGGGTGGGAGGGATGGGGTGGCTGGGTGATAGACATTGGGGAGGGTATGTGCTATGGTGAGCTCTGTGAATTGTATAAGACTGTTGAATCACAGACCTGTACCTCTGAAACAAATAATACGTTATATGTTAAAAAAAAAAATAAAGAAGAAGATAGCAAGAAGGGAAAAATGAAGGGGGGTGAATCGAAGGGGGAGACAAACCATGAGAGACGATGGACTCTGAGAAACAAACTGAGGGTTCTAGAGGGGAGGGAGGTGGGAGGATGTGTTGGCCTGGTGATGGGTATTAAAGAGGGCACATACTGCATGGAGCACTGGGTGTTATATGCAAACAATGAATCATGGAACACTACATCAAAAACTAATGATGTAATGATGGTGATTAACATAACATAATAAAAAATGAAATAAAATAAAATAAAATAATAAAATAAAACTTTTACATTTTAAGTTTCTTCTTCTAGGAATAGGAATAGTTTTTCTCCAGATGTGCATAGGAGAAATTCCATCAATCCCCTCAACTTCTTCAGTTCTTTGTTAAAATGTCACCTTTCTAGTGAAGCTTTTTATTTTTCTAGTGAAGCTAATCATTTAAATTTGCAACTCTGAAGTACTATGTATTATACTCATTATGTGTTTTGTCCATTCTCCTCAATTGGATGTAAGTTCCTTTGAGACCATGATTTCTAATTGCTTTTGTTCACAGCCGAATCCTAAGTTCCTAGAAGAGAAATTGGCCCATTGTACTCTCAATAAACATTTGTTGAATGAATGAATAAATGAAATAATGCCTTTGGGCATATTGTTATACCAGAGATTAACTTCATTTTCTACATTTATTTAATTTATTCTTCATGTTCTGGTTACTTTCTACAAAAAATGTTAATTTTATTATTTCTGTGTTTTTATGTGATTGTTTTTAATAATTTTATTCACATTTTCTAAGTTCCTGATGACAAAGCTACACAAATGGTGACTTAGAAAATGGCTAAGAAGAAAATAATGCTATTGTCTCTTAAATCTTAAATTTGCTTCAAAATGTGTTACTCAAAGCTGGGAGACAATATTTTGCTAGCTCTTTGAAATGGGACATTCTCTAACATAATTAAAATGTTTGATACATTGTATGTACAATAAACAGTATGAAAATCACTGTCATTCTTTAAAAAAAAAAACACTATTTAAATAGCTGATATATTTTTCATTTATTCCCCTAGACTATGGCCTGGGTTTCCTTGAACTATTCACGATAAATGATATCAAAGATATAATTTTGGATAAATATGCAATGTAAGCTACAGTTTAGTATGAAGTACTAGATGCAAAAATATTCATAAATATATCACATACATTTATGAAGATCAGTTCTTAGAAATTATTCAAAATATAAATATTAATAAAATATTATAAATATAAAAACTCCTGTGAGAAAATATAGAAAGAAGAAAAGTAACATTATGAGTATCTTGAAGACACATTTTTGATAATTTGAGATATGTAAACATAAGTCAAAGTGACCTTTTATTAAAGAGACTAAAAATATAGAAACCTTAAAAACATGAAAAAATGGAAAGCCATTTAAGTCATTAGTAAAATTGAAAAATTTCATAATCAATCTGTATTCATTAAATTTTGGAAATTATATAAAGACAGAAACTTATAGAAACTACAGTGAATAATAAGGTTGGCTATAAGATGAATATAAATAAAATAATGTGTTTTTGGAGTAAAATAAGACATTTAACTATGTAACTTGCCTACAGTCAGTACTTTATTATTAGGTGGACATAGATCCTTGTAAATGCATTAGACCTGAGGGGTAATTTTTATATGTACTTGTATACACTTTTCATTTTATCTTGTATTTAATAACAACAAATGCTGTTATAAAATATTCAAGCAATATAAGATGACATACAATGGAAACTGAATATCCTGTCTACCTTATAACAAGTCTATTCCCCAGAAATGAAAACTGTCAATAGTTTGTTATTTAACATATTCAGTATTCTAGAAATATACAAATGTGCAGCTATATATGTGGGTATATACATATGTGAGTGTATATGTGTGTGAATGCCATGTTTAATCATTATTTGTAGCAAAAAAGGACAGAGAGTATATAAATTGTTGTGTACCTTGGATTTTCTTTTCCATTCAAGGTATATTTTAGAGATTTTTTTTTTTTACCATGAGCACGTACATGGGTACACCATAAGCTTTAACAGTGCTATACATTGCATTTTAAGGCCATAATTCATGTGCACAATTTATTTATGGCCATATAGGTTGTTCCCAGTTGTTATTTTAATATATTATAAATTATACTCCTAGGACTATACTTTATTTACTGGAATCTATAATGAATTAAGTTCTATCTTTTAGATAGGCTCTATCTGTCACCAAGGTCTTCCCAAATTTGTATATTTTCACCCCATAAATCTCTTTTATATAAGATAGCCCTTTAAGTTTTACTTAATCAAAATCGAAGTTTTCAGTTCAGTTTCAATTTTCCAAAAAGTACTATTATCCTATTCATCTAAGATCATGTTATCTAAATATATCAAAAATAGCCTCATTCATCTTCATTAAAAATCACTCCAAATTTACTTTATAGGCTTGAAAAGTTCAGTCAAATTAAATGCACACATAGGAATAATACAAAGCATATCCTTTGCTGGATTTGACACTAAAATATATATAGTAAATTCTGGAGTAAGAACTATGTGTTTTAAATAACTGAGAAAGAACTATATGCAGAGCAATCATTTATAAGAGAGTTTAAAATTGGATATATTTAATTGTACATGTTCTGTGATCCTACCAGCAAATATAACATGTGGAATTTCAATGACACAAAACTTGATTTAAAATAAGATGATGCAGACCCACGTTCTTATTCAAGTTTTCATTAAAAACATTTAATGAGTCTCACCAATATCAGTCTTTGTGATATACCACTTGGGATCCCTCTTCAAGCCAATGAGTAAATAGTTGTTCAACAATTTGACCTAATCATTATACTGTCTTCATCTCATCTTGTTTGGATATTATAAAAGACTATTTCAACTAACATGATGAAATTAAGATACACATATCTATAAAGTGTCACTAGAGAAGTTATTTAGGACAAAGGAGACTAATTTGGGCATATACTTGGGCTTTCATATTTTACTCTTTAAATATATTGAATGTGTTGCTATAAAACTTGTAAAATATTTCAGGATCTTGAAATATAGTTTTTTGGATCATGGAGAACACTATAAATTTAAAATAGAAACATGGACAACAGTATGGAGGTTCCTCAAAAAGTTAAAAATAGAACTACACTACTATCCAGCAATTACAGTACCAGGTCTTTACTCAAAGGCTACAGAAATACTGATTTGAAGGGACACATGTACCCCAAAGTTTATAGCAACATTATCAACAATAGCCAAATTATGGAAAGAGCACACATGTCCATTGACTGATAAATGGATAAAGAAGAGGTGGTAGGTATATACAATGGAATATTATTCAGCCATAAAAAAGAATGAAATCTTGCCATTTGCAACAATGTGGATTGAGCTAGAGAATATTATGCTAAGCGAAGTAAGTCAGTCAGAGAAAGACAAATGCCATATGATTTCACTCATATATGGAATTTAGGAAACGTAATAGATGAACATGGGGGCAGGGGAGAGAGAGAGAGAGAGAGAGGCAAACCAGAAAACAGAGTCTTAACTATAGAGAACAAACTGAGGGTTGCTGGATGGGAGGTGGGCGGGAAGATGGGTTAAGTGGGTGGTGGGTATTAAGGAGGGCACTTATTGTGATGAGCACTGTGTGTTAAATGTAAGTGATGAATCACTAAATCCTACACCTGAAACTAATACTATACAATATGTTAACTAACTGGAATTTAAACAAAAACTTGGAAGGGAAAATAAAAGATCTAAGCGTTTGCAAAAAAGACCTATACACTAAAATAAAATAGAAACATGTTACATTATTTCCTTTTTAATTATTGTGTGCTTCAGTTTTCATTTGATTATAGTTATCTTTCCAAAATAGACAAAACAAACTAGATTATCTGTTCTTTCTTTATGTCCTCCAATAATATGTCAATTTTTCCAGTCTGGGGATGTCAGTTTTACTTATTCTTCCACTCTTAACAAATATTTTCTACATTACTTTTACTTACTGTTTTTAAATTGCATGATTGCTACTTGTTTATTTTAACAAGCCAGGCATTGTAAGATTTTATTTAAAAAGTTAATGATCTTCCCACAGCTTCCCTAAATGCTATTGCTCTGATGTGAGATATTTTAACCTTTCATCATGTGTCCTTCCAAAATTTATTTATGAAAATGCAAACATGTAGAAAATTCATACAAAATTATTTTTCTTAAAAACAGAATCACAATATACTCAGTCTGCAGCTATGTATTTAAACCTAACTATATATATATAATAGATTTCCTACGAGAAAATATATATAGAGAGAGAACTAGCTAATTCTATTTATAACTGCATAAAATTCCCTAGGTTGGATACATCATAAATTTCAATTATTCATTTTTATCTGCTTCCACATATAATGCTGTGATAAACAACATTGTACATATGTGCATAACATGAGTGCTTTATATTTATGAATATATTTCTAAAAGTGATATTAGGAAGTCAGCAGATTTAGGTATTTAAACTTTTCTGAGAGATTTGTAGATTATTAATAAAAAGATGTCATATTCCTACAGGAAATGAATGCAAGCTTGTCGATAAAGCTTGCTAAACATTCATCTATTTAGACCTTTCAAAAACTTAGCTTTGGTTTATTATTCCTTTGTTTTAATAGTATATGAACTTTAGCTTTGATAATTTCTTCTTATATTTTTCTTTTTCTTTTTTTGTTTGTTTCTTCTTTGATCTCCTAAAGTGAATAGTTAACTCAGTGATTTTTCAGTGTTTTTAATAGTAACAGCATTAAAAATGAATAAATGAATTAATTCAGAAGATAAAAGTTATAAATCCTATTCTGATTATATCCTTAACTGCTATCCACTAACTTTTTGGTTAATATTATCATTAGATGCATGGTAATAATATTAATTAGTAGATAATTTTTCATTTCAGTTTCTGATCCAGTGGTTACATAGAACACTATTTTTTTTTAAAGATTTTATTTATTCATTTGAGAGACAGAGACAGAGAGAGCACAAGCAGGGGAAGAGGCAGAAGCAGACTCCCCGCTAAGCAGGGAGACCAACAACAGGCTCAATCCCAGAACCTGGAGATCATACCCTGAGCTGAAGGCAGATGCTTAATCATATGGGCCACCCAGGTGCCCCTACATAGAACACTATTACATAAGTGCTAAGAAATAAGGTATTTGGTATTTTTTCTATTATTTTGTCTTTATTATCAGAAAATGTGACCACTGAAATGTCTAATTTATTTTTAATTTATCATATATATATGTATGTACTGTGTTAATGTACATGTAAATATGTACACACATGATTTTTTGTTACTGTTTCATTTAGTGTACCGTGAATACATGTATTTTTTTTTTTAAAGATTTATTTATTTATTTGAGAGAGCGAGAATGAGAGAGAGAGTACATGAGAGGGGGGAGAGTCAGAGGGAGAAGCAGGCTCCCTGCTCAGCAAGGAGCCCAATGTGGGACTCGATCCCGAGACTCCGGGATCATGACATGAGCCGAAGGCAGTCGCTTAACCAACTGAGCCACCCAGGCGCCCCTACATGTATTATTTTTGTAGGACAGCTGGAGCAACCACAAGGGCCATACAGTGCTGGTGGGAGTGCAAATATGCTACAGTTCTCTTGGAAGTTTAGTTTCTTATAAGATAAACATACATTCCAGGAGTCAGCAAATTTATTCCTAGGTCCAAAAAGGACTGGAAAAAAATATGACTTTTAAAAGAATTTTCATATTGACTTTATTAATCATAGCCCCAAACCAGAAACAATGTAAATATCTATCCAGAGGAGAATGTTATGTTTATACAACAGAATACTGAAAAGCTACCTGGCAATTTAAAAAACAAACAAGTGATACATTCTAAAACAGGGATGAGTTTCAAAAACACATGTTAAATGAAGGAGGCCAGATATAAGAAAATGTATAGTATGTACTACATAATATCATGTATATGACATTCTACAGTTGGCCAATCTAATCCATGTTTTCCTCTTGAGGGATGGGGATTGACCAAAACGGGGTAAAGTGAAACTTTCTGTGGCTATTGAGATGTTCTATATCTTGGTTGGAATGAAGAATGCATGGTTTTATTCAGTTTTATTTTATTTTTTAAAATAGTATCTCTTTTTTTTTTTAAAGATTTTATTTATTTATTTGAGAGAGAGAGAATGAGAGATAGAGAGCACGAGAGGGAAGAGGGTCAGAGGGAGAAGCAGACTCCCTGATGAGCAGGGACCCCAATGCAGGACTCGATCCCGGGACTCCAGGGTCATGACCTGAGCCGAAGGCAGTCGCTTAACCAGCTGAGCCACCCAGGCGCCCTGTTTTAGTCAGTTTTAAATACTCATCGAATCATATGCTTCAATTATGTGTGCATTACATGATAACAGATAACTAAAAAATAGAGCATAATAGCAGTATATCTTCTTTAAAATGTAGCACATTTATTTTTAAATGTGAATTGTAGTTTGCTGGTTTATTTTTTCCAATTATATACAAACTTTAACTCCATTTCAGGATCATCTGCAGACTCTGTGTAGTTACGTTGTGTTATAGTCTGTGGATGGCTTGGTTCTGAGAGTGTAGCCCTGTCAGTTTGTAGCAGCTGATTTAACCCCTGAATTGAATGAATTGGAAATGTAAATAACCCCTCAAACCAAAAAGTTAAATACATTCATATCTCTGTGTGTGTATATATGTATGTCTATATATTTATATATATAAATATACACCCACCAGAGAAACAAAAATAAAAAGGTATATCATAGTAAGTGTTCTTATAGATGAGGAGAAATTAAATCTCTCATGTACTCCTTAAGTGCAGGTAAAATGGTACAACCACTTTGGCTAATTATTTTGAATTATTTACTAAAGCTGATTGTATATGTATAGTATCATTCAGCAATTCTACTCTTAGGAGCAACCTCCAAAAATACATATATATTGGGACCAACATACATAATGCAATATTGTTCTTAAAAGCATTTATAATCGCCAAAAGTTGAAAACAACCAACATGCCCATGGGTAAATTTTGTTATATTATGCTGTGAAATTTTGTACAGCAATGAGAATTAATGAACTATAAATACTCATTTTAGGAACTGAAGGAGTTAAAGGAGCCAGCCACAAAATGTATCCATGTTTGATTCTATTTATGTGAAGTTCCAAAATAAGCTAAACTAATTTGTGCCAATAAACATCAGTATCGTGCTTACTCTTGGGGGATATTGGCTGAAATGGGAATGATGGGAGATTCTAGGCTTCAGTTAATATTATATTTCTTGATCTGGGAGCAGATGTTGACTATGTGCACTTCTCTGTATGCTAATTTTCTCTAAAAAGTAAATGAATAAAAGTAAGCCTATGTTTCTGTGAACCCATACAGCAAACTTCCCAATTAGGATGTTGCATATGGACCTGGGAAAGGAAACG
The DNA here is from genome assembly GCF_003265705.2 of Callorhinus ursinus. NCBI lineage: Eukaryota > Metazoa > Chordata > Mammalia > Carnivora > Otariidae > Callorhinus > Callorhinus ursinus. The sequence goes on from NW_027397067.1 coordinate 32,210,531, forward strand.
AAGAATTCGGTTAAGAGAGAATAAACAATTAATGAAATCTGTGAAAGTCTTTAAGCAGAATAATGGACTAATTGAACAATCCGCCATGAGTTAAGTAGTGTGATTAACAACTCTCTGTTCCTGAGGTTAAAAACCAACCAGTAAACAAAAAACAAGAAAATCAAGCAAACAGAAAAGCCAACGGAGTGAGAGGGAAAGAGAGAGAGAGGAAGAGAGAGAAAGATGAAGACAAAGACCAAGGAGAAAGAGAGAGAAGAATGACTACAAATGACTTGGCTCTGGTCGCAAAAATTAAAAGGAATAAATTCAAAGAAGCAGAACTCTTTTTCCCTCAAATTTGACAATCCATATTTTTAATGTATTAAGACCTTTTTAAGATGTCTACATTCTGGCTAAGATACAATTTATTATTAGTTGAATTAAGCCTTTTTTCATAATCTCTCATAAAAGTGTGCTCTCCCGTCTCTTCTGACCTGAGTAACCTGCTTACTAGCATTTATGAATTAGGTTACAGTTTCTCCAGAAGATAACGAGTGGAATTTCCCAGGGAAACATCCTGTTATACTACCAACATTCTAAGGTAAAGTGAGTCAATGTTAACCTGAGGAGGAGAGTTGCAGGGCATACACTTTCAAAAAAAAAAAAAAAAAAAAAGACAAAACAAGGCAACAACAAAGCTCTCACTTGTGGCTGGACAGGGGGAGAAGAGTTAATATTCTAAGAGTAAAGCTATTTTCATATGTTTCACAATAACTATTTAGGGTAACACTGAGGAAACGTTAGTCATAAAAAATGTGTTTCAGTAGAGCATGGAAGTGATTAATTAGGAAAATAATTTAATTTACTTTAGAAATCTTAATGTACACAAGCTTTCTAAACCTAAAATGATAATGAAGAGCTGCACAGTTTGATATTTTCCTCCAAGCAGTTATGCTTTTCAACTATCATTGCAGAACTACTTCATGAGGTGGTGACCAAACTCGTTAAATACTTAGAATATAAGTACCTTGTGAACTTTGGAGAAAGTGACCCCTCACACACTGAAAATCTGATTGCTACAAGGAAAAACAGTTTAAAGGGATTTTTGTAAAATTAAGTGACATAATAGAAGAATCAACAAATATGATCATAACTCCCAAGCTGAGGTTTTTATGAGGAACTCTTGGTAGTGTCACAGATCCACTGGAAAGAATGACAGCAACAGGTAAACTGGATTACCCACACAGCTATGTATTTGCTACTGAATAACCATAGAGACCAATCTCCAAAATCATGTTTGACACACAATATATGTATATTTAGCATATTTTATTTATTTGGCAAAACGAAAAAGTAAAGGATCAATCATATGATATTGGCAAGTTTTATTTTGGTGTTTTATTTCTCATTAGCTGATGACTAGCTCCCATTTTAACTTCACTTTTAAGGTTTAATGTGTTTGACCAGTAAAAATCATATCTGATGTATATTATCACTTAGAGACAGTGACATAAAAGTTTATTTATTAGCAAAAAGAAAAATAGATGTGGGGAAATCACAAGTGAATTTTAATCCATTTATTATTAAATTTAAGAATGTAATCCATTTTACCGAGCTACTATATACATGTTCTTTTTTTAAAAGATTTTATTTATTTATTTGAGAGAGAGAGCAAACACATGGGAGAGAGTATGATGCGGAGGAGTGGCAGAGGGAGAGGGAGAAGCAGACTCCTCACTGAGCAGGGAGCCCCACAGGGGGCTCTATCCCAGGACCTTGGGATCACGACCTGAGCCAAAGGCAGATGCTTAACCGACTGAGCTACCCAGCGACCCTGTATGTGTTCTAAAACTGTATTTGGTGCTATAATTCCTAAGTACAAGTTTGATTTAGGAATACTTTGTAAAGAACTTATAATAAAATCATATAAGCCCAAACACACATCATCCTTAGGGCGATTCTTTTTTAATTTACTAAGGGATATATTTTCAGATTAAAACATTAGGTGTTCAAGGTGACTCCAGAAAGGTTACATCCAAATATGCTTGTCATTCACGGGTGATTCAAAATTAAACATCATTTTATTCAGTACTAACACTATGTAGTAATGTTTTAGAACTCCCAGAATTTTAAATGCTTTGAATTTTGCATTCCTGAACATGTTCTGGAAAGAAATTTAATTTTTAATACAGTTGTAATAACTGAGAGAAAATCTAGAAGGCCTTTTTTGTATGCTACTGCAGCTTTCATTTAAGATGAAAACTAGGTCTCCTTGAAAACTAGCAAATGATGGGGTGACTTGCTTCCTATCTTCAACTGAACATTAATAAGCAATACATAAAAGGAAATGCACTTAACATTCCTTTTGTTATCATTCAAGCTAATAGTTCCCCTCAAATTCTAGTAATCAGTGTATGGGCGACATCCTGGGTATATGATATTCAGTCAGGTTTGAACATTTCCCTACTTACTATTTATAAAGGATCTCATGGGGGGGGGTGTCCAAATTAAGTAATTCATAAGCCAACATCATTGTCTTGCTGTGTGATATTAGAGTTTCTTTTCATTCGTGTAATTGTAAAAAAGCTTTTTTCCTATTTTTTTTTTTTTGCTAAATAAACTACTTGGAAAAATTATGAAAAAAAATTTCAAAATTTTTTCCTTTAAGAATATTATAGGTACCTAATTGAAAAACACAACTGAAAAAATAAGCTAAGTTCAGTATTTTTTTCTTTTTTCCTTTTTTTTCCTCCTTTTATTTTATAGAGAGAGAAAAAGAGAGAGTGCAGGAGGAGGAGCAGAGGGAGAGAGAGAGAAAGAGAGAGAGAGAATCCTAAGCAGACTCCACACCTAGCATGGAACCTCACGCAGGGCTTGATTTCATGACCCTGAGATCATGACTTGAGCCAAAATCAAGAGACAGATGCTTAACTGACTAAGCCCCCCAGGCACTCCAAGTTCAGTATTGTTTTTAATGCTATTGCTCTAATAATGCTTCTTAGACAAATATGTGCTGACATAGAGGAATAAAGAGCTGACATAGAACTTGCCATATTTATGTATTCCAAAGCTTTTTACTTTCTAAATTGGGCAAATAATTGATAGATACAAATACTCAATTTATATAAACAATTATTCAGGAGCATTTGGTGTATTGAGTTCTATTCAAACATATGAACTTAGGCCAAGGAGTGGATATAGTAATGGAACAAAGGAAAATTTTAAGTTTCAAAGAGCTCATAGTCTAGTAGGGAAGATTAGATTATCAACTGCTCTAATAGAATGTGATAGTATAAAACTCTGTGTAAGCCCTTAGTGGTTCTTGTTGTCTTGACTCATAATACTAAATACCTAAATTTTATATCCTCTTCACTATTTTTCTTTTCATTAAGAATTGAAAAGATAAATTGTAGAGCATAGTAACCTTGCCTACATTTGTATTGCCCTCAGAGCATTTTATCCAAATCCTGGTCAGTTTTGTAACTCAGCTAACCAAAACAATGCTTTGCAAAACATTTCCAGACAACTACCCAAGATACACTTTGTCTTTTGAAAGGTGTATCATCCAAACAGAATACATGGTACATGACCAATATTAAACTAATTTTTCTGTAGAATATGATGAAAAAATATATATATACATATATTTAACCTTCATTTTCTAAACCTTGGGGTAAGTTTCCTTTTCCCATCAGAAATTCCATTGTAAATTTCATATCCAAATACTTTTATCTTCCTTCCTTTCTAGACACCCAAAAAAGATAAAAAGGGAAATGGAAAAAAAAAGAAACAGATAAAAAGGGAAATGAAAGCTCCCCATTTAGATTGTCTCCACAAAGTTTCTATACCAAGTTTGTAAAAGCCTAATTGTGAAATCTGCTTGTATTAATGATACAAAGTAGGTTTCTTGCTTGATGTTACAACGAGCAAGAGAAGAGGTGACAGTTCCTCCTAAACCATCTTTTGGAGTCTATTGGAGGCCAGGAAAGTGACCTTCAACCATGCATGATTTTTATGTAACAGGCCAAGTTTTTTTTCTTCTGAAAATATCAATAAACATTTGATGAGTAAATGAGTATATGCCACTTTATTATAAGGAAAATAGCTGTAGCTCAACTTTGGGCTTACATTCTAATATTAATAAGAAGGTTGGTAATGTAATTATATGACAATTATTTTGAAGTTGCACATAAATTTGACTGGAAACCATAAAATGTAAAAACAATGATCAAAATTATATTTATTTAAGGTAGTCTGATAGGTTGTAATGCTATAAAATATTATAATTAGCTTTTCTGAAATTACTTTTTCCTAGCCACTGGAAATATTCAACCAGGAATAGAAGGTAGGCCTAGTAGCCATGGAAGAAGGAACTCCAATAGTAGATGTGTAATTATACTAGATAATATTTGAACATCCTTGCAACATAAGCATTTTACAATACTTCAAAGTCTTCATGTATAGTAGCAGTAGGTTTTCTTTATTTGTGCAAAATATTAGGCTACTGTCAATTTTCTTAAGATGGTGTTTTTGTTTGTTTTTTAAACTATCTTCACTTATCTGATAGAGAACTAAAAAAGTAACCAAAGAACTTTCCTCAAGTCTTTAAGATGAGTTGATAATAGTGGACAGAACCTAGTTACAAGAGAGGAAAATAATGGCAAGCTTGGGTAAATCTGATGAATATAAGAGCTAAAATTTAGTAATTAGGCTTTGGTTTAAGATCAATATTCAAGAGTACATAAGATTTGTAATAATTTTCTCTCAATTATTTGAGACAAAATCAATAGAAACTAAGTTGAGGGAAAAAGCGAATGAGAAAAAAGCTGCAAAATTTTAATTACCCCATAATGATAAATGGCTTTCATTGTAGATTACCATTTGTGATGTTTTGCCTTCACTCTATAAATTGTATTTAAAGTTGCTAAAAGTAACTAGTTTATAAGTGAAAAATTTAGGCAAAGCAATTATTTGGCATCACAGCTTACAAAACCAAAAAGAATGAGTTTGTGTTTAAGCAACACAAAAATTTCCTGAAATCACAAAAATCAATTGTTATAGATCAGGTTGTGACCATTTGCCTAAATCCATATGTAGCACTGCAGAAAATGTACAAGTATATAACGTGCTCCTTGCCCTCTTGAAAACTCATAATTCATTGAAATCGAAACTATCAAACACATAAAAATAATGAAGTGGTTACTGTTAAACAGCATATTGCAAACCTTAATTATCATAACAAATGCCAGCTAGTGCCACAACTAACATGGGAAGATAGTATGAAATAAATGGTAGAAACAAAAGGTAGACTTTGAAATCAGGCAGAATTGGGTTTAATTTCTCCTCAACCTATTTGGTATCTATTAAGCACAACCTTAATGCCTTGGATTTTAGATTTCCCAACTGTAGAATATTGGTGCTATTTTCAATTTCAGTTGTTGTGAGATTGACTTTACACACAAAATACCAAGTGTCTATTATGCAGGTGTGTTTTCAATGTTATTACTTTATGCCAACAAAAAAGATTTTTATCTTAGTAATCAAGGAAGATCAAGTTCAAGGGTCAGATACAAATGAAATAAATTTGCTTTTTACAATGTAAGTTCAAACTGCTTGAATGATTATAAGACAGTTCCAAGTGATCAGTGCATTTCTCCCTATAGAAGAATATATCAGAAGACAAGCTATATCAGATGCTAAGTTACACAGCATCAAATCAGAACAAAGGAGAAGAATTGGATCAGTTTTAGTAGTAAGTTTTGCTAGCTTAATGTGGCAAATTATAGGCTTAGAGTGGGAAGGGAATAGTTTTCTTTAGAAATCTTTAGAGACACTCTTACTCTTGGTGATGCTGGAGATAGAAAGAGTCCTTGATATATACTATTTACCATCTACATGTTCATTTTCTCTTTCCTTTAAAAATATTACTTCTCTAGATATTGTCATATTATATCTAGATATTGTTATATATTTACATAATAAATATATCTATATATGTGTATGTATCGGTGAGTCTGTGCATCAAACCATTTATGATATTAAACTGTATACTGATCAGGGAGGTCTGTTTATATGTTTGGTGCTCTTTGTTCTTAATTTCTTTCCCCCAAAATAAATAATTCCAAATTCTGCTTGTATCTTTTTTGTTATGCCCCATAAAGTATCTGCAAATAAATACTCTTTCAAAACTTGTAATTTGTAGTTCCAGTAAATAAAATAAACGAGTGTTTATTTCAGAAAGTTTCACAGTAGAAAGTTTTTTTATGATGAACTGTGATATGTGAAAAAAATACAAAATTTATCTAATGTCTCTAAAACCCTAACTATAAATAAATAAATAAATATATATATATATATATATATATATATATATAGAGAGAGAGAGAGAGAGAGAGAGAGAGAGAGAGAGAGAATTTTTGCCCTTGTTGTTTAGCAAAAGTTCCAAATAAGCAGAACTTTACAAAGGTTTCTCCATTCCCCCAAAATGAAATTCCTAAAATGCCAACAAATTCCTTGCCTGGCAATCCAGATGCTGGTACATGACAATTTTTTTCCTTTATTTTCATCGTTTCTCCTTCACTTTCTCTTCCTTCTTCTTTGACTCCTCTCTTCTTTGAGTTGCTTATTTGATTTGCTTTTTTTTTTAAGATTTTATTTGTCAGAGAGAAAAAGAGAGAGAGCACACAAGCAGGGGGAGTGGCAGGCAGAGGGAGAAGCAGGCTCCCTGCTGAGCAGAGAGCCAAGGACATGGGGCTTCATCCCAGGACCCTGGAATCATGATCTGAGCCCAAGGTAGAGGCTTAACCAAATGAGCCATCCAGGCATCCCTGCTTTTTGTAGTTTGACCCAATAAAAGAAAATTTGGCAATTATATACTCCCCTAATTTCTTCATATTTTTTTGAAATCCAGAACTTTAAGAACCATTGTCTTATGCCATTCCCTCAACCTAGTTATTAAACTGTCACACAGAGAATGATATAGGAAAAAATAATTTTTATTGAAAGATTAGCTATGTCATGCATTTTATCATGTACCGCCCCTGGATTTTTAGGCAAAATAAAATTTTGTCTTTCCAAAAGTTACAATAAATAGTTTTTGTTATCTATTATCTAAGTTCATACATGAAAAGATTTTGACAGTGATGGCTATCTACCTACATAAAATATATTGCTTGTATGAAATAAAAAATAAACATATAAAAGTATGTCAAAGAGAAAACAATTAAATACTAACTCTTTAAAAAAAGGTTTATTTTAGTCAATTTTCCCTTTGTGGGAAGAAAAAAATCCACAGGAGAAAAGAACATTCAATAAAGATTTCAATTTCTATTTTTGAACAAAACAGAGCTTCCATTAAGAAGTGATTCTTTTTAAAGAATTCTGAATATAATGAAGACCAATTATTTTCTTCAGCATCTACCCCAACTCACCACAGTGCTTAAGTAATTAGATGTATTCAGTTATTTTAATATTTCTAGTTAACTGATTTAACTAATTTGAATAATAAAACAATTGTCTTAGACATTTTGAAGGCAGAGATATTTGCTTCATTTCTGTAGCTTAAAATGCCAGTTAATTAACTGTCCTTATTTACACCATTGAAGTGCATATTATTTTCAATGCACAAAATTCTTTATATATATATGTATACATGTGTATTAAACTTCTATTACAAATCAAAGATAAGTTGTTCCAAAAAGTGAAGCTATTCTAAAGTTTCAAGAAAAATATTGGGTTTCAGAATACAAGAACTGGTATATTTGTTCACGTTTAGATTAGAACAAAAAAACAAAAGAGCAAATCCCACCAATATATATTGGAATTGTGATACATGGAGATTGCAAGGTGTTTGTGAATATGAAATTGTGATCTATCTGATATAACAAAGGCTTGATTTTGAGCATTTTCAGATATCTCTATCTTGCAGTCCTCATAATATATAAAAAGCTTTTGTAAAAATAACTTTCTGCTTCTCCCTTCCCTATAGTGCTTGCCATACAAACAAGCCATGATCAAAGTAAGAAAAATGTAGCACAAGACACCACAAAAATTATAGCTAATTCATTTTACACATCAGAAGGATTTTAGTGGGAACAGCTATGACCAATCCACTTTGTAGTATATCAAAATATGAAACATTATGTATCACTTTACAAGGTAAAATTTTATCCGTATTTAAAGAAAATTATTTTATATTTGTTAAAGTGTCCATTATGACCATACAGTAAAATTATGAAAAATTTAGAAATTTCATGTTGAAGGTTTACTCAAAATGTATTAATTCTATCATTCAGAAAAACATTAAGTATACATTCCAGGTGCTCTATTAGGAGGTGAGTGAATAAAAATGATTAAATAATAACTAAAGCCATGGGAAGCTCACAGTCTGGTATAAAAATAAAAGAACAAAAAAAAAGGAAGTATGACCTTAGACTAACAATTACACTGAAGGTTCAAACAAGACATGATCAAGGTAAAGAAAATTTACTGTGAGAGACCACAAGAAAGACAGTTAATCCATTTTGTGGTAATCAAATACAGCTTCTTACAGAAAGGGGCGCTTCTAGACCTTGACATGAATTTAGTAATTAAGCCAAGATAAAACAAAAATATGGATTACGAATATGCAAAGAATAGCTTGTGCTGTAGATTCCATTATCTAACAGTCAACATCCCCCTTCTTCATTGTTCAAAGAGCCTCAGTTTTCTTCAGATACCACTAAAGCAACAAAGTGCGTGATAGCATGCATTAAGAAGTTACTCTTCCACTCTAACCCCCATGGAAATAATTCAGTTTGGTTCTTTCCCACTGTTAGTAAAAGCACAAGTGTTTACTCAGTTAGTTGTTAAAACATTTGATTAGATCATCATTGGCATTTAACAAAACTAGATAGGATAGACTATATAAATTAGAATTACATATAATTATATATTATAAACATTATATCACATATACTAATATAGATTATATCAATTATAATGTTGAACCAATAATATGTATATGATATTGATATTCTTTTTTTCTTTTTAAAGAGTTTGTTTATTTATTTATTTGACAGCATGAGAGACAGCGAGAGCAGGAACACAAGCAGGGGGAGTGGGAGAGGGAGAAGCAGGCTTCCCAGGGAACAGGGAGCCTGATGCAGGGCTCGACCCCAGGACCCTGGGATCATGACCTGAGCTGAAGGCAGACACTTAAAGACTGAGCCACCCAGGCACCCCTGATACTGATATTCTGCATCAATAATATAACATATAATAATAATATTATATATATATCATAGAATCTCACAAATGCATGAATAATACTAAAGTATTTCTTCATCAAGATCATAATAGAAAATAAGTTTTCTTCTGAAGTTTGTGATAAATTTTTTGAAAGTCTCTAGTTAAGCAAATTTTAGCAATCCTGATCTCCCTTGTACATGATTTATCTTGAAGTAGGTATGTGATGGGATGTGAGGGAGAAGCTACACATGTCTATTAACAAAGACTCCTTTTCCTGATAAGATGAGGGCAGGCCCATATTAATGATCTTTTCTTGCCTTTCCCATGGGTTATTTTCATGGTGATATGGTGACTCCCTTCCTTGCACAGAGATTCAAAACTAAGAACAAAAAGTTACCTACTAAGGATAATATAGTAGTAAGCTGGAGAGCACCTGGATCATTGTTGATATTTTTGAATGGCTGAACTAAACTTGGAATTGATCATCTCTCAATTTTTATCAAGAGAGATAATCAAATGCTCAACTTTTAATCTACATTTGGCTAGCAGTCTGTTTCTTACAGCCAAAAATATCTTAACTGATATACAATAAGAGTACATACTTTTTTCAGGGAAAAACATGATTTAGTAAGATAAGAAATTCGGGTTGATGTCAGGTTTAAGCAGGAGAATGGTAAGAGTCAACTTGGACAGGTTTTGTTTTGTTTTTGTTTTTGTTTTTGTTTTTGTTTTTTTTGTAGAGAAAGAATTAGTAAAGGTTTGAATTTGAGATCAAGGGGAGCAGCTAGAACACATTTAATCCATGAAAAATGTGAAAACTAATGTTAAGAAAATAACTATGGAGTTGAAGATAATTTGGGGACAATTTGGAAAGGTAATTGACATAAATAAATATGCCTCAGGATAGCTACTGACTTTTTAGAGAGATTAGCACATTATTAGTATGTAAGAAGTATGAAAGGGGATGCATGTTTTGGAAAGTGGTCCTGGGTGATAATTTGGACTGGTAATTGAGTTTACATTTTTTGAGTGGAAACAAAAATAATAAATAAAATAAATATATAAATGTACTGTTTATTAAAAGTCAGTAAATTCTATGGAAATGAAAGAGAAAGAGAGAATGAAAGGGTTTTAGGAGTGCCTGCTTGGGCTGTGTGTGTGTGGGGGGGCAGGTATTCAGGGTAGACCAAATTGAGAATTGACCATTTGACCAAAGATCTAAGTTGATGGAAGACGAGTCCCTCAGATGTTAAAGACATTGAAAAAAGCCTAAATTGGAATATTCCTGTCTTGTTTCTAGAAGAATAGGGAGGAAGAACAATAGATTGGGGCAAAGCAAGCAAGTGGGAAAGTGTGGTAAAATAGGTTAGAGTGTAAAGTGGGTAGGGTGTGACTTTGTCACAGGCTAAGATCCTTGGGAATCTAACCATAAGACAGAAATAAGAGACAGATATTTATCAGGTGTTTATAATACCTGTATGGTTTGAGGGACAAAAATCAGGATTGTGCAGAAGTTGGGCTGTGGTGCACTCACTCAAAGGTTTGTATGGACCATCAGAGTAGTCCTCCATTATGGGGAGGACTTGCTTTCTATCTCCGCATCAGCCAGTCATTGAATGCTGGCTTTTCCTAGAATGTAATGTCAGGTGAAGCCATTCTCTCTAGTGGAGGTGCCTCCTGTGGAAGTCTGATATATGAGAGTTGTCAGACAAAAATACTTTCCCAGCAGCTGAAAGAATAAATTCTTCTATCCTGACAGTGAAATCAAGGCTGTGCAGCACAGTATCCACAATAATGTAGATTTTGAAGTGTTCAGATATTCTCTTGTTTCATGTGCATTCTAGGAACATGTCCTTCAACACTCTAATGTAAATATTTTCTGGGGAAATATTGTAAGAAGGTTATTGAAATGAACTTCAGCCCATACTAGTGCAGGTGAACTTGATGCCTCAACAGATGAACAAAATCTCTATCCTTTATTATCTATCCTAGATTACCCTCAATGTCTGCCAGCACCATTGTTGGACCAGGGAGCATACTTGCTAGAATGACCCAGAGCTCCTATCCCTTAAAGGGTCTAAGACCTTGGTTCTTTGGCTCTTAAAACATGGCTCCTGAACTTGTCCATTTGCCATCAAATTGAGCAAGGAAATACCAAGAGGCACCTAAGTGAATCACTTAAGATTGAGTCATGTCCCTCCATGCCTCACTGTGTAACATCGGCCTTACTTTATACTGATGATTAGTATCAATTATCCCTACTGGGAGGCATATTTTTCTTCTTATCTGCTAATCCATTGGTACAAGGTGCCCCAAGTATCTGTGTTCACTGGTGGCCACATAGATATATATTTTGTATTCCTTTTGATCCACATTTCTGTTAGGAATGAAAAAGAACGTTTTTGTCAGTTTAATAGCCACATATCATGTACCCCAGGCCATATTTAATCCACTGTAACTCAGACATTACAACTGGCTGAACAGTTGATATTAGGACTACTACTTGGTTAACTTTGTGGTAGTTTATAGTAATTCTCCAGCATCTGTCAAGTTTTTTTATGGGGCAAACTGATGAGTGAAAGGAAAATATGATGGGGATCACGACCTCTGTATCTTTTAGGTTTTTAGCGTCGTATTGGTCTTTCATTTTCATATACTAGCCAAGTCAGGAGAGGAAGAGAGAACAGTTTCAGAAGTTTCCACATGGCATTTCTTACCGTAAATTTTCTTACCCCTCCGGCTCCCCCAGGCCAAGGAACTAATGTGGGAATTGTGCCATTCCACTTAGGGCTTTGGAGATCAGATACCTTACCAGATGATAAGTATAGATCCAATGGATTCAGTTCAAGCTGTACCTCACTTGTATGAGTGAGGCCTCCTTCTGAGTTGATGGATCTGAGTGAGACATGGGGAATACTTTCAGATCTCCTAATGCCCTGCTCTAATTGCTCCTGAGTGGGTGCAGCTTAATATATATATATATATATGTATGGATTTGAGTGTGATCCTAAGAGGACTCTTCTTGAGTGTCTCTTTTCCTAGGGACTCTATTAAAGTTATGGCTGTTTTACCATTTTGCTTGTATCATGGAACTGCCAGCCTTCTCTTAATTACTCTCCACCACAATCTACCATTGTTTTTTTTAATAATATTCTCAGGCAAGTAAGTCTTCATGCTCTGTTCCAAATAAGTTAGTTCCCTCACCCAGAACCACAGAGCTCTTCATGTTTATGGCCTGCCTTTTCCTCTGGGAAGAATTCCTTCACCACGCCAGAGTTGGGGAGTGGAGACTGTTTTTTTCCAGAGTGCTACCCTAATCTATGAGTGAGCAATGAGTGGACTTGCTGACCCTTATCTAATTGGCTTACTCTTTCTGACATGGAATATCCACCTTACAAATAAGTTTGTATTAAGATGATCATATCCCCAGTATTCTTGGCCTAAGACATCTGGAGAAGAGCTTCCATCCTATGACTGGGGGCTGAACAGGGCCATGTCGGTCTGGAATAAAGTTTCTGCAATGTGAAGCAAGCGAAAGGGAATGGAAATAGTACTGGCAGCCTCCCCCTTCAGGAGTAAAACTTCAGGAGTTGAGGGTAGAGGGGGACTTCACCCATTTAGTTATATCTGTCTGCAAAAATACCTCTTGTAGAGCTTCCATGAAATTGAGCTGGGCGTAAGAGATAAGAGAGTAATCAGGACTAAGGTGCCACAGACTCTCATTGTTCTTAATGACATTTAGTAGATTTTCTTGAATGAATATTTCTTCATTTGCTCTATGCGTTAGGACAATTTCAAAGGATGTTAAATGATTTAAAAATATCACCAACCATATTGTTCATTCCAGAAATTCTGCCCCCAACTTCTTTCAGGAATGCCCTTTTAATTTCCCATTTGACTAGTCTTTTGGGATGCAGAGATTTTTATGTACCATCATAGCTCTCAGTATGTTAGGATCCTTGGCAGTCACTCTAACCTTGTTGTTCATTACCGTAATTACCCGTAGTTGGCATCTAAGGGTTAAGTGTTACTATCTGGCCCCGGCTCCATTTTTTTTTAAAGATTTTATTTATTTATTTGAGAGAGATAGAATGAGAGATAGAGAGCACAAGAGGGAAGAGGGTCAGAGGGAGAAGCAGACTCCCCGCCGAACAGGGACCCCGATGTGGGACTTGATCCTGGGACTCCAGGATCATGACCTGAGCTGAAGCCAGTTGCTTAACCAACTGAGCCACCCAGGTGCTCCATTCTTATACTACTGTTAGTTAGCCCAGTCCTGAAATGCATAGCCTACTGCCACCTGGTTCATAAAAGAGATTCACTATTATTCATCTTAGTTATATCAGTGTAGATTTCTTAATGATTTGTTAAGTAGTTTCTTCTAGACTCTCCCAAACATGTAGTCAGAAGATGGGTTTTCCAATCTTAGGCATTATATGTACAATACCATGACTACTTCATTAAGCTCTGTTCCCATTTTCACTGTCTTCTATAGCAAGTCTGACTTTTCTTACTTGGTGAGTTTAATCATTTTAATAGCCATTATAAGTGTGTTAACATCATTTCCTTGAGTTCTTGCCAGAGCATTTAATTCTGTGTACCAGGAAACTGTGCCTAAAACAATCAAGACTTCCTTATCCAATTTTGTGATCTGCCTTCTTTGATCAGACACCCCCAGCATCCAGTCTCATATATACCCCCTTCTCCTACTGATGCTACAGCAACTTCCTTCTTTAGCCAGTCTAAGCAGTTAGTTATATTATTTAACCCAAGTTATAGATAAGTGGACAGGAGGTCAATGTGGGTACTATCCTGAGAAAGCACATATTGTCTTGAAGGACAGAGTCTGTTAATCATTTTCAAATAAGGTAGAAGTGCTAACCCTTAATAAGAGTGGATCATTTTTGCAAACCAAATGTATCAACCTACATATGCCTATCCCATATCCCAAGGTCCAATTTGTTTCTCAGTTGGGACCTGACCGTGGCATAGCAGATCTGTCTTGGTTGAGAATTAATCTCTGGAGCTCAGCTTTCTTTGCCTTTTAAATTCATGAGATTAGAGTCTCTCTACAAGCTGTCAAGGGGGTTCTCTAGCTTTCACACTAAGCTTTTATTTAACTATTAATCATACTTCATTTCTAAAGAATCACTTTCAGGGTGCCTGGGTGGCTCAGTCAGTTAAGCATCTATCTTCAGCTCAGGTCATGATCTCAGGGTCCTGGGATGGAGCTCTGCACTGGGCTTCCTGCTCAGTGGGGAGCCTGCTTCTCCCTCTCACTCTTGCTTTGTGCGCGCTCTCTCTCTCAAATAAATAAATACAATCTTTTAAAAAATACAGCATCACTTTCTCCTTACTACCACCATTTAATTCAATTGTCTTCATAATTTCTATTTCTCCCATATTAAACAATGTCTGGTGCATTTCTATCTTCTGGTAAAACATTCTAATTTGACACTGTAAAAGTGTTAACAATTGTAATGCTACCTTACTGAGGGGCTTATATGTTCTGTATGTGCTGCCAACAATAGGATTCCTCATTATGGATGATCCAACTCCAAAATCCCATTGGAGCACCTGTTTCTAAGACAACTCCAGTACTAAATGTCACAGATTGGTTTTGCTGGGCAGCAGGCAGTAGATTAGCACACAGAAAGTTTATTAGCAAGTGCTCTTGGGATCAAAATCTGCTACAGGAAAGCTAAGAGTCATGATAAGATGTGGGGAGAGCTTAGGAGCTGTGAAGGTGGGATGGCCGTTCAGAGCTGTTCCTTTTTGAGAAGGGTAGCAGGATGTTATACTTCAGCATCCAGGTATAAGAGGTGTGGTGTGCCTACCCTTTCTTCAGTTGGGGCACTTTCTGGGAAGATAGGAAAGCTGAAAACAGAAGTGAGTGAAATGACTTTAGTCCTAAAAGGTAACTCTGGATCACAGCATTTACGACAGCCTTGTAGATTTTTGTAAGGACTTCGCCTTTTACTCTGAATGAAATGCAGTTTTCACAGAAGAGTGTGAGAAAAGAAGGAAGAGACTGAGAACAGAAGCTTGGGAACTGTTGAGTTTCAAGTGTTGTGGAAAGTAGGAAATTCCATAAAATTACCTAAGAAGTAATGGGCAGGAGTAATATAATCAAATTAAAGAAATAGAAAGAGAGAGAGAATTTCAGTGAGGAAGCAACTAACAGCCCAGAGGCAAGACTGAATTTATTAATCAAGAGATAAATAGTGGTTTAAGTGAGTTAAATTTTGTGAGAGGTTGTAGGGATGGGGGTGTATACTGAAGAGTAATGAGTAAGAAGGGGTCCATTGATAGTTATTTTTCTCAAGAAATTTGAGAATAGAGTGAAGAAGGAAGATAGCTAAAGAAGGCTATGAAATACCAGGGTTTTTTTTTTTATTATTATTTGTTTGTTTTGTTTTTTTTTTTTTTTGAAAGAAGCATGAGTACATTTGTATGCTGAAAAGAACAAACAGTGCTATGGTGGGAAGTTAAAAATGAAAAGAATATAATAATAGCTGAATGACCTGAAGAGGATGATATCCAAATTTGCCTTTGACCAAACTGTACAGTGGTTGAAGAAACGGAACCGACATGGGAAGAAAGAAAAGGAACGACAGAAGAGAAATAAAACAGAAGGACAAAACAGAAGGGTATTGTGCTTGGTGTTCTCGATGAACATAACACAAATACAGGGGAGTGAAAAAAGATGTGTATTTGTGATCAGAATGTAAGGTCTAACAATTCAAGATTTTAGACTTGGGATATTTCTGAGTGAGATAATATTATAGATGTGTGTTTGGAAATAATTTTGCAATAGTTGAATGAAAAGAGAAGTCACTCTTTTGAGGATGACAAATTCTTATGGCTAGGTTTCTAAATTGGACTATCCAGACCAGAGTCAATCTGTCAGCAAGAATGGATCCCATTTTGGAGCCATCTTTCAAAAACTGGGAGAAACCAGAGTGTTAGTAGATAATACCATTGTGGAAAGGTAAAATGATGGTATAGATTTAGATGTTTACCTGAACCTTAAAGCAGGAAAATTTATAGAACAATAGAGCAACCTGAGAGTAGCAATTCAGTGGTAAAGAATATCAACTCTCCTTCTCTCTGTCCAGCCTTGGGAGGGAAAGGCACTTCCGTCTGAGGAGAGTGCCGGAAATAAATCTCTACTCGAGTTGGAGCTGGCTCCTATGAAACAAAGGAAGTGGCAGGAACATCTTTTCAGGATTTGGAGAATGTGGGCAATTTATTTAAAGTGGAAAAAAACAGCTTATTGATTGAGTGATTATGCAATTGATCATTCAAACCCAGATGGTCTTGCAAGTGTAAGGAGCCAATATAGGTAACTTGTAGAGCAACAGCAGGTAAACCAGACTCAGTCAGTATTAGGAAGAGTCACCCTGGATTTAAAAAAAAAAAAAAAGGCAAAAAATGTTTTAGAGCGACGTCAGTGGTAAAAGATAAGTGCAAGAAGAGGAGAAAATATGAAGTCGCATGGGGATTTGAAAGGGGAAAATGTCACTACTGTGTGTCGTATTACAGAGATAGAAAGGGAATGAGAACTACAGCGTGGAGTTTTACATGAATTTTCAAAATTTGAGAAGCAAAAACACCATCTTTCCCCTCACAAATATCAAAAGCCATGCATGAATTCAGCCAGTCATACTAACAGAGAAGTAAAACTTTATGTTATCAGTGAGAGGGATGTTGGAGATCATCTGGCCCAAACTTGTTATTTGTTATTTTTGAAAAAGATTTATTTATTTATTTATTTTAGGGGGGAGGGGCAGAAGGGGGGGAGAGAGAGAGAGAGTCTTTTTTTTTTTTTAAAGAGTTTATTTACTTGTCAGAGAGTGAGATAGAGATGCACAAGCAGGGGAGCTGTAGGCAGAGAGAGAAGCATTCTTCCCGCTGAGCAAGGAGCCTCACGTCGGACTCGATCCCATGACCCTGGAATCATGACCCGAGCCCAGGTAGCTGCTCAACTGACTGAGCCACCCAGGCGTCCCAGAGAGAGATAGAGAGAGTCTTAAGCAGAGTCCTGCTGAGCGTGGAGCCCGACACAGGGCATGATCTCACAACCTTGAGATCATGACCTGAGCTGAAACCAAGAGCCTGATGCTTAACCAACTGCGCTACCCAGATGCCCCTAAACGTGCCATTTTTGACACAAAGGAACAAGACTCAAAAGGATTGACTTTCTTGTGGACCAACAGATCAAAGAAATAAGACTTCTAAAATGTATTATACAGGGGTGCCTGGGTGGCTCAGATGGTTAAATATCTGTCTTTGGCTCAGGTCGTGATCCCTGGATTCTGGGATTGAGCCCCGGTTGGGGCTCCCTGCTCAGTGGGGAGCCTGCTTCTCCCTCTCCTCTACTGCTCCCCCTGCTTGTGCTCTCTTGCTCTCTCTGTCAAAATAAATAGATAAAGATCTTTAAAAAATGTGTTATACAGGTTTTATAAAATTTAATAATCGGATGTATAACTCATGGCTAAATAATTTATGAATTATGTAAAGTGAGCTTTAAAATATTTTCTATTTTATTTAATTAATAGGAAGCATACATATGTTTTGTTTTTTAAAAAGATTTATTTATTTTAGAGAGAGAGTGTGGGGAGGAAGGGCAGAGGGAGAGAAAATCTTAAACAGACTTCGTGCTAAACATGAAGCCTGAGCTGGGGCTCCATCTCACCACCCTGAAATCATGATGTGAGCTGAAATCAAGAATCCGTCACTTAACTGACTAGGCCACCCAGGTGCCCTGGAAGCATAGATATATTTTAGGAGGCAATTCCATAGTGGGCAAATTTTGAATGCATCTGTGGGATTGTATACCAGGAATGCCTTGAAAATAAGTGATATTCCTATGATACTACATGGACTTTTGTGTAATGGAGAAGGCTTGTTAATGTCTTACGTATGTGCCTATACCTTCTGTATATCTAAGTCCCATGTGCATCTGTAACTATAACTTATTTATCCCTATACCTACATTTATCTATAATTATGCCAATATCTATCTATCTACCTACCTGGCATTGTAACTTTGTCTGATGTCTCAACTTTCAGTACAAATAACCAGGTTCATTGAAAATTATAAAACTAACGCTTTGTAACTTAGGACATATTTAGCATTTCATAGTGTTTTACTTGACAGGGCAATCATTAAATATTTCAAGTTTAACATCATCAATTTTTACTTTGACATGGTTTATAAATTTCCCCATTTCTGGCCCTTCATATATCTTGTATCAGCACTCTTTCCCTAAAAAAGTAACTAAAAACAATTATGATGAAAACAGATAAATAAAATGCATTAAAGAGTAAGCCTCGTTTGCAAAAAAAAAAAAAAGGTTTTAAATGGCTGTGGTTTATTTTATATGCTTTAAGCCTAAATTATAAAAAACCGCATAAGCTAATCGTGTATTAATTACTAATGTTAACAGTTTAGGTAGTCTGAATTTTGACAGATCCAGTTCTACTAAGTCGGTTTATATAGTACTTTAAGTATTTTAAATGCCACATATGGAAAAATGGGAAGGAGATATTTGTGTTCAACTTTAGATCCTACAAAAAGACATTTCTCAGCAACATATTTTAAAAGGCCTTATTTTATTAACTAGATTAGATAAAGCATGTATGTGAGAGAGAAACACAGAGACAGCAGGAGCTAGAGACATAGAGAAAGAGTAATGAACTTCGTTTATCTCCTATATTGACAAGAACTGTGAGGGACAAAGCGGTGGCTTGTTCAAGCCACTTTGTAATTTGAGGAAAGGAGCTCCTGCACACATGTGTAAATCAAAGCTCTTTTGTTCATTTTCTTGTATGTTGCTCGTAGGAAAGGAGGACAGAGCTGAATGTCTTTAGAAGCTGAACTATAATTAATCTATGATTATATATTATTTACAAACAGTCGCCTATGCTGATTCCTTTTTTTTTTCTCTTCTATTTCTAGATAGAGTATATCTGAGTTTTCCTATGTTTTGAAAGCATATCGATAAAATGAAGCTGTGAGTTGAGTTTTTTTCCACTTTTATTGATAGACTCAAATTACTATCTTTCTCTGGATATTCTATGTATTTCTCAGTTATTGCTTGTTCTTTCTAAGGTCTTAAAAATAATCTCTTAAAATATTTTAAAGACATCCTTTTAAGTAAGAAGACTCATTTACATTTCTAAAAGAGGACTCACATTTCTTTTTTTTTAAGATTTTATTTATTTATTTGACAGAGAGAGACACAGTGAGAGGGAACACAAGCAGGGGGAGTGGGAGAACCCCGATGCAGGGTTCAATCCCTGGACCCTGGGATCATGACCTGAGCCCAAGGCAGGCGCTTAACAACTGAGCCACCCAGGTGCCCCGAGGACTCAAATTTCTTTACACAAATTTACAAAATGTGCCTTTTCTGGCAGTAAATACTCCTGGTGTTAACATTAGGGCTTGTCAGTCAGGACAGCAGTCCTGCCTCCTCGCATTTTTCTCACAGGATCCACTTTAGACCCTCTACCATAAGTCACGTAAGGATGTAATCTAGGCATGGATAACTGGGTTGAAGAAAATAAATACAATTAGGGGCTCCTATCCCAATGTGTTATTGAATCAATTTAGTCCCACTAAAAAACTTTACACACATACATTATATCAGGCATTATACTAAATTCTCAGAATACAAATAAATATATGCTCTAATCAGTCTTCCAAAGAGCTTATATTTTAATATAAGAGACAGAAGTAAATAAAAGCCTGTAATATAGTTGCGAATATTTAACAGAAGCCCGAAGTTGTGTAAGCCTGGCTAAGCATATTCATAGAAGCATTTTTATATCATTCACAATCATACATACTGTTCCTGCCTAGACTACATTTGTTGACATAGTATTTGTTGAGTAAAAGGCTAAATGAATGAGTGCATGAACAAAGTACGTTATGCACTAAGTGTAACAAAAGCAGCAAAGAAGCAGTTATTGACCGTGCTGAAATGAATCAGGAGATTTCTTTGGAGAAGAGATGATTAAGTTCAGTGTTCCAGGATACAGAAGGTGGCCAGCCTGATTTCTGCAGGGCATGGAATTCCAAGCAGAATGAAGAACCTGAGCAACCAAAGCTCAGAGGTCAGGGCTCTTCCAAGAACTCGACTGTCCTCACGTGGCTGTGGGACAATGGAGGAAGAAGAAGAGCTAACACTGAAGGTTTGCCAGAGAGCTGTCAACCACAAATTTACATACACTTAAAAAGGTATTCACACTTCCTGCTCCATTCTGTGTAACAGATATCATCAGCAAGTAAAAACGGTGCATTTTCTCCTGGTTATCCTATGGCCTCAGAACCCTTCTCAGCACATCACTGCAAAGAACCTCTCATACTGTTTTTGAGTAGCCACATGAGAAGATAGGTGATGGACAGTGCTATTATGTAAAATCATTTAAGAATATTAATGAAATGTGTAAAATGGTGACATTCACATTTGGGAAAGATTCCCGTGGGGCAGCAAAGAGGTTGAACTGGAAGCGGGGGAGATGACACATAGTATTTCCCTTTATGTATTAAAGCTGAGATCTGTCAGCCGTATGTTTATCTGCTTAATCAGATAATGTCCTAAGTGCAGAAAAGATTCTATTTTTTCAAGAGTAAATTTAAGTAGCAGAGAGAATATAATTAGGTGCTCTTGGTACTCACAACTACTAAATTGCCAAAGGGTATATTTTAAATATCTTCAAATTAGGTTTCTGTGTATTCTCTCCAAGATAACATTTGCATTTTCAAACTGCAAGAGTGGAGAAAAGAATCAGTTCAGCATGTCCCCAGTTTACCTTTATCTGTTACTCTAATCCCTAACAGCCAGGTCACTCATTGTAAATGCAACCGTACTAGAGAGATAGAGAGTGACTGTGTATGACTGTAATCACAGAAATCATCTTCCGAGAATCTGAATCTACCTGAAGAAGTCAGCCCTGAAGTCTTAGAAATCTTAGTGCAATAAATTCATACTTCTTCCTGTTTCCACTAAGTTCTTATTTTTCCTTCTTAGTTGGAATTTCATCTGAACAAAATCTTGACTATCCGAATACCAGTGTTTTAGTTCATTGGCATGAAGAAAAGTAACCAATTCACAGGCAATGGGAAGAGAAGGTTGGCAGTGTGCGTTATGGCTAAGGGTCAGATAGCGTGCTATATACCCTTTACAGTTTGTCATCCAGTGTGTACCACAGCTGAACGTGTGAACAGGTTTAACATGAGTTCACCACGTGACCTACTAATTAAGAACAACTCCTTGTTAGCTCTAACACTATTCAGATCAATTTTACATATAAATGAAAATATTTTCAGTTAAAGTGTACGGTGTTCAGAGCACAGGTTTTTATGGGTATATCTACTCATATGTGTAGACAATACAAAGATATAACCATAAATTAGCTAATGAGCACTATTGACTGATTGCTTCATTCAGTTCACATAGGTTTTCCTAACAATGCAATAGAGTTAAGCAGCTGGCAAAAACAAAGAGTGATATGATTGAAAGGCAAGAGAATAGGATTTGGAGGTCAATTTTCTAATGCTGCATTTTCCAAGTTATAATATCTTAGGGGAAGAGTATAAACCCCCTAGCTCTAGTTGCCTCTGCTTTAAAACTATAGTCAAATAAGGTGATGCTAGTGAAAGTACTTCCTAATAGCTAGTGGTAACTACAAATATTAGCAGTACTGTTGCCACTGGCTGCAGCTGGGTCCAATTAAAAATCCACTAATTGAAAGTTTCCTGTTTACAGTTCTACAACACATTTAGATACTTCTCCGAGACTGAGTTACTCTGTCAATTTACTGGAATTAAAAATAGAACCTTTGGTGTTACTGGCATAAATATTTGCCACTTCAACATTTCTTTTTTTTTTTTTTAATGATTTTACTTATTTATTTGAGAGAGAGAGGGAGTGAGCAAGCCCAAGAGCCAGCATGAGCAGGGGGAGGGGCAGAGGGACAAGCAGACTCTCTGCTGAGCTAGGACCCCAAAGCAGGGCTCTGTCCTTGATCAAAGGATGACCTGAGATCATAACTTGAGCTGAAGGCAGACACCCAACCAACTGAACCACCCAGGCGTCCTGCCATTTCAACTTTTCATGAATAACTACAAAGATCCGTGGTAAGCAAAATGTACATGGTATGGACAAAATTATAATTTTATGGGAACTCACATTCGAATTATGGGTATTTAGGTTGGTCCTATCCATAACCATAGTGAGTGAAATTAGTCACATTAAAAAAAAAAATCTCCAAGTTTTAGTCTAGGTTCTCCTGAAGACAGACCGAGACACAGGCATGCACACCTGTAGTGTATTTGTGACCTGAGACCAGGCACCAAGTGTAAGGGATGGAGAAGAAGATGGTTGTGAAAGGAATTATGGGAAGTGCAAGTACAAGAGAGGGAAGTCGGTAGAAAGGTGTGTTATAAAGTTAGCTACTGACACCGTCCCCTGATACTTGACTCTGTGAGATCTTTGGAGAAACCCATGAAATGTGTTTTCAGGCTTTCTACTCAGAACAACAACAAAAAAAGTAGGGGGTTATGTTAGCTGTTGACTTCAGGTCCTCATTGGTCAAGTTATGAACATGAACGCTGCCACAAATACAGGTTGTACATGTGTGAGGGATGTGTGTTTATCAGCGCAGGGCTGATTTCTTTAGGCATTCCCCTGTTGCAGCATCGGAGAGGCCCAGAGCAAGAAGCAAGTAGTATGCAGCATGAGTCAGGGTAGAAGGCACTGTTGGATGGTACCTGCACAAAACTGACGGCAGTCCTTTGTGTGACTGGTTGTCACAACAGTTGGTGAAGTAGCAGAGAGGCAAGGAGGATTTTGAAGTGGCATACAAGAAGTGTCCAATATATTTAACAACTCTTTTCCTCTAAAAAGTAGTTATTTCTTATTCCTGACATACCTGATGAGAATCTGAAGATCTGCTATATATAAGAGTATATATGGCTTGATTATGGGATAAATATAAATATGAACATTTAGGAAATAAAACAAAATTTAGAAACAAAAGTGTCTTCTATGAGTGATCCTCTTGTAAATTGATAATATCAAATTTCTTGTGTGGCAAATGAAACTGATCTGTGAAACTTCATCAGGTTATTATTTTTACATGGCCATATTGTGATTTAAAAATCTTGAAGCAGTCAATTATGTTAGATATAAGAGAAAATGTGAGTAATGTTAAGCTCAAGAAGAAAACAAATTAGCACATTTGCAATACAATCATTCTTTTGATATTTATTTACTAGCCATGTAACTTCTAGACGATACGTTTTAAGTTAGTCCTTGGTTTAATTCATTTAATCATCTTAAGAAATATTCAGTGAATGAGTAGCATTACGTTTCTAGCCCTCCCGTAACCCTCCAGGTAAAATGTTAAGGATTAAGACTGAGGAAATACAGGGGCACCTGGCTGGCTCAGTCAATGGAGCATGAGACTCTTGATATTGGGTTGTGAGTTTGAGCCTCATGGTGGGTGTAGAGATAGATATTAAAAATACATTAATTAATTAAAAAAGATTGAGGAAATACATTTTGGACTTGATTTCTTTTTTCGCGTACCATTTTGTCACTTTGGGAAATTAATTTGATTTTTGGGGGATTTAAGTTTCTCACCTTTAAATAGAAGATTCACTCAAATGGACTGTATTACTCCTTTAATTTATATAATTCAATGAATCTTCTTGCACAGACACTCCAGCATGCCCTTCTACGCTCGTCCCAACATGAAACAAATCTAATGTTCTATAAGGCTTTTTCCTATATCCCATAGTGCACACACCATAGGACCATTTTTCCATGCATAGGCGACGGAATCTTCATAGGAATATAAGTGCCTATGTTGCTCTATTACTAGCATACTCTTGTCTTTTCTAGCTGCCATTTTATTGCCCCCAAAATTCTGTTTGAATCTGAATCATAAATGTATTCAAAGACTTTCAGTTTTTCTTAAAAGCATATGTAAATGACACTGACTTTCTTGAGCTTATCATTATAAATGTTGACCATATAATAATGCTTTATAGGTTTTCATTTTATATTCAGCCAAAGGCAATTAAAACTGCTGGTTTATATCATTTATTTGAGTCAGGGAATTTTTTTATAATTTAAAAAATGTTCCGTTTAAATCGTGAAAATAAACCATTATGCAGCTCCTTATTGCTTGCTGTCATTTTGAGAGACATAGTTTTATAAAATATTGAATTAAATTCAGAAATAGCATTAGCATGCAACTTTTCTGTGCCTGGATGACAGCTGGTGGTGAATTTACTTGTACTTAAAGATTGCTCTATGTGCTGTCAGGTTTATTGGTTAATTTTAACTGTTACCATTGCTTGAAACTGAATTATTATAATGTCATTCCATTAGAAATTCAGTGCTTGCAAAATCTCAGGCTTTTACATTTTTTCATTGTTTTTTTTTCTTAAAACTGAAATCTTTAAAAGACCAGGCAAGTATGACACTGACAAAGAAGAAACAAGCTAGAGTATGCCAGAGGGATGATTAAACACACCATAGTTTCCCAGTGGTACAACACTGTGATCACACAGAATTTTATGCATAACTTCAAAGACTCAACAAAACTATTGAGTGCTTTGGCACATATATCATCACTGTTGTATTTCCTTTTGGCATCTGTAATCACTATTAGCCTTGTTGTGATGACAGTGATTCTCTGGATGTTCCTTCTGGCTCAGCTGTTCCTGGCTTCTCCTTCCTCAAGACCAGTGACAGCCAAGCCAGAGTAGTGACCTGGGAGCAAGCCAGGGTGGAATTTTTGTCTGCTTCTTTTATGGAATAAATACTTAATAATGACTACATTTTAAAGTCATAGAAATAAGAACAATTTAAAATTTTTGAATTTTTTATATTCATTCTCCTTGCTTATTGCTTAATATTATAAATGAAAATACATTGTTACTTAACATAAAAAATAAAAAAATAGGTCAAATCCCAATTTTCCTATTGATTTTTGATTCTTTATTCTCGTACTCCATTTTCTAAAAGTGGGAATAAGCATACTTCCCTTTTCAAGATCATTGAACTCAATGACATCAAAATTTGAATGCGGTGTTATAATGTGAACGTGTGTGTAAACCACACACTTATATAAATGTACAAAACTCTTTTTCAAATTGACCAAGTCTGTCTTAGCCTTATATATATGAAATAATTTTTTTTATGGAAGACCCTAGATTATTCAAGTCATAGCTGATTGCTTAAATATCGGTCTACTTTAACTCAAGGACAGTGAGTTAAGGAAGTTCCTGTGTCAACAGTTTGAAGCTTCAATAGGAAACACACATAGGCAGAATATCTGAGAAAAGAGAAGTGGAGTCTTCAATGTCAATTTAGTGTGTTATTATATAAATTGAATTACACTTTACACCCAAACACTAAGTACATGCTATTATCCTATGTAAAGTAAATAATTCTTTTTTTTTTTTAAAGATTTTATTTATTTATTTGAGAACGAGAGAATGAGAGACAGAGCACGAGAGGGAAGAGGGTCAGAGGGAGAAGCAGACTCCCTGCTGAGCAGGGAGTCCGATGTGGGACTTGATCCTGGGACTCCGGGATCATGACCTGAGCCGAAGGCAGTCGCTTAACCAACTGAGCCACCCAGGCGCCCCAAAGTAAATAATTCTAAAGCAAATCCTTCAAATCTGGGATTCTTTTGTTCTTCTTCATCCATTTAACAGTGGGCAATATTAAGTTTCCTTGAGAAACTTATTAATCGGAATCCTAATGGGGTGTGCACTTAATTTTCTTCATGCTCTGTGCAAAATTTTTGAAATGTTCTGTGCTTCATAAATGTTTATTGGAGGAACTGGTGAACACTGTAAGTCTATATCAATGCCATTGTGGTTCTTCATAATGGGGGTTAGTATACCTCTGTTGGAGCTAAACAGCTTTTCAAGAGGAATCGTGAAGTACAAAACATTAACAAAAGTGCTGTAATTAACTGTAAAGTTTTTGTTTCATTGCTTATGTACTTGTTTTTAAGGATATACTTTTATACAAACATTTAAAACCTTGATTAATGCATTCTATTGATTTTAACATTTTTATTCATTATCATGATAGAGGATTAAGTTTATAAATTTAATAAACTTTGACTTTTCCTTTGGATTATCAGTCTAATTATAAAATACTAAACTGTAGAGGTACCTGGGTGGCTCAGTCGGTTAAGTGTCTGCCTTCAGCTCAGGTCATGAACCCAGGGTCCTGGCATTGAGCCCCACATCGGGCTCCCTGATCAGTGGGGCTCCCTGATCAGTGGGGAGTCTGCTTCTCCCTCTCCCTCTGCCTCTCTCCCCAGCTTGTACTCTCTTTCTCAAACAAATAAATAAAATCTTTAAAAAAAAGTTGAACATTTAAATATGAATAAATAAATAAAATACTATAAAATATATGTGTGTGTATATATATGTGCATAGGTTTTATGTATATGATTTCATTTTTTCACACTTTAAATATGGGAGTGAATAATAAGCATACCATTCATATATATTATTATATTTGCATTGTATATGTCATATATATTATATTCCTATTATATATATGGATGGTATGCCTATTATTCATGTATGTGAATATATAGTTTTTCTTTCTCTCGGTATGTGTATAATGGAGAATTGGGCAGTTTATAGATTAAGAAAGGGGCTTTAGGAAATATGGGGGATAACAGCTCCTTGTCAAGACTTTAAAATATAAGGAAAAAGCTATCATAAGCTTGTAGGTTCTTTAAAATGTAGATACTAATACATCAGGATCCAGAAATAAAAGTCAATGGATTCTAGCCAAAGAAACATCCTAACAACCTAGGTTCCTAGGTGTGGTAAAATTGGATTACCCTAACATATTCCTGAGAGAAATGGTTACCATAAGGTGAAATCCCCAAGTTCTACTCCACTTGCCAACAGACAAACATGGGACAGTTTTATCTAAAATTACTAATGTGGGGCTCCTAGGTGGCTCAGTTGGTTAAGCATCTGCCTTCAGCTCAGGTTATGATCCCAGAGTCCTGTGATGGAGCCCCATTTCTTGGGCCCCTGCTCAGTGGGGGTTTCCCTCTGCCCTTGCCCCTGCTCCTCTCTCTCTCTCACTCACTCACTCTCTCTCAAATAAATAAATAAAATCTTTTAAAAAATTACTAATCTGTTATGATTTCAAAGTGTATCTTTTTTTTTTTTTTTTTTTTGGTCTCTCAGCTGTCCTATGCTTTTCACCCATGGTATTCTTGTTTGACTTATCACCTTGAGGAAATTGTACCCCAGACAAAGATTAAGATTTGCAGGCCAAGAATAAAGAGTAAAAGGCCAAGAAAAGATTCTAATGTAAGTAATTACAGCTTTTGGCTCATATTCTTTCCACATAAGTATTAAGATTTTATAGCTGTAATACTATAGAAATTTTATTTGCTATGAAGGATTTGATAGCCATATTAAGATAATATTTATCAAATTTTGTTCTGTTCAATACAATGCAGCTGTGCCAAACTTTCATTCCATTAATGTAGAAAGAGATATAAAAAAATGAAAAAAGATATAATTCTGAATCAAAATATAGTCAGATTGATAATATGCATGTATAAACTAGCCTCATACAGATGGTGATGCTCGAAATGTGTCATTGGGGGTTGTCCCCTAATACCCTCTAAAATTTGACAGTAGTTAAGAGATTTTCAAATTTTTCCCTAGAGTATCCCTAGGATCCTCAGAGATTAAAGTCTTAATTAGGCTTGGGGTGGAAAGAAGGGCAAATGAACTGGCCCCCAAGTCCTTGATAGATAGATAGATAGATAGATAGATAGATAGATAGATAGATAGATGATAATTGATAGGTGATAGATGATGGATAGACAGATGATAGCTGATGGGTGATTGATAGATGATAGATAGATAGATGATAAGTGATAAATGATAGACAGATGATGGATMGAGAGATGATAGCTGATAGGTGATAGATGATGGATAGACAGATGATAGCTGATGGGTGATTGATAGATGATGGATAGAAGATAAGTGATAGATGATAGACAGATGATGGATAGAGAGATGATAGCTGATAGGTGATAGATGATGGATAGATAGATAGATAGCTGATAGGTGATAGATGATGGATAGACAGATGATAGCTGATAGGTGATAGATGATAGATAGATAGATAGCTGATAGGTGATTGATAGATGATAGACAGATGATTGATAGATGATGGATAAACAGATAGATATAGATATCTGTATCTAGATAAATTAGATAAATATATCTAGATGGATTAAATTGATAAATGATAGATAACTTTATTTTCAGTCATTGCTTAATGAAAGGTTTCCTCAGTTAAACATGCTTAAAAACACCTGGTTTAGTTTTAAGCCACAATGATATGTAGAGGTCAACCAATGCATCTTTCAAAGACCTATCTCTCTATTGTTCAGAACACTTTACTTTCTGATTGATGTATTTGCATGCACTAAGTTCATTGCAGTGAACAAAACTGCCTACTGTGTAGTCAGAAATGATCGTGATGTGTTAAAAATTATAGCTTTTTACACAGTTTCTTCAAGAAAAGTGAGCATTACAGTGTCAGAGTCTGAATGTTTCTCTTTAATGCATGATGACCTTGTCAAGATGTTGACAAAAAGGTAGCAAGTAAGTATATTGTGCAAGGGTCACCGAACTTTGGGCTGTCAAAAACATGATTCACTACTGTGCCTACCTTCATTTCTCAGCAGGAGACTATCTGAAGTTTAAGTACAAGAAAATGTACCAAAAAAGTGGAAAAAAATAAAGATAATTGACAAAGAAAAATCTCTAAGAGCCATCTTACTGCTGAGTTACCTCATACTAAGTGGCATTATAAACATTTAAATGCAGATATTAGCTATAGTTGATGCTAAATCACAGCAAGAGATTTGAGCTTCCCTGTCAATCATCAGTTATATATCAGGTTTATTTCTGGTTTTGTTTCTATGCAGCTTTTTTCTCAGCATCAAATTACATAAAATCATTCCTACATGTATTACAAGTTAAAGAGTAATAAGCACATGCTTTTGCATTATTGTTCTTTGCTAGTGTTACACAACTAATTCTATATTTAATAAAATAAATAAGCTCCTTTTGTAGTGTAAACTTTAGATTCCATTATTAACTGGCATCATGGTTAATAATATTTACCCTAGTTATCTTGCACTGTTACCAGAACAAATGGGTATTGTGTATGGGAAAGCATTGAGGTTGTGGATGTCACGTGCTCCACAGAGGCCCCTTCATTACTAAACACTTTTGCTGTTGCTGGGATCATTGCCACCAGACAGCCCTCAGCTGTCAGCTTTGGAATTGATTTGGCTGCAGAGATTCCTCAGGTCCATTTTCAGGGTAGTGTGCATCCAATTTTGAGTTGCTACAGGTATATAAAAGCCTGGCCCGTCCCTATCCCTGACTCAGGACAGCAACAGAAGGCTCTATAGAGTTGGCTTAGGCTTTTGCTGAGATGGCATTATGGTCCAGCTTCTCTGGGCCCAATCTTGCTTCCTTCCTTTGCATTCGCGGGCGCATTCACTATATATACAAGATAGTTAAAATCGTAAGTTTTATGTTCTATATCTTTTACCACAACTGAAAGAAAAAAAACTACTGATCAATGAAAAATAATGTGTTTTAATTTCAAATGTATGTTAGATACACAGGTTCCACTTTATAAAAAAGAATAAAGAAGCTTAGCAAAGGGTGCCTGGGTGGCTCAGTTGGTTAAGCAACTGCCTTCGGCTCAGGTCATGATCCAGGAGTCCTGGGATCGAGTCCCACATCGGGCTCCCTGCTCAGCAGGGAGTCTGCTTATCCCTCTGACCCGCCCCCCTCTCATGTGCTCTCTCTCTCTATCATTAAAAAGAAAAAGAAGAAGCTTAGCAAATGCAAGTTTTGTTACACTGGATACTTTAAACCAACACATTAAAAATCTTCCAAAGCAAAACTACTAGCTGATTTGGATTGTGCAATTCTTCCTCTTGCTCATAACAGCCTTTTTTCCTTTCTTTGACTTGGCTATCCATACATATATCTGTAGATTTCACTGATACTCAAAGTTCCATATGTAAAGTAAAGGAATACCAGGACAATTAGGGGTAAAAAAAGCAAATCCCAGAATACTGAAACAACATAAATTAGAAAAGCAGATATTTTTTTCTGTATTGCCTTTTGTGTCCCCAAAATACCCTTCAGCAAGTCTCTAAAGCTTCCTTTCATTCTCCCCTTCTCCCTACCTTTCTAATTTATTAAGAAGCCAATTTTATCCAGATGCAGAGTGGAAATAGCTGATAAAATGTAAGTATACGTGCGCGCGCACACACACACACAGAGTTAACTTTCTATGTTTATACTTTCAATTGGAATTTGAAATCTTAAGCATGAATTGACTACTAAAAGTAGTGATTACTGAATGTTGCCCTTTGGAAGGTCAACCAAATAATTATAAAGTCTCAGAACTGTAAGAAAAATATCTTATTAAACCTCATCAGTAACTATTATTCCATTCATGTCTTAATGACACTTTTTCACATTTCCTAATAGTCTGCCAGGTCTGGACTAGATATGCTCTCATTAACACCACAGGTACTTATTCCAATGAACTGTCAGGCATAATTTCCCTATCTTTGAAATATTTTCATGTTTATGAACCCAAAGGATGGTTTTAACTTGTGGGAGGAAGTATTTGTAATAATTAATGAAAGATAATGATACTTTTGTAGCATACAATTACCAAAAGAAAATTGTCATGCACTGGAATTTCAATATAAAATGATCTCAATTAATTAAGTTAGAGCTATCATACAATGTGACTAATTACATGAATTGATTGCCTTTAGGAAATACTGAAATAAAGACTAAATTCAGTCTTTACAAAGATATCTTCATATTTGAATTTTCATGTATTGTGTTGAAATTTGTTTAAAATTATATCCAAGATTGTGTAATTAAAATAATCATCATTTTTACAGGAAATCTGGATGAACTCAAACCATGGAGTACAGTAGTAAGCAGGTATCCTCATGTTCTATGTCATTGCTCAAGCTTCCTCTGCATTCCAATATTCAAAACTGGAGTTACATCACAATCCAGGAGGAAGGGGAGAAAAACTAATTGAAATGGCTTATTTTTTTCTATAATTCCCATGTCTTTCCTCAGTAGATAATTGGGCAATTTTGACAAATTGGTCTAAACTATCTGGAAACAGTTACACCATATTTAAGGATAATCAGGAAGTGGGTATCTGGGTGGCTCAGTCGATTAAGCGTCTGCCTTCAGCTCAGGTCATGATCCCACAGTCCTGGGATCAAGTCCCATGGTGGGGGGGTGGGTGGTCCCCTAGGTGGTCCCCTGCTCAGTGAGGAGGCTGCTTCTCCCTTTCCCACTTCCCCTCCCCCGACTCATGTTCTCTCTTGCTCACTCTGTTCTCTTTCTCTCAAAAAAAAAAAAAAAAAAGGATGATCAGGAATGTTAGCTTGGTTTTTTCCTCCATTATTCAAAACAAAATAAAGCCATTTAATTTTGTCGAAATAATAGGCTTCACCTAAGAGGAAATAGTGACAAAATGTACAAAAAGAGCAACATAACTCTAATCAAGAGCCTGTGTTCCACATATTTACATAGATAAGACAGCAATGAAATCCTTCTCTTTGGCCCACCCATGATAAGAAACTGAAAACAAACAAACAGAAGATACTGCAAACAGGTGGATGATTGGAATAAGCATCACCCTGGCTGAGGGAGAGCAGAGAGAGGAGAACTGAAAGGTAAGACACATCAAAGGGGGCAGTGTGGTGGTAAAGAAAGGAGGGCCAAGAGGGGGAGTGTGGAAGACTAAACGGAGACAAGAGGAGAAGAACAAGGGAACGGGGTAATAGGATGGAGGAGAGAGAGAAGCAGGAAAGTAGGAGGGCAGGAGAGTGAGACAGGAAGGGAGACAAAAATACAGCAAGTAAGTGCAGTGAGTGAGATCAGAGGTTCAACAGACAAAAAAATAAAAGTAAAAATAAAAAAAGAGAGAGAGAAAGATGATATAAAGGATTATCACCTGACCTCAGTAGAATCCTGTTAATCCAGGCCCCTGGGTCACCCTGGCACCTGCCAGTTTTGGCAGATGCAGGCAGCACCCACAGCTCCAGGCAGCTTCTTCAGCTCCAAGTTCCCAAGGGGTCCTGTGAACCCAAGATCCTGGCCTATCTGGGTACCAGTCAGCTCCAGCAGCCCCAGGTGGCTCAGCGGCTTCCTCTGTGCCAGGTTCCTAGAGGGTCTCTGAGAACCCAAGAGATTCAATCCATCCTGGCAAACGAGTTTCCATAGCCCCAGGTGGCTGTTGTGGCCCCAGGTTCCTGATGAATACCACAAACCCAGGCTCCCAACAGGCTCCCATGGACTCAGGCTTTTGGCTCACCTCAGCACGAGCTGGCAGTCATGGCACTGGATAGTTCCTGGGGCACCGGATTTCAGCAGGCTTCTTTTTTTAATTTAATTTTATTATGTTATATTAATCACCATACCTTACATCATTCGTTTTTGATGAGCAGGCTTCTATAAACTCAGTCTCCCAGCACATCCTAACACATTCTAGCTCCTACAGTGCTGGGTAGGTTCTGGGACTTCAGGCTCGCAATCAACACCTGGGAAGCCAGGTTACAGGGGGCACCTGTGAACCCAGGGTCACAACTGGACCTAGTGCCAGGCTAACTACCATGGAACCAGATTTTTGACTCAGCGCCAGGCCACCCAAGGACTCACACAGCCAGCCCACTCCCAGATACCATCAGATGGCCCATTAGAATATCTGGACAAGCTGAATGGTAAAGGGTTTTGACTACTGAAGCCAAGCTATAAAACTGGAAGGGGTGCCTTGTTGTCAAGTGAGCAAATTTCAACACAAGGTCACAAGGGTAATGAATAATCAAGGAAATGTGACTCCACCAAAGGAAACTATCTGCCTGATAAGGGGTTAATATCCAAAATATATGAGAAACTCATACAACTCAATCGCAAAAAACAAAAACAAAAACAAAAATCTTATTAAGAAATGGGCAAAGGAATTGAATAGATATTTTCCAAAGAAGACATACAGTGACCTACAAGTACATTAAAAAATGTTCAACATCACTAATCACCAGGAAAGTGCAAGTCAAATCTGCAATGAGGTATCACCTCAACCTAAGAGAATGGCTATTATAAAACAAAAAATAGAAGAGACGATAAACTTTTGCAAGGCTGTGGAGAAAAGGGAACCCTTGTGTACTGGGTTACTGGGAATATAAATTGGAGCAACCAGTATAGAAAATAGTATGGAGACTCCTCAGAAAATTAAAATAGAACTACCATATGATCCAGCAATTCTACTTCTGGGTGTTATGTTTGAAGGGAATGAAATCACTATCTAGAAAAGATATATGTGTCCCCATGTTCACTGCAGCATTATTTATGAAAGCCAAGCCAAGTCTACCTGTCTATCAACAGCTGAGTGGATAAATAAAATGTTATATATATTCATATATATATTTATGTAAATGGCAGGATTTCCTTCTTTATTACATGTAATTTTATTCAACCATAAAAAAGAAAATGTTATATATATAAACACACATATATAGATGTATAAATATACATATATAGAAATTTCTTTTTTGTGGCTGAATAATATTACATATAATAAAGGAAATTCTGCCATTGCAAAAACATGTATGGACCTTCATGCTATTATACTAAGTGAAATAAGTCAAAGAAAAACAAGTACTATATGTTCTCACTTATATGTGGAATCTAAAAAAGATGAACTTATAGAGGCTGGGGGAAATGGGAGATGTTGGTCAAAAGGTACAAACTTCCAGCCATAATATGAGTAAGTTCTGAAGATCTAATGTGTATGGTGACTATAATTAACAAGACCTTATTATATACTTAAAATTTGTTGAGAGAATAAATGTTAAATGTTATCATCACACACACACAAATGGAAATTATGTGAAGGGATGGAGGTGTTAACTAACCTTATTGTAGTAATTTTTGCCACATATACAAGCAATCAAATTATCACATTGTATACCTTAAACTTACGTATATTTTAGAACAATCATATCTTACTAAAGCTTGAAGAACTTTGGAAATACTGTCATTATTTTTAAAAAGATAAAATAAGTGTATATAAAAAGGTACAAGCTGAAGAGAAAGTAAAAATGGAGAGAAAAGTGAAGGCTAGGAGCCAAAATCAGTAGATGAGGAAGAGCCTATGTTAATGGTTTCTTGGAAGGTTTCTTAAAGGCAGAAATCATATTCCAATTTTGTCTCATTCTCACATTCAGATAATTGTTAGTACACACAATTGATTATAATCGTGCTAGAGTTAGGTTGAAGTATTAATGTAAAAAATAACAGACAAGGGGCACCTGGGTGGCCCAGTTGTTAAGCGTCTGCCTTCGGCTCAGGTCGTGATCCCAGGGTCCTGGGATGGAACCCTGCATCGGGCTCCCTGCTCAGCGGGAAGCCTGCTTCTCCCTCTCCTTCTCCCTCTCCCCCTGCTTGTGTTCCCTCTCTTGCTGTCTCTCCTTCTGTCAAATAAATAAATAAAATCTCAAAAAAAAATAACAGACAATTATTCCCTCAGAATTGCCTAGCTTGGGGCACCTAGGTGGCTCAGTCGGTTAAGTGTCTGACTTTGGCTCATGTCATGATCTCTGGGATCAAGCCCCGCGCCGGGCTCTGCACTCAACTAGGAATCTGCTCCTCCCTTTCCCTCTGTTCCACCCCTTGTTGCTGCTCTCTCTCTCTCTCTCAAATAAAAAAAAAATCTTAAAAAAAAAAAAAAAGAATTGCCTAGCTA
This sequence comes from Callorhinus ursinus, assembly GCF_003265705.2. NCBI lineage: Eukaryota > Metazoa > Chordata > Mammalia > Carnivora > Otariidae > Callorhinus > Callorhinus ursinus. The sequence continues at coordinate 32,245,639 of NW_027397067.1, forward strand.
AACAGATGGATCAGGCTTGACTTCCTGTGATATGTCTCCACCTCTGGATGAATCATGAATGGCTTATAGTAAATGTACTAAGGAATGTTAGCCTGGTTCTCCTTGGTCTTGCATTCACAAACCTAAAATGACAGAGTATTTTAACCTCTCTACACCATTCTTGAAGCTAAAGAGGAAGCAAATCAGATTGTAAAAAAATAGACTGGTCTTTAAAAGTAGTGTCCTCACCCTTGAGTGAGTGACTTTTCTATACAAGAGGGTACCATTTAGTTTTCTGGAAGCAGTCATTTATCAAATGGCACACTTGGCATACTAATTTACATCTAATTAATAAGCACTTTACCCTCTGAAAAAAATTTAGTTGCCTTATTCAGCAGTTGCCAGAGTGACATTTCTTTTTGACAATGAAATCTTACTCTTATAATAAAATGGGGCATGCTACACAGATCAGCATGGCATGTCCCTTCCAAGGTTTTTGAATTAATTTCTATTAATTTGGCTCATGACAGATACCCACTATTTAGTCTTAATTACAGAGAATGGATCATCTAATTCAAATGGACAGGTTTCAATGATAGCTTTAATTTTTTTTTCTTTCTATCATATCCAAATGCCCAACTGTCACAGAGTTTTCCATATAAACCCTAGAAAAAATGTTTGTTCTTCTGCATTCAGAGTTTGGACACTGTCCATTGCTTTCTGGCTGCTTTTAAATGAGGCTTTGCTCTGAGCTGCAAAATCTCAGACAGGTCATTTGCTCCTTTGGGAGGGCTAAACTGCTCAAGCTTACACCATTGCTACTTGGATGCAACCAGTTAAAAATCTCCCTAAACAGCTAATATATAGAAAGTCATAATTTTGATGTTTCAAACGTTGATTGCAATTAAAAGACAAAATTAGGTGTTATACGAAAACAATGGATCATGGATCACTACATCAAAAACTAATGATCACAGACCTGTACCTCTGAAACAAATAATACATTATATGTTAAAAAAAAATAAAGAAGAAGATAGCAGGAAGGGAAAAATGAAGGGGGGGAAATCGGATGGGGAGACGAACCATGAGAGACGATGGACTCTGAGAAACAAACTGAGGATTCTAGAGGGGAGGGGGTGGGGGGATGGGTTAGCCTGGTGATGGGTATTAAAGAGGGCACATTCTGCATGGAGCCCTGGGTGTTATACGCAAATAATGAATCATGGAACACTACATCAAAAACTAATGATGTATTGTATGGTGACTAACATAACATAATAAAATAAAGAAAGATGTAATTAAAGCCTTTAAAAATATTTTAAAGAATTATTGTCTAGAATTGTAGAACTGAAGACAGTTGAAGACTATTTTTACTTTCCCATGAATTTTCCACTGAAATGAATGTCTTCAGATAATGTTTCTAAGTCATGGTTATTATATATCCGCTATGAGATAAATTGGTCAACTATATGATATATCTGGTCAAAAAAAGCATGCCTGTCCCTTAATCAAATATTTTGTCAGCAACATAACAACAACAACAAAACTGTTGCAAGAGAGGAAATATTATTACAAAATCAATTCCTTAAGTGCTTCCTTGGTTAGATCTAGTGAGGAAAATGTCTATTTAATTTATTTGCATAAAGAAACTTGAATTCCAGCTTGGTTTGTTACCCTTTCTGTGAACCGGGGCTAATTATTTTGCCCTTTTGTTCTTAATCACCCTGTCTGTAAAATGTAAATGTAAATTTAAAATATGTGTATGGAATATACAAAATGCGTTGTATTAGATCGTTTATATTTTAGTTATATATAAATTTAACTATACACATAGAGACACAAATGTATGTGTAAGTCAGGTTGATAGTACGATTTGCTAAGCATAGTCTTTGGTAATTATCTGGGACGACTTGTTTATTCAGTTTTAAGAGGCAATTTATAAACAGGCCTTATAAACAGGCCTATCAAATTATAGCTACCTCTTTTCAGAATAGTTTTGCCATGGAGAGGTGAATTTATCAACTCCAAATTGTTAGAAGAAGTACTTGTTACACCGAACCCACTATTATTTCTCTATCTGTCCTTACACTGGACATGCCACTCCCACAGTGCATGAGCAAATTTCTTGCCGCCTTTGTACAAACACCGCCTAGAACAAAGCCTGGCACATACTAGCTACTTAATACATGCTTACTGGATACATGTTAAAGCAAACAAAAACCTCTGGTATCATCCTCTCTCTAACTGTTCGTAGGCACAATTGAATGGGGAAAATGTTGATTTGGAATAAATAGATTTTAGGTTCGAACTCTAAATACATGAAAAATCAAACAGAACAGGACTTCTCAAACCATCAGAATCAGCTGGGGCATCTTTTGAAAATGCCCACTCTGATCCCAGAGGCATAAGGACCAGCCTCAGATTCTGTAGTTCCAAAAGGTGATGCTGTAACTGATCAGAGAACTACACTTTGTGCAGCAATTGAGACCAAACATGTATTTAAGTAATATTTACCTAGCTGAACCATTCAGAGCACCTAAAAACAATCTGAGCCATTGCATACTTTGAAGACTATTTTAAGTTTGTCTCATATTTTTGAGTTCCAAGTTATTTTATTAACAAAACTTTGCTACATAACCAGCACCATGTAGAGATGGATGAAGGAAGTTACAACTAGATTTGAAGTTTATAGTAAGCTCCAACAGGCTGTATTTTGAACTACTTTTATGTCTGCTGTGTTCATGCTGTTATAAGATACAGTTGCCCATTTCCTGAGATGAAACAGTCAGAAAATAAGCCAGCTTTTTAACAGCAAAAATGATACACCAGGTCATGATCTGGGTGAGTTTATGAATCCCATAGAAGAGTTCAGTGCAGGTTAGGGTGATTGCTTGCATGTTTACTCCAAACAAAGTAATAGGATAGAATATGTGAATGGGCTTGTTTTTGTTGAGATCATATTCTAGGCTGAGCAATCCCCTTTTTAAAATGTGCACAACTATTTAGAGCATAATCAATTTGCTTTAGAGACATCTATTCATCTTAATCACCATAAACCCCACATTTGAGTCAATATTCCATTTAATAATGCCACATTATAATTAGATGTTTGTCTTCTGACCAGACATGTAAATACATGGATAAAAAACTGAAATACAGTGACATTTATTTTGATGAAATAAAATAGTCTAAAGTTTGAAAGAAAATGGGATGATTAAAAATCATCTAGTAAAGAAAAACTGGCTGGCTTTCTTTAGTACAGAGACAGAGAGGTATAAGAAAAGCCTTCATTTGATACTTAGTCACAGGGCATCTCATGTCTTATATGAAGAATCTGAAAGTCATTTACTATACTAAGAAACCTAATTCTGTACAGTATATTTCAAGAATGTCTTACATGTTCTATTTTTATACCCATAGGTGAATACAAATGACAGGTTGTATCTTAAAAGGATCTAATTGAGGCTTAAATGTCAGAACTTTGGACCTGCCTAATGAATTCTATATTTATCCAAATGATAGGATCACAAATACAAAGACTTTTCAAGTCATATATATATTTTTTATTTTTTATAAGGTAAGAGAAGCAAAATACAATATTTAAGCACTTACACAAAAACCCATGCTTACACCAAGAGAAAAACTGACAAACATTGATAAAACTGAAATATGGGTTAGGGACAGCAAATGGAAGATCTGAGCACCAGCTAATACATGAAATTCACATTAAGCATAGGAGGGTGAGTTCAAAGGGCTCTTCATATACCATATGCATGTTTGCATTTAATAAAAATTGAGTATTTGAAATATGAGAACCATATCGAAGTATATCTACGGAAGCAAAAGCCTGAGTACAGTCTCTTCAGTTATACAAAAATCGATATTTGATTGTAAAGGGGCTACAAATGAGGTCATATTTTTTCTGTAGGGTCCACCAATTACCTATTCCATGTTTCTCTAAAATTAGAGTAACCATGTGGTATATCACACTAAGTAGACGGCCATTAAGTTTTGCCACTTAACTAATGGCAGTTGTTTCAAAACTTCCTTGTTTTGAATAAATCATAACAGATTTATTGAAGCTGGATTATAAATTTATAAAAAATAATTTTTAAAATTCCATTGATAAACATGCAGTATTTTAAGTCTATAGTCCAATGCATTAGAATTATTATGATTCTTTTCAAATTATCAAACCAAATATAGTGTAATTAAAAATGGGAAAGATGGATTAAAAGCAACAAAAATAATTAGCTCTCCAGAAGACATCACTGGTAACACAGACTGAGAAACAATCTGCTTTGCCCTAAATAGATGGGAAGGGGGTTCGAATGGAGGCAAAAATTGAATGGTAAATTATTAAAAGATTTAATATATTCTGCTTCTAAATCCAGGCAACTTTTTGTGAAACGTGAAAGAAAGTTGTTTGCTTGTGTACGTGTGTGTGTGTGTATGTGCGTATTTGAGCACTGAATAAGATTATATATTCAGCATAACTTGATAAAACAACTCTGGAGCAGCAAAGGGAAAAAACTGAAGAGAATGAATTCTTGGTATTTAGGACACAAAAACTGAGCCCTAATTTTTCTCACTTTTAGAAGAACTTTATTGAGTTCTAGTCACTAGAAAATATAGGCTAGTCAAGGTTAATCTGTGCGTGGATTTAAAAACTTGCTGAGCATTTTGGAGATGGAGTGTTTCACAGGCACTGTCAGGGAACTAGAGTGGGGGGAAATGGCTGCTCACACAGCCACCTGCTACAAAGAGTGTGCATTAGGTGAGGAAATCTGTTGATTATTGGAAAAGAGTGGTGAGCCAATCACAGCAAAGGAGCTGAACAGTAAAAATCAGAATGACTTGGATAAAGGAGGAGGCTTGGTAGCTAAGTGGCTTTTGAAATTCAATGTAGGGAAATGAAAGCTAATGAAACTGGGGACATAAAAAGCACAGGAAGAAGGAATCCTCTTTTAATAACAATATTACCAATTCTGCAAAGTAGAAGATTAGAAAGGAGGTCAAAATGCATAGTGTAGCCTCACCAGGGCATATTTATCAAGTTTTGCCCTTCACTACTCAAACTTGCCTTCCCTCAAGCACCCCACTCTGAACACTTTCTGAGTTGGAGTCTTATATTAAAAATTCAGTTGTAAACATTTTAACTTAGATAAAAGAGAAAAAATAAAAGAGAAAAAACTAGGAATATGAAGCAAATTAAAGGGAAACTATAATAAAAGGTCAGAGATATACATAAATATATGGAGAAATGTGTTGTAAGCCCATGCTCGCAAAAAGACTTTAACAAGAGAACAGAGATTTCAGGGCTGTGGACACAAAACCAATTAGAACACTTGTTTAACTGACCACTTGGTTTGTTTAAATTGACTGATGAAGTCAAATAAATTATTTAAATTTCTTTTGTTTTTTGTTAAATATGTGAATTGCTAGAATTAAACATTTTTATCCATTTTAAAATGTCATAGACTCAAAATTAATTAAATGAATATTTTAACTATTTTAGGTTAGTTAATAAGAGAATTTATGAACTAAATTTTAGACTATCATTATCTACTGTTAGAAATAAATAAAAATAAGTGGAATAGCAATATATTCCCATGATAGAACCAATGTATTCTGTAATGTACAAATTTGTTATATTAAGACGAAAACATAAAGGTGCCCCACATCCAGACTTAACCGCCATTTTTCTAAGTCATCATATATTGAAGTACTGTGGGGAATCACAATTTAGATGTCCTATTGGCAATTAAAATCTAATACACTGAAACACTGAATGTAGTCCATAACAAAAAGTTAGTAAAACCAAACTTAGAACTCTCCAAATTCCTCATTTTAGAGGGTTGTTTTTTATCATTTTATCTCTAGTAGCTCTACAGAGTAGATGGTAGACTCTCAATAAATATGTGTTGGATGAATAAATATAAAAACGGAAAATGAACCACTTTGAGTGTTTGTGTACTTGTCAAGGTCCAGCTCCTACACATGTTAATATAAACAATAATATTCTTAGTTTTAAAAATGTAGTTAATATTAGCTAGCATTGTAGATTGCTTACTACATGCAAGGCACTGTTCTAAAATTTACATATAATTTATTTAATCCTTATGATTTCACAATTGAGTCAATATTCTTATTATTATTTTATAGATGAGGAAAGAATGATAGACTGAATATCCTGCCTATGGTAACATAGCCATTTAGTGATGCAACCGGAATTCAAATTCTGGAAACCATATTCTTAACTACTATGTAGTACTGTTTCTCTCTAAAATGGGAACACAGATTAATAAGACTACTTGGAAATGTATCCAATAACCAGAAGAAGCTTTAAATCAAAGATTGTATCAAGTCTGTAAATTTTGCAGTGTTTGAAAGCCAAGAGCTGGATGGCCCCAAGAGCTGCCTTTTATTCTCCAGCTGTATGGGAGATACAGGTGTTAATCATCATCAAAAGAAGACACCTTGAGCACATCTAGTGCCTTGGTTTCTAATACCTTCCTCCAATAAAAATAACCAGGGAGAAATGGCTGATTTTAAAACTTGAACAGAAAACATACAGGATAAACCTGTAACACCTCTAATGCCAAAAACTAAGTAAGTACTGGCATATGCACATGCATGGATGGACACATACACAAGGGTGTCCACACTTTTGGAGTTAAGCTAAAGGGATATAAGAGCCAACTGAATGAGTTTCCAATGGCCAAAGCTCTGGCAATTTGAGGAAGAAATAAATAAAACTGTACTGGATTATAAGTCAAAGTATAAAATAAGTATTCACAAGCTCATATTGATATAAATAAATGACTGAATGAATAAATAAATGGAAGAGAAGAGTATGTACGTATATATGGCAAATCTCCAATACAGAAGAATTCCAAGCAACTTAAGTAGGACTCTGCTCTGAAGGAGGGGAATTGTAAATCCTCACTTTCTTAGGTATGTTCTGTACATACTAACTTCCTTCCAAAGTGTATAACGCTTAGCTACCAGAATCATTTTTATATACTATATATTTCATTAGTTCAATGTATTGAAATTATGTTCAGTACCAAGCTATGCTCTTTATTTATGCATTTTAACAATATCTTTCCCCTGCTCCATAATCTGCCATCTGTTTATCAGTTCCTATTGTCTATTGGTCAAATACAAGTTTGTTTTTTTTTAAGATTGTATTTATTTATTTTGAGAGAAGAGAGCAAGCGAGCACACGAACTGGGGGGAGGGGCAGAGGGAGAGAGAGAAGCAGACACCCCATTGAGCGGGGAGCTGGCTGCAGACTCCATCCCAGGATGCTAGGATCATGACCTGAGCCAAAGGCAGATGCTTAACTGACTGAGCCACCCAGGCACCCTAAAATACAAGTTCTAAGTAAAAGGCATTAGGACATTCTTACACAGCTCTCCAGGTTCTCTGGGTCGTATCACTCTTGAGCTTCATAGCTTGGCACTTCCTACATGATTCCTCGTTCTAGTTTTATGTTCATCTTTTCTAAAGAGGCTAAATCTTTACTGATGACCCATTTAATCTTCATTCATAAAACAGGTATTATTACATTGCCTACGTTTTTTGTAGTTATTCTTATCATATAGATTTCAAAATCTCTGTGGGATTAGAGAACAGGAATTTTGTTTGTTTGTACTTTGTTTTGTTTGTTTTACTGTGGGAGAACATCCACCATAATTTATCTCCTGAAGACATAGATCTTTAATAGGAATTAATAAGTTTTTGAATTAATTAAGCCAACATAACTGGAATTTTATCAGAGACTATCAGCCTCTAGTATATATGAAACAATATTAGCACTGATATTCAATTATCGTTGGCTTGGTGTTCCTCAAGATAGCATAAATTCTCTCTCATTTATTTTGAGATATTCCTGGGGTTTTCTTTTGCTCTGACCTTCTCTCTCATATCTATAGCCTGAGGAATGACTTTAGACCACAGAAGATCTGATTCTCTTCCTAAAGTACCAGCTCTCAGAGTACCATTCTGCAGCAAAAGGCTGCAACATCCTTGCTGCCCCAAAAGAATACTTCATTCTCTTCTGTTATCATTGTGTTGGAGCAACATGAGTTTCCTCAGAGATATGGAGAGACTGATCAATCTCCTTCTTGCCCAAACTTGTTGTCTGAGTCATAAATAAGCACTGCTTATGCCTCTCTCTCTCAAGAATATCTTGTTTGTACTCTCAGCCTGATTAACTTCACCTTCTATCTTCACAAGCATAAATTCACTCTGCTATCTACACGAGAGACACTTGCATGCTCTGTGCATTGCCTCTGTTTTTATCCCCAGACCTCATACACAAAACGTCTTGCAAGGCAGGGATGCCTATGATAATGCTTCTCACTTGGGAATTCTTAGACAGTTTGTAAGTGGTGGCATTTTTTATCATCACAATGATTTGAGCAGAAAACTACAGGGACCTTGGGCGCTTGATAACCTACAGAATGTCATGCAAAACATAGAATCACCCCTCAACCCACGTGACTTTCATCGGTGCTGCTGGGCGTTCAGTCAGTGAACAATCTGTCTATGTTGAAGTCTATATTCTAACCACATTTTACAATAAACACAGAGCATTTCTGCACAGTTGTAAAAAAGAAAATCAATGATTTTTTTAAAGAAACAACAAATACAATGAACTGTAGCTAAGAGTATTCTTTGGATCCTTATCTTTAAAAAATCATGCCATGAATAGCAATGCTTACTGTATCAGAGTCACCAGCGCAACAAACTTGTATCTGTCCACATTTGTTGAAATCATAGCTGTGGTGACTGCATATTGAAGCGGGAATTTGATTACCTCATTATATCTTTTGTGGAGTTTTGCCCAAGCATTTATATAATGAACCCACATTAGTTCACTGTAAGTGGATTTTGTTGTATTGCTCCTTGTGTTAAAGTCATATTGTTTAATTTTAAAGTATCCTTTGTAGATAGATTATATTATTGTGAATTTAATTTCAGGATTGTGAAGATAGGATTTAAAAAGTATATGTCACGGAAAATAGTTTGTTAACGTTACCAGGGCTATAATGCTAATATAATGCTCTCCAATATATTAACTCATGGAACTAGATTCTGGAGACAGTTCAACATGGGAGAGGAATTAATGAATAAATCTGGACTCTCAGGCTCTCTTGGGACCAATGTTATACTGCAATAAAATATTATTGTTTTTTTCTGAATCTATCCATGATGAATTACTGTCATATTCAAATAAATTTCAAGAGAAAATTCTAAGTGGCAGAAGGAAAGGTTCAAACTAAAGTTACCAATAAATGAACCAACCATTTTTTTTTTTTAGAGGGGATTCAGTAGTCCCAATAAAGGGACCCCACCTGGCTAAGAGTTTATCTAAATGTCTATCAAAAGTAAACAAGACATGGCAAGATTGGAGCCTTCCCTTCACTCTTTGAGATAGCATAAATTCCTCCCCCAGTACAATCCTCTTTTCCCACCCCAAATAATGGACATGACATAGTGAATAATCCTGCTGAAATTAAGTTGTCATAAATGTTTTTTAAAAAGCACTACTACAGAAAAATAGTAGGCATACTAATAAAATTGGAAGTTGAAAGAGTACAAACTGTCAGGCATTGAATCCCTATTTTCTTTATATCTTTGCTTATATTCTAGGCATAACTATATAAGGTACTCAAGATAAAATAAGAATCATAGGTATTATTTCTCAGGCTACTTATGTATACACTTAGAAAACATTATAATTCACATCAAATGTATTTTAAACTGCTTGAATGGTTTTCTTTTGCTTTGATGCCTTTAAGTGTAATCTCATTTAAGCAATAGTCTGTATTTTTCAGTGTTTTGTCAATATGACTTGATTTAGATCCCACTGCTATAATTGCTAGTTCCATACATACCTGATATTTTGTTTCCTTGCAATGCATATACTTGATACTTGCTGTATTTGAAATTCCAGTTCATTAACACGGCCCTCATTTTTAAGAAATTACTTAGTCACATTGTTATTAAATTATTCTGGGAGCTTGAAAGAGCTTTTGCCATTAAAATAGATTTCTGTTACTATTAATTTTTCTCTGGATTTTAACATTGGCAAGCATAATGATGTCAGCTTCAGGTGACATATATTTCTAATTGTATTTTAAGCCCATAGATTTTGACTTTACAGAGAGATCTTTATTTTTATATACCATGATTTTATCACACCACAATATTTTTAAACCTATATATACCCATCAAAATCTGTGGTGCGGAGTAATTTTAAAAACCAATATCAATTTGTAATTCACAATGCAATTTTGAATGCTACATGTCTTCTTATACTTTAATTATTGGGGCAGAAAAAAACATTTATTATAGAATTATAATGTGTTAATCTTTATGTGAAAATCACCTCTTCTTATTAAGAATCATGATGGAAAGAAAGGAAAGATATGTCTCTATGCTCCCGATTTAAAAATGAGACAGAGAGGAAGAAAAGTTCCATAATAATTTTGTAAAAAATATTACTGCAAAAGAATGAGATTTCTAGAAAATATGTAGGCAAAAATTAACAAAATCTAGTCTATTTTTCCATAATCTTAGTTAGGATATTACTATTTTGGAAATTCCATATTTGAAGTTTATGTCTTTGTAAAAACTGAATTAAAATTCATCTCCAAAAATTTTCTCATTATTTACCTAATTTAGTTATGTTATTATGCCTTTCTAATTGCATTTCAATAGAAACTACTGCTCTACTTTCCATGAAGAGGAATTCTCTGTAAAAGGAACTATGTTAGATCTCATCAATCTAAAGGTTTTGTTATTTGAAAATGGCACCTATAGATGTAATGATGAGATGAATTTTAAGATCAACAATAGACAGTAGAACATTTTTCAGAAGTTTTATTGTTCATCTTTTAGGGTGACATTGTTAAAATGTGAGATGTATTAATTGACTATGCTTTTACTGTTGCTTTAAACTCATTTACTTAGAAAATATAAAGTGGCTTTCAAGAAATAGATTTTTAGGGACACCTGGGTAACTCAGTCAGTTGAGTGTCTAACTCTTGATTTTGGCTCAGGTCATGACCTCAGGGCCATGAGATTGAGCACTGCATGGGGCTCCTTACTTAGTGGGGAATTTACTGGAGATTCTCTCTCTCCCTCTTCCTCTGCCCCTCCCTCTGCTCTTCCCCCTCTTGCTCTCTCTCAAATACATAGATAAAATCTTAAAAAAAAAGAAATAGATTTTTACATGACAGTTTATAACATGCTTCTAATAAAAGATGCTTAATGACTTAACTAATATTGCCGATATTCATATTATTGTCAATATTTGTAAAATCACTATCATGTTAAAAAGTGGTCATAGATATTAGTTCCATTTCCAAATTTTTGACATTGTATAATTTTTAACTCCTTTCAACAGAATATTCAAATGCTACATTCATTCAAAGGATTCTTTCTCCAAATAATGAGGTATGGATATCTCAGATTTATTGATACCTGCTATGCTATAGGTAAGGAATCTTAAGTAGAATATGGCTAAATTAATGAAAGTATTATCAAAAAAGAAATGGTTGGATTGGATTTCATGAATCCATTGAATGAATTTAAGATATGAACATAGATATTCACAAATAAGCATTTAAAAGGTTAACTTCCTATCTTTCCCCCCAAATCGAATGTAATTACTGTTTTCTGGATTTCAGCTGCTGTCCCTCCATCCTTTCAAACTCTCAGGCCAACACCTGGACTCACAGACTACTGTCTTTATCTCAGTAAAGTAAGAGTGGAAATCAGCACAATGACCTATGAGACCCTAATGTTCTGTCCTTGAAATTTTACCAGAATTATATCATCACAAAAATATTTCCCTTTCCCATTATTCCATATTCTTTCTTTAGGAAAGAATACTACTATAGGGTGTTTACCTAGAGACCCTCATAACCATCATTTTCTCTGATACTCCTTAACTCCCTTCTATTTTCTTTACTTGACTTTTCCTATTCCTATGAAAACTTTATGTCTTTTAATATTTTCATCAAGGGTATAGTTATTTTTGTTTGTACTGTTACTATGTTTACATAATTTTTATATGATATTTTTCTTACATTTCTTTCCTGAACTTTACCTGCTTTTACTCAAAAGCTTTGTTTTTTATGTCTCTATTTTATGCTGCTATTTAATATAGGCAATGGCTTTGATACACACACTGATATTTAACTTTTGGAAGAATATTTGTTCATGATTTTTATATGCCAACATGATAAATATCTCCCAAACTTTTACTCTCATCTATCTGTTAGGATATTCAACCAGAACTCTGGCCATAGTATCAAAGACATAAAAGTGATGAAAATTGATCAACATTTTTGGCAGTAAAATATAAGATTCTCCATTGTTTCTTTGTCAGAATCCTCTAATTGTACATTGATTTTAACCAAAAAATAATAATAGCAAGGAAAAATCTATTCAGATTTCTAATAATTATTTGGCCATCGTCATCTATTGTTCTTCATTCATTGAGCACAGCAGGGCAGCACTAGAACAGGAGCAGTGATAACCTTCAGAAATTACAGATATCCACTAAATTCAGCAATTATTACTATGCAAAGTCACTTCCAAATGAAGTCTAGAGAAATTTAAGCTGGATAAACATAGGTTGAAGAAATTCATGCAACCCTCATTTGAATCTTTCACAGTAAAATGTAGCCTCAGATTGAAAATCTAATTTTATCATCTCAGTCAATCCTTTTAAGATTGTTTTCTAAGAAAAAGAAAGCTAAAGAAAATTACTCTTCTAGCTAGTATATCTATGTTGACTAAAATGATTTAAGGATTTTCTGGCCATTATTTTTAGTCAAAAATTTGTTTAACATTCTATTCTTGCTGTATTGTTCACACATTTACTAATTTATGGAACAGAGGAGGATGTATATTTTGATGATAGTTTTGTATTTCTGGCTTCTTGGAAATCATTATTTGAGATACTGTTACTTATAAAGCAATCAACTCACGTATTGAAATATATACAGAATATTTTGGGTAAGATCCTACTTGCCAAACCAGGGACAAATCGAGCATTAAAATAAATAACTATTGCTGTAATGGTTTTTGAACCATTGAATTTTTACCAATCCATGAGTCCATACTGATATAATCAAATAAATAGTCAAATAAAGACATAGAAGATAAGGAAAGTTCTTCATTACAATGAAATTCATAATATTGGAAGAATAGTGGAGTTAAAAAAGTCGCCATTTGGAAGTCACCACAACAATGAGTTTCAGGCCAAGAAAAATCATTAATGGATGCTAAAACTAGTAAATGGGCATTTAGTTACAAATAACATCACCTTAAATTATCTCCTTACATGATACATTTTAACAACTTAAAGAAAAATGGTAAATTTAGAGTTGAGGATTGTAACAGATACTACCTTAACCAATTGATTGAAATTAATATCACTGGTAAAGAAACAAATAAATATCATGTGACTCTGGATATAATACATTACTTGTTTGTTATTCTTGTCAAAATTGTTAACCATTATTTTACCTTGAAGAAATATAAAACCTGTCCAAATTAGAGGGCATTCCACAAAATAAAAGGTCATATACGAAATGACAAGGTCATCAATGACAAAAAAAAAAAAAAAAGAGAGAGAGAGAGAGAGATGGATAAACTGCTCTCAATTGAATGAGGAAATATTATTTTATTTTGCTGTAAAAGTTAATAAAGGAATGATTTGAAGTTGTGAATGAGTTCTGCAGGTTAAGTAATGGCATTTTTCAATTCAAATCAAATGTTAATATTTATTTTGAGGAATATTCTAAAATATTCTACCAAGAAATAAATTATAGAAGTTGTTAGAGCAGATTATTAAAAGCATTGCAGAGAGGGAGAAAGAGGAAGAGAGAGAGCAAGTAATAGAGCGTAGTAAAATTATAAAATAGGACCATTTGTAGAATTTGGCCTGATTTTAGAACTGGGGCAGAAAATGGATAAGATAAGCCTTAATTATCTTGTAGTTTCAAAAAATGAAGAAGTGCTAAAAAAAAAAAGAAAGAAAGAAAAGCTGAGAAACAATAACAAATAATGATGGGTACTTCAAAGGGACACAGGAGCCAACTGCAAATGCTTCCTGTGGCTAAGGCTGAAAAATTTGAACAATGAAATAAAATAGTCCTGGGTTAAACCCAAATGATAATTATCTGTAAGTCAATACTAATATAAATACATGATTTAATAAATAAATTAATTAGGTGAAGGGACAAATCTGTGCCAAAAAATTCCAAATAATTTGTATAAATACTCTGCCCTAAGGAGTTAAGCATAACTTCTCACTTCCTAAGTGTGGGTTGTGCATGGTGGCTTCCTTCCAAGCAGTATAATATAGAAAGGAAATTAAAAAAAAAAAAGCGTAATTCTGACAAAGAGTACCTCAGCCAGGTGATAACTTTTAGACCAACAGTGATATATCATGTTGATAGCATGTGCCCTTGATATGATATGATGAAAATGGCACTTTCCCTCTGTAGTCTTCCTTCCCAAAAAACACATTACTGCAGGCTAATCATGAGAAAAATATCAGACAAATCCCAATTGAGGGACATTCTACAAAATACCTGACCATTACTCCTCCAACCTGTCAAGGTCATCAAAAGAAAAGAGAGTCTGGTCATTTGTCACAGGTAAAAGGAAGCTAAGGAGACGTGAGATTTAGATGTGATATATTTTCCTGGATGGGATCCTGGAACAGACGAAGTATATTAGATAAAAACTTAGGACATTTGAATAAAGACTGGACTTCACTTAATAAAAGTGTATCAATATTGGTTCATTAATTGTAAAAAATGTACCATACTAATGTAAGTTATTAATACTGGAAGAAATTAGCTGCTGGGTAGAGAGGATCTCTGTATTATCTTAGAAATTCTTTTGTATCCTAAAACTTTCTAAAAATTGAAATGTATCTTAAAAGTCAATATATATAACAATTATTTGTATTTTAATTTTAACTTTTATGTAAGTCTAAAATTACTTCAAGACGTAGATGGAGCTAGAGAGTATTATGCTAAGTGAAATAAGTCATTCGAAGAAAGACAAATACCATATAATTTCACTCATATGTGGAATTTAAGAGACAAAACAAATGGGCATGGGCAAACCAAGAAATAGGCTCTTAACTATAGAGAATGAACTGACAGTTCCCAGAGGGGAGGTGGATGGGGGATGGGGATTAAGGAGGACCCTTGTGATGAGCACCGGATGTTGTATGGAAGTGTTGAATCACTACATTGTACGTACGCTTAGTGTTAACTAACTGGAATTTAAATAAATTTTTTTAGAAAATGAAACGTTAAAAAAGAAGTGATTTACCATTAGAGGTGAAATGGTTTGTTGGCAAATTTTGAGGGCTGGGTGCCCAAAACACACTCTCTAATCCTGCCTCTGAAAACAATTAACTTTATTTTTAACTTTTAATTAGCTATTACCAATTAGTATTTAAGTATTTTAGGTCACTTACTTGTGAAATGGAGTTATTACCTTCATTACCTACATACCTGCTTGGTATAAAGACAATACCAGACAAGATGTAAAATTGCCATTTGCTTTTTGAATGAATTTTAAAAAGCATGTTCAAAAAGTAGGATAGTGTTATCAAATAACTTTTAAAATAAAATTTAAACTTTAAGTAGATGCTTTATTTTCACTGTTTTAATATTTTCTCTTAAAATATTTAGTAGAAATTAATAGACATCTTAACATAATGCCTTAAACAAAAACCAGAAGACAGCTTGACTTTGATAGCTTTCTCCTTTTATTTCTTGGTGATGCAATGTTCTCTTCTTTCATACAATAAAAATTGAATACTTTTTGGCTAAATGAAGACAAAGGCTTTGAGTATAAATTAAACATTAGTTAGTATTTTTTTTTCTAGGTTTGGCCAGATCTTTTATTTAGGTTCTGAGAACTCTATTAAGTGTATCATGGAAATCTCTTCTTCTGTGGCTTTCTTATTTCCAGCCTAGCTCCATTTTAGACTATTCTTTGACAAAACTGCCAAACTATTTTTTAAATAACATTTTATCAATGTTAAATAAATTAAGCTAAAATTCAATTGGCTAATATGGAGTCTTATAAGACAGAATCTTTTACTTATTGAATCTTCTTACTCAAAATTCTATAGTTATGAGTTTGGGATATTAGATGATAACTTTTGTAGGAATAGCTACATGATTAAAATAGATGGTGGCAAGTACGTGGAACTGATAAACTGAAGAGAAAATTCATATATTTGGGGTAAGAATAATTCTTCACTAGAGAAAATTTATATTTTAATTTTAAGAAACACTGAAATTACAAGCCTAAATTAACATATATTATTTTTCACTTTTTTTCTTAAAGTCAGGAAACATTTTTAAAAATTCCAGGATTCAGTTTACTAAAAATATATGAGTTCCAACCATATGTAGGAATACATACAAACAGGTGCATAGAAAAATTGAAATGTAAAAGGATGTTGGTCAAATGTGCATCAGTAGGAAAGCATTAATAAATAATATTTATATCCATTTTTATTAATTGGAATATTAGAAAACCTTTAAAATAATTGTGTAGGTACATAAATGTATGTAGATATAAGATATTTTAAAGATATGTTACATCAACGAATATGTACAATACACTGTATATAGCATACTACCATTTGTAAAAATATTTAATGATATATTTTTTTAAAATTCAGAATGGGACTAGGTAACTAGGCTGGCAGAGAAATATTTTTCTTTCTTTCTTTCTTTCTTTCTTTCTTTCTTTCTTTCTTTCTTTCTTTCTTTCTTTCTTTCTTTCTTTCTTTCTTCCTTCCTTCCTTCCTTCCTTCCTTCCTTCCTTCCTCCCTCCCTCCCTCCCTCCCTCCCTCCCTCCCTCC
>NW_027397067.1:32262647-32274830 GCF_003265705.2 Callorhinus ursinus
TTTTTTTTTTCACTTTTAAAATGATGAGATAATGAGATTGTGTGGGAAATAAATATTTACTAGGTAATGAAAAATAGTGTGGTGGGCTATGACCAGCCCCACTGCACAGAATCCTCTTTAGGCAAACATGTTGATGAAGTATGGACTAAACATGACATCATTTGGCTCATGCTATTAGGTAGTGAAATAAATTATTCTTATTGTAATCAGGTAAACTCTTAAGGGATGATTCTCTTTTCCCATCCCTTTATCACAATCTAATAAAGTGCAAATTTCAATCAGTTTGGGATTCCAGGTATCTCTGACCCCGTAGATTCCCAACACTAAGTGGTCTGCTGAGACCTAAACTTGGGGCTTGCCTCTAAGAAAAACAAGAGGAGCACCCAGAAACTCTGTTATCTCTCAAAACTTATATATTTGATTTTATGTGGTGGATTGTGGTGAACTACAGTGAAAATAAACTTCCTTAGCATGGTTTGAGTGATAATTGTTGGTGGAATCTTCAGAATCCTTGAGATAGATCACAGAAGTCAGTCCTTAAGGAATCGAAAATAAGGAGAAAAAATTTTGGAATTAAAAAAAAAATCTACCTCCTAACTCTGTTCAAGATACTCATTCTCTCTAAGATCTTTATCTTCATTGTTACAAAGAAATAAGTAATGAGTGCACCTGGGTGGCCCAGTCAGTTGAGCACCAAAACTCTTGGTTTTGGTTCAGGTCCTGATCTCAGGGTGGTGAGATCGAGCCCAGTGTCAGGCTCCACGCTCAGCGCCAAGTGTGCTCCAGATTCTCTCTCCCTCTGCCCCTCCCCCTGCTCTCTATCATTCTCTCTCTCTTTCTAAAATAAAGGAAATCTTAAAAAAAAGAAATAAGTAATGGTAATACTTATTTCATAGCAACGTTGAAAATATAAAAGGCAATGAATGATGTATGGTGAATGATACAAATAATGTCAAGCCCACACAAATGTTGTAATTTATCTAGTATTATGATGTAAATTCTTGAATTGATCTAAGAATCAGTTATATTATCTATATAAAAATAAGATTCATGGAAATACCAAGCAAACAAAGCCGCAGAAATATTAAAATAGGAAAACACAAAGAATCTCTGAGCTTTTAAAGAATAATGGATCGTACAAATCAGAGAGGTTCTATGCTTGCTGGAAAGATGATGTCTATTTACCAGTCTGACATGAAGATCAACCAGATTTTACCAAGTGACCACACATTTTTAAGCATCAAACAAATAATAAACATCTTGGAAGCCAAGTGTACAGATTAGACTGAAATTCTGGATTCTGGAGAGACAGATACAAATGGAATTACAGACCAAAAAAGGGGGACAGTATCTGTAAAACAAGCACCAGATATTCTAATCTGGAAGAAAAATCCTTGCAGAGAAAAGAAGTAAATTTTCCCATAGAAGAAAGTCCTGGAAATGCTGAATTTGAGAATTACTGAGAAAATACAATGTGGCAGTAAAATACGTCTTGAACTAAACAATTACCTGGGTAAGCATATCCAGAGAGACAGCCCAGAAACAGACCCAGATGAAATAAGTATCCCTTTGTTTTCCTGCTCATATATTGAGATGGTTTAAATAAGTAAAGAAACCAGGTTTAGTTGTCCTAAGAACCATAGAATTAAAATTTATTTAGTGTCAAATGGCAGACATTCTCTTAGAAAATCCATTCTTTTACTTCTTGTTTTATTTTATAAATTAAGGTCCTTTTGCTAAGTGTTCACACTTAGCAAGTTTAGAAAAATGAATATTTATTATGGCCTAAGCAGTTGTCCAAACTTAGGATCCCGAAAGTAATCACAATATGGGAGCTATAAAGAGTACAATAAACAAAACAAACTCGAGAGATATGAAGTCAGGATTATTACAGATATACAAAATTTCCCTGCTAGTAAGACAGCATCAAAATTTTATTTTACTGTTATTTTAATTACAGCATGTTTTTTGAAAAACACTAAGAAAAATTCACTTCTACACTTAACATACTAATTGTATTTCAAATACATTAAATTAAAATGTGGAAAAGTAAGTTTTCTATAGAAAAAATGGATAATTCAGTTTAAACCTGAGCCATTTTCTCTAAGTCATGACAGTTTTTATCACATTTAAGTTTTTCAAGTTCCTCTCTATGCCTTTGCTCATTCAAATCTTTGACATGCTTTTGAAGAAGTATCTTTTGGAAGCACAATGGGAGAGTTAAAAAAGTCTGAATTCTTAGTTGCAAGCAGTAGCGAAATCAGGCTAATGCAAGCAGAAAAGGATGTTTTCAAAAAGGATATGTGTATTTTTAAAAGTATCAAACTGGAACACCTGGTGGTTTAGTCAGTTAAGCATCTGCCTTCAGCTCAGATCATGATCCCAGGGTCCTGGGATCCATTCCTGCCTCCAGCTCCCTGCTCAGCAGGGAGCCTGCCTCTCCCTCTGACTGCTGCCCACCCCCCAGCTTGTGTTCTCTCTCTCCCTCCCTCTCCCTGACAAATAAATAAATAAATAAAATCTTAAAAAAAAAAAGTGTATCATACCTTTTTTTTGGGGGGGGAGGCTAAACAATCAGGTCCAGACACAACAGTCAGAGACAGCATTTGTCTAACAAGACTGTTGCCACAGACGAGAGCTCACCTGTGAGGAAAAATGACAATGGGCCTTTTTATATATTCTTTCTATATGCATTGTGGAAAAGGGATGGAGTCATCACCACCAACATCAGAATAGATTCTGAGTATTCTTGTTTCTTTGGTATATTTATTTCATATTTGTAATTCAGGTTAGTCCACCTCATTGGCAGATAATGGTCACATATGACAGAGCACAAAGGAGGGAGGAGCACAAGAGAGAAAACAGGGATTGGACAGTTTGTTTCCATTAGTGTAAGGAAGGTAAGACAGTGAAATTCTCTGAACATAGAAAGTGTGTTTATTTGCTGGGCAGCCACGAGTTGTGATCTGTGTCCGAAGCATGAGCTGTATAACAAGGATTTTATACACTGGCCTTTTGGTCAATAGTAAAATGGAAAGGGTTTAAACAAGAAAATAACAAAATTGCATTTTAGAAATAACATGGTAGCAGAGAAGAAATTGGGTTGTATGGCAAGAAATCATGAAAACAGAAACTTATTGCAAAAAGGTTTGCTACAAGTATATTTTTTTAAAGACACACGTTTTTCCTTCACAGATCTTTAAAAAGTGCTTAGTGAATTCATGTTTATAAAGGAGTGCTAATTTGGTTCTCTTTCTTTTTTTAAGATATCTTACTTGGCTCTATTTGGTTTTTAGTCAAGAAACTTAGATTCTTTCTTTGTTCTTAGAAATAGAAATGTAACCACAATGTATCTAAACTACTACTTGAGTTCTATATTAACTTCCACAATTAGTTGCCCTGTGCATTAATTTTCTTTTTATTTTCAAGTATGTTTAGACTTTTAGAAAAGTTGCAAAAATAATACAGTGAGTTTCTATATACTTTTTCACTTGCTTTTTCTAATGTTAACATCTTACATGGAAATAATACAATTTTAGATACCAAGACATTTAACCTTAATGCAAGACTTTTAACTATCTATAGACTTTATTTGAATTTGCTAGTTTCCCACAAATATCTTTTTTTGGCCGGAGGTGGGGACATCTATGAGCCAAATCAGGATTCCAAGTTGTATTTTGTTGTCCTATGTATGAAGTAATAAAATATTTTAAAATTGCTACACATTCTTGCAAATTGGCATAGATTACTAGTTAGTAGGGAAAAAAATCTGAAGTAAATATGTTACCAGCTTTTGTTTATTTTATTGTTTTTTAAGATTTTATTTTTTTTATTTGAGAGAGAGGGAGAGAGCACAAGTTGGGGGGAGGGGTAGAGGGAGAGGAAGAAGCAGACTCCACGTTGAGCAGAGAGCCGGATGTGGGGCTTGATCCCAGGACCCTGAGATCATGACCTGAGCCAAAGGCAGTTGCTTAACCAACTGAGCCACTCAGGCGCCCCACCAGATTTTGCTTAAGCCATGAAAACAATAAGTGTGTTCCAATGTAACTTCATTTTAAGTTTTTGTGAATATGTATGAGAGATTGTGTTTGTTTGTGTTTGTTTGTGTATGTGTGTGAATTCCCTCTGTATATTCTGGGCATCCTTCCATACTGAAGAAGCTACAAAAGTCTATGAGCCCCTTTCCTCCAAAATAATATCCCTTTTGATTAATTCTGAGTCAACTGTTTAGTAATCTAATCATGGAAATGATATCACATCATAGTCACAGGTTTTCCTATGCTCAAGGGGAAGGAAGTACACAGGAATCTTGTTTGCCATCTCAGAATTCTACCTACCACATGACACATGATATATACGTTTACTCCAAAGTACTGTAAAATCAGACATCACTTTGGAATAAAAGTACTGTTTACTTTCAATATTTGAGAATATAGCAATCCAATCCAAAGAGCTAACATTTATTTGTAAAAATGATGGTTGGCAATAACCATCCATTCTTCTATTCTGGGTATTCTTCTTAGTAAACTTTTATTTTAAAATTATTGGGTACTTGTTGAACACCATAAAAGTTAAAATTTTAGTCTTTGAATCCAGTAGTACGTAAGTGAAGAGGAACCATGAAATGAATATAAAATCTTTCAGCTTCTCAGCTCCTTTGAATGGCATGGTTGACTAGAGCCTAGCATTATTCTATAGCAAAACTCCAGTCTTTCTCTCCACAGTGTATTTGCAGGAAATGTTAAAAGGAAAGCCTGTGATCTTTACTACACTGCTCAGTCCATCAGGGACTAAGATAGGAAAATCGGAGAAGACCAGAAATTTGGCAGGGTTCTTCTATACATACTATTTAGTTGATTACTGAGTTGAATTCAGACAAACTGCTGATCTTCCAAAGACAACAAGATTGGTCAATAGTTAACTAGTTGTTGATTTTTTGCTGGAATAAGTTTGGCTACGTGTGTGTGTGTGTGATTTCTTTTCTTTTTTGTTTTTTTAAGATTTATTTATTTGAGAGAGAGAGAGAGAGCGTGTGTGAGACGGGGGCTGGGGGGGAGTGGCAGAAGGAGAGAGAGAATCTCAAGCTGACTCCGCACTGAGTGTGGAGCTGAACAAGGGGTTCGATCTCACAACCCTGAGATCATGACCTGAGCTGAAACCAAGAGTTTGACACTAATGACTGAGTCATCCAGATGCCCTGTGTGTGTAATTTTGATGCACATTTTTGTCTCAAAATTTTTACCTCCAATTATGCTTAACTATCAGTCCTTTCATTATCACATTTCTAACATTTTCACTCAGCTACATGATGTCTTTGAAATTATTTTATTACACCAGTAGTAAAAAGCCATTTAGAATGTAGGTCAAAAACCAAATAGTGAAACATGCAATACTAAGTTTTGTAAATGCTGTGAATGCAATTAAAAAAAAAAATAAGTGGAGTCTAGATTTTGGAATTTGGCTCTGCCTGATTGCAGTTTGCTCCTAGGGGAATAGACCAGTTTTTACCTTTTAGTTTTTTGTATCTTCAATACACAAATCTTGGTAAACAGTAGAGCTTTGTGAAAAAAAGGCAGGGAAGGTGGGATGAAGGAAGGAAAAATGAATAAACTCATGTTTACTTCATCTCTCTTACTAATGGTCTTTTATTTAACAAACTTGACTTCTACTTAATGATTAAGTTTATATTTAAATTCATTTAAAATAGTCAAATTAAATTTGAAAATTAATGTTTGTAAATATGGCCTATAAAGGAAAACATAGTACTTGTAAGACCAAAAATAAATATTATTGACTTGAATAATCACAAGAAAGGTAAAATAATTACAGACAAGGTTAAAGGCTTTAGGTATGAAAGCCCAAAGAAGTTGATGATTCAAAGACAGGGAAATGTTAGTGGTACTGCTGATGGTGAAAACTGTACTGATACTGGCATAAGGTCATTTTTTTTTCCATTTTTATAAGGCATGAGGTCATTTTAATCAGCATAATTTCCAGCCAGCATCTGGAAATTCAAAAATCTCAGAAGTTATTGAGGAAAATAATCCCTAGTGTAATTTTATTTGGATTAACTTTAATAGGTTATATAAACATCTAAAATCCCATAAGTATTTTCTTTATTCAGTTTTCTGTTTGGAGAAATAAAAGTAAAAATATATAGCATAGCGTTTTCAAATGTTCTTTTTAAAGTATATCATGATGTGGTAAAGTTTATTTTCCTAATTTAGAAGAAAATTACACAATTACATCTGCAATCTCATAATAATCTTGGGATAACTGGTCCATCAACTTAGTCATTTTCATAGGGCACACAGAAATTCATTACTTTTAAGAAGTAGTTGCAATGAATAAGCAAGCAAGGTACAAGACCTTTATTGAAAAGATTTTAATGAGATTTTTAAAACTGTAAAATGAAGATATGAAAATCTGATGTGTTTTGGGAAATGCTATTAAATACCATTTAGGGTTTCAGATGTCCTAAATTATAGACCAATTACTTTTCACATTAATTTTTATCTTTTAATTTCTTATTCTTCTTGGTGAGATGTTCTTTAACATCTCATGACTGAAACAAACAAACAAAAGAGAAAGAAAACAAACCCTCTCATTCTGGCAGTCACTGTGGTCTATTGAAATTAAGTAAGTTCCACTGCAAGTTTTAAATATAAACAAATATAGTCCCTTTCTTTATGAAATAGAATTAACTGGGAAAAATAAAGGCCAGATGTTTCAAGGAAAAAGTAATACCCCATGTAATAAGTGTGATTTCCATTCTGACATAGTTTGTCATTTTGAGTAATATTAGAACAAGAGGAAATTATATTTTAAGGTCAGTCTTTGAAAATGCTCACCATAATTATTTAATTTCAGGGCATGTTCTCTTTTTGGAAAGTGGATAGCACATTTAATTAGATTTAAACTCTTTTTTTTTTAACATTGCTACTTGAATGTAACAAATTATAGCAATTTAGATACCACTTTCAACCTCTTAAAAAGAACTAATGTAGAAGTCTTAGCCACAGCAATCAGACAACAAAAAGAAATAAAAGGACTCCAAATTGGCTAGGGAAAAGTCAAACATTCACTATTTGCAGATGACATGACAGACTACATAGAAAACCTGAAAGACTCCACCAAAAAAACCAGCTAGAACTGATAAAGGAATTCAGTAAAGTCGCAGGATATAAAATTAACATACAGAGATCTGTTGCATTTCTATATACCAACAAGGAAGCAGCAGAAATATAAATTAAAGAATCAATCCCATTTACAATTGCACCAAAAACAATAAGACACATTAGGAATAAACCTAACCAAAGAGGTGAAAGACCTGTACTCCAAAAACTATAAAACACTGGCGAAAGATATTGAACAGGACACAAAGAAATGGAAAGACATTTCATGCTCATGGATTGGAAAAACAATTATTGTTAAAATATCTATAGTACCCAAAGCAATCTACACATTAAATGCAATTCCTATCAAAATACCACTGGCGTTTTTCACAGAGTTAGAACAAACAGTCATAAAATTTGTACGGAACCACAAACTCTGAATAGGCAAAGCAATCTTGAAAAAGAAAAGCAAAGCTGGAGGCATCACAATTCTGGACTTCAAGTTACATTACAAAGTTGTAATGATCAAGACAGTATGGTACCAGCACAAGAACAGACACATAGATCAGTACATCAGAATAGAAAACCCAGAAATGAGCCCACAACTATGTGGTCAATTAATCCTCGACAAAGCAGGAAAGAATATTCAAGGGAAAAAGACAGTATGGTGTTAGGAAAACTGGAGAGCTACATACAAAAGAATGAGTCTGGACCACTTTCTTACATCATACACAATTCAAAGAGAATGAAAGACCTATGTGATACAGGAAGCCATTAAAATCCTAGAGGAGACTATATTGGCCATAGCAACTTCTTACTAGACATGTCTCCAGAGGTGAGGGAGACAACAACAAAAATGAACTATGATGAGACTTCATCAAAATAAAAATCTTCTGCACAGTAAAGAACACAATCAACAAAACTAAAAGGCAACCTATGGAATGGGCGAACATATTTGCAAATGACATATCTGATAAAAGGTTAGTATCCAAAATATATAAAGAACTTACCAAACTCAATGCTCACAAACCAAATAATCTGGGTAAAAAATGGGCAGAAGACATGAATAGACATTTTTTCAAAGAAGACATACAAATGGCCAACAAGCTCATGAAAAGATGCTCATCACTACTCATTATCAAGATGATATAAATCAAAACTACAATGTGATATCACCTCACACCTGTCAGAATGGCTAAAATCAATAACACAAGAAACAGGTGTTGGGGAGGATGTGGAGAAAGGGTAACCTTCCTACACTGTTGGTGAGAATTCAAACTGGTGCAGCCACTCTGGAAATAGTATGGATTTTCCTACAGCAGTTGAAAATAAAATCACCCTATGATCCAGCAACTGCATTACTAGGCATTTACTCAAAGAATACAAAAATACTAACTTAAAGGGATACGTGTACCCCAATGTTTATAGCAGCATTATCAACAATAGCCAAATTATGGAAACAGCCCAAATGTCCATCAACTGAAGAATGGATAAAGAAGTTGTGGTATATAGATATAATGGAATATTACCCAGCCATAAAAAAAGAATGAAATCTTGCCATTTGCAATGATATGGATGGAACTGGAGAGTATTATGTTAAGCGAAATAAGTCAGTCAGAGAAAGACAAATATATGATTTCACTCATATGTGGAATTTAAGAAATAAAACAAATGAGCATAGGGAAAAAAGAGAGAGGCACATTAAGAAACAAACTCTTTTTTAAGATTTTATTTATTTATTTGTCAGAGAGAGAGAGAGAGAGAGAGAACAAGCAGGGGGAGCAGTAGTGGAGGGAGAAGAAGGCTCCCCACTGAGCAGGGAGCCCAACTCTGGACTCCAGGACCATGACCTGAGCTGAAAGCAGATGCTTAACCGACTAAGCCAACTAGGCATTCCTGAGAAACAAACTCTTAACTCTAGAGAGCAAACTGATGTTTACCAGAGGGGAGGTGGGCGGGCAGGATGGCTTAAATAGTTGATTGGAATTAAGGAGGGCACTTGTGATGAATACCAGGTGTTGTATGGAAGTGTTGGATCACTAGATCATACACCTGAAACTGATCCTACACTGCATGTTACCTAACTGGAATTTAAATGAAAACTTAACAAGAAAGAACTAATGCATTTTTTTCATTATATTCATCCAATATAGTAAAGTAAAATCGTATTTTTCTTTAGGTTTCATTTCTGTTTTCAGTTTCCTTTTATTATTTCTAATTATTATCTATCTATTATTTCTTTCTTTTTAAAGACTTTATTGATTTATTTGACAGAGAGAGACAGCAAGAGCAGGAACACAAGCAGGGGGAGTGGGAGAGGGAGAAGCAGTCTTCCCGCTGAGCAGGGAGCCCGATGTGGGACTCGATCCCAGGACCCTGGGATCATGACCTGAGCCGAAGGCAGATGCTTAACGACTGAGCCACCCAGGCGCCCTATCTATTATTTCTAATATTTCTCACAGGATAATAAAATAATTGTTCTGATTTGGATGATAGATTATATGGTCTATCTTATTTTTAAAACATGTTCATCTTGGCTTGAGTGCTCTCAATAATATGTCATAAAACACCTTTGTTTTCAATGTTTTATAAAATTCCTTAAAAGAAATATTAATATAACTATTTAAATTTAAAATCAGGGTGCCTGGGTGGCTCAGTCATTAAGCGTCTGCCTTCGGCTCAGGTCATGATCCAAGGGTTCTGGGATTGAGCCCCACATCGGGCTCTCTGCTCAGTGGAGAGCCTGCTTCTCCCTCTCCCACTCCCCCCGCTTGTGTTCCCTCTCTCACTGTCTCTCTCTCTCTGTCAAATAAATCAATAAAATCTTTTCAAAAAAAGTGAAAATCAGTATTGGAGTTTTCCTAACTGAATAAGGCTGGTTTGTCAGCAAGGATTGGCTTTGCAAATCTATTTATATGGTGGGCATTTTTTTCATAAGCAAAATGGGCTAAATATGCCTTTCTAAATATATGCTAAAAATGTTTTAATAAAATGTGTTTATGTAAAAATTTATAGTAACAAATGTGTGTTTAAGTTAATCATATTTCAGTGTTTCCAACTTGTTTTGTATTTATTAGGTTAAACAGTAAAATAGAGCAATAGTAATAGGTAGATAATTATAGCCAGTAGAAAAGTTGCAGTTGTCCTGTGATAGGCTTTCCAGGAACTGAGACAGTAAATGACTCCATTAATACATCCTTTGGCAGTTCTCCAGTCTAGTGTTCAAGTCAAGTTGGTTTAGGTCAAGTTAGATGTGGATATTATTTAAAAAGTATTCCCTTCTCCTTGAAGTCTTTCCATATAGTCTCTTTCTGTGACTCTTTTTTTTTTTAATTTTATTTATTTATTTGAGAGAGAGAGAGAGAATGAGAGATAGAGAGCATGAGAGGGAAGAGGGTCAGAGGGAGAAGCAGACACCCTGCTGAGGAGGGAGTCCGATGTGGGACTCGATCCCGGGACTCCAGGATCATGACCTGAGCCGAAGGCAGTCGCTTAACCAACTGAGCCACCCAGGTGCCCTCTTTCTGTGACTCTTAAGACCCTTAGACCAGTAATACTGAGAGAATTGAAATTAGTGATATAGTTCTAAGAGAAAAAAAGTCAACTTTCAGGTTGGATTTTTAACCCACATAGGCAAAGGATTATATGAGGCTCGTATGCAATGTATCTCACTTAACCTAGGATGAATTTGGAAATATGTACTAGATTTCATCCCATTAATTTCAGGCATCATATCTAGTAGAAAGATTAGACCTGATGTTAGAAAACTAAAATGTAAAATCTTGTTAATTCAGCAGTTCTTAATGGTCAGGTCCAGGTTTTGTTCATACTAACAAGTACCTAAAGTGTAATGGAAATAAATATTTTCTGGATTAAAGAGTTTGATAACTTTAAAATCACCTCCAAATGAGTCACTAGCAGGAATATTGAAACCAATGATAATAAAAGACTATGGGACATAGATAAAACTGCCCCAATACAAAGATACACACAACAAAATTAAACATCGCTTTGGAACTAAAATATAAAACTGAATTAAATTTCAATTTTATTTTATTTTTATTTATTTTTTTAAAGATTTTATCTTTATTTATTTGACATAGAGAGAGAGAGACAGAGTGAGCACAAGCAGGGGGAGTGGCAGGCAGAGGCAGAGGGAGAAGCAGGCTCCCCACAGAGAAGTGGGAGCCCGATGTGGGACTCGATCCCAGGACTCCAGGATCATGACCTGAGCCAAAGGCAGTCGCTTAACCAACTGAGCCACCCAGGCGCCCTAAATTTCAATTTTAAAAATGGAGAAACAGTAATTTATAAATGGCACTAACTATAAGCTATCATTATAAGCACATTATATTATATATTTTCATATACAACACATTTAAACTTAAATATTGTGGCTTTGGTTGTGATATCTGCCAAGTTTTCTCGTTAATAAGAAGTTAAATCTTTTACAAGTGTTCATTTTTTATTTGTATGAGAATCATATTTTACTCTTAAATTTGAGGTAATGGATGTTACTAAACTTATTGTGGGGATTATTTCATTATATATACATATATCAAATCATTATGTTGTATACCTGAAACTTATACAATGTTCTATGTCAATTATATCATCATTAAACTAGAAAAATGTATCTTTTACCTGTTTTTGAAGTCTTCCACCAAGATACTGAAAGAATTAAACTCAGAAATGGGTAAACTTACTGCATATGAGCAGTTGAACACTAGGACTGTCACTTCTTGGCTCCCGGTGGTGAATCCAAAGTGATAACAGAACCTGTTTTTGTTTGTTTGATTTGTTTTATTTTTTTCTTTAAAAATTTTTATTGTTATGTTAATCACCATACATCATTAGTTTTTGATGTAGTGTTCCATGATTCATTGTTTGTGCATAACAACCAGTGCTCCATGCAGAATGTGCCCTCTTTAATACCCATCACCAGGCTAACCCATTCCCCCTCCCCTCTAGAACCCTCAGTTTGTTTCTCAGAGTCTGTCGTCTCGCATTTTTCATCTCCCCCTCCGATTTACTCCCCTTCATTCTTCCCCTCCTGCTATCTTCTTTT
>NW_027397067.1:32274930-32413789 GCF_003265705.2 Callorhinus ursinus
CTGAGATTAAGAATTCCTCATATCAGTGAGGTCATATGATACATGTCTTTCTCTGATTGACTTATTTCACTCAGCATAACACCCTCCAGTACCACCCACGTCATTGCAAATGGCAAGATCTCATTCCTTTTGATGGCTGCATAATATTCCATTGTGTATATATACCACCTCTTCTTTATCCATTCATCTGTCAATGGACATCTTGGCTCTTGCCACAGTTTGGCTATTGTGGACATTGCTGCTATAAACATCAGGGTGCACATACCCATTCGGATCCCTACATTTGTATCTTTGTGGTAAATACCCAGTAGTGCAATTGCTGGATCGTATGGTAGCTCTATTTTCAACTGTTTGAGGAACCTCCATACTGTTTTCCAGAGGGGTTGCACCAGCTTGCATTCCCACCAACAGTGTAGGAGGGTTCCCCTTTCTCTGCATCCCTGCCAACATCTGTCGTTTCCTGACTTGTTCATTTTAGCCATTCTGACTGGTGTGAGGTGGTATCTCATTGAGGTTTTGATTTGGATTTCCCTGATGCCAAGCAATGTTGAGCACTTTCTCATCTGTCTGTTGGCCATTTGGATGTCTTCTTTGGAAAAATGTCGGTTCATGCCTTCTGCCCATTTCTTGATTGGATTATTTGTTCTTTGGGTGTTGAGTTTGATAAGTTCCTTATAGATTTTGGATACTAGCCCTTTATCTGATATGTCATTTGCAAATATTTTCTCCCATTCTGTCGGTTGTCTTTTGGTTTTGTGGACTGTTTCTTTTGCTGTGCAAAAGCTTTTTATCTTGATGAAGTCCCAATAGTTCATTTTTGCCCTTGCTTCCCTTGCCTTTGGTGATGTTTCTAGGAAGAAGTTGCTGCAGCTGAGGTCAAAGAGGTTGCTACCTGTGTTCTCCTTTAGGATGTTGATGGACTCCTGTCTCACGTTTAGGTCTTTCAACCATTTGGAGTCTATTTTTGTGTGTGGTGTAAGGAAATGGTCCAGTTTCATTCTTCTGCATGTGGCTGTCCAATTTTCCCAACACCATTTGTTGAAGAGACTGTCTTTTTTCCATTGGACATTCTTTCCTGCTTTGTCAAAGATTAGTGGACCATAGAGTTGAGGGTCCATTTCTGGGCTCTCTATTCTGTTCCATTGATTGATGTGTCTGTTTTTGTGCCAGTACCATACTGTCTTGATGATGACAGCTTTGTAATAGAGCTGGAAGCCCGGAATTGTGATGCCGCCAGCTTTGCTTTTCTTTTTCAATATTCCTCTGGCTTTTTGGGGTCTCTTTGGGTTCCATACAAATTTTAGGATTATTTGTTCCATTTCTTTGAAAAAAGTGTATGGTATTTTGATGGGGATTGCATTGAATGTGTAGATTGCTCTAGGTAGCATTGACATCTTCACAATGTTCATTCTTCCAATCCATGAGCATGGAAAGTTTTTCCATTTCTTTGTGTCTTCTTCAATTTCTTTCATGAGTATTTTATACTTTTCTGAGTACAGATCCTTTGCCTCTTTGGTTAGATTGATTCCTAGGTATCTTATGGTTTTGGGTGCAATTGTAAATGGGATCAACTCCTTGATTTGTCTCTCTTCTATCTTGTTGTTGGTGTATAGGAATGCCACTGATTTCTGTGCATTGATTTTATATCCTGCCACTTTACTGAATTCCTGTATGAGTTCTAGCAGTTTTGGGGTGGAGTCTTTTGGGTTTTCCACATACAGTATCATATCATCTACAAAGAGTGAGAGTTTGACTTCCTCTTTGCCAATTTGGATGGCTTTGATTTCTTTTTGTTGTCTGATTGCTGTGGCTAGGACTTCTAGTACTATGTTGAATAGCAGTGGTGATAGTGGACATCCCTGCCACATTCCTGACCTTAGGGGGAAAGCTTTCAGCTTTTCCCCATTGAGAATGATATTCGCTGTAGGTTTTTCATAGATGGCTTTATGATATTGAGGTATGTACCCTCTATCCCTATACTCCAAAGTGTTTTGATCAAGAAAGGATGCTGTACTGTGTCAAATGCATTTTCTGCATCTATTGAGAGGATCATATGATTCTTATTCTTTCTTTTGTTAATGTATTGTAACACATTGATCGATTTGCGGATGTTGAACCATCCTTGCAGCCCAGGGATAAATCCCACTTGGTCGTGGTGAATAATCCTTTGAATGTACTGTTGGATCCTATTGGCTAGTATTTTGGTGAGAATTTTTGCATCCATGTTCATCAAGGATATTGGTTTGTAATTCTCCTTTTTGATGGGGTCTTTGTCTGGTTTTGGGATCAAGGTAATGGTGGCCTCATAAAATGAGTTTGGAAGTTTTCCTTCCATTTCTATTTTTTCGAACAGTTTCAGGAGAATAGGTATTAATTCTTCTTTAAATGTTTGGTAGAATTCCCCTGGGAAGCCATCTGGCCCTGGGCTTTTGTTTGTTGGGAGATTTTTGATGACTGCTTCAATTTCCTTAGTGGTTATAGGTCTGTTCAGGTTCTCTATTTCTTCCTGGTTCAATTTTGGTCATTGATACATCTCCAGGAATGCATCCATTTCTTCCAGGTTATCTAATTTGCTGGCATAGAGTTGCTCATAATATGTTCTTATAATTGTTTGTATTTCTTTGGTGTTGGTTGTGATCTCTCCTCTTTCATTCATGATTGTGTTGATTTGGGTCATTTCTCTTTTTTTTTTGATAAGTCCCGCCAGGGGTTTATCAATCTTGTTAATTCTTTCAAAGAACCAGCTCCTAGTTTCATTGATCTGTTCTACTATTCTTTTGGTTTCTATTTCATTGATTTCTGCTCTGATCTTTATTATTTCTCTTCTGCTGCTGGGGTTAGGCTTTATTTGCTCTTTTTTCTCTGGTTCCTTTAGGTGTAGGGTTAGGTTGCATATTTGAGACCTTTCTTGTGTCTTGAGAAAGCCTAGTATTGCTATATACTTTCCTCTCAGGACTGCCATTGCTGTATCCCAAAGATTTTGAAAAGTTGTGTTTTCATTTTCATTGGTTTCCATGAACTTTTTTAATTCTTCTTTAATTTCCTGGTTGACCCATTCATTCTTTAGTAGGATGCTCTTTAGCCTCCATGTATTTGAGTTCTTTCCGACTTTCCTCTTGTGACTGAGTTCTAGTTTCAAAACATGTGGTCTGAAAATATGCAGGGAATAATCCCAATCTTTTGGTACTTGTTGAGACCTGATTTGTGACCTAGGATGTGATCAATTCTGGAGAATGTTTCATGGACACTAGAGAAGAATGTGTATTCCGTTGCTTTGGGATGGAATGTTCTGAATAGTCTTTATTTCCTTGTTGATCTTTTGCTTAGATGATCTGTCCATTTCAGTCAGGGAGGTGTTAAAGTCCCCCACTATTATTGTATTGTTGTCAATGTGTTTCTTTGCTTTTGTTATTAATTGCCTTATATAATTGGCTGCTCCCATGATAGGGGCATAGATATTTACAATTGTTAGATCTTCTTGTTGGATAGACCCTTTAAGTAGGATATAGTGTCCTTCCTCATCTCTTATCACAGTCTTTGTTTTAAAATCTAATTTGTCTGATATAAGGATTGCCACCCCAGCTTTCTTTTGTGTCCATTAGGATGATAAATGGTTTTCCACCCCTTCACTTTCAATGTGGGGGTGTCTTTGGGTCTAAAATGAGTGTCTTGTAGACAGCATATTGATGGGTCTTGTTTTTTAATCCAATCTGATAGCCTGTGTCTTTTGATTGGGGCATTGAGCCCATTTACATTCAGGGTAACTAGTTAAAGGTATGAATTTAGTGCCATTGTATTACCTGTAAGGTGACTGTTACTGTATATTGTCTGTGTTCCTTCCTCCTGTGTTACTGTATATTGTCTGTGTCTGGTCTATGCTGCTTTTAGGCTCTCTCTTTGCTTAGAGGAACCCCCCTTTTTTTGAGGACCCCTTTCAATATTTCTTGTAGGGCTGGTTTCGTGTTTGCAAATTCCTTTAGTTTTTGTTTGTCCTGGAAGCTTTTTATCTCTCCTTCTATTTTCAATGACAGCCTAGCTGGATATAGTATTCTTGGATGCATATTTTTCTCATTTAGTGCTCTGAAAACATCATGTCAGTCCTTTCTGGTCTGCCAGGTCTCTGTGGATAGGTCTGTTGCCAATCTAATGTTTCTACCATTGTAGTTTACATATCTCTTCTCCCGAGCTGCTTTCAGGATTTTCTCTTTGTCTCTGAGACTCGTAAGTTTTACTGTTAGATGTCCGGGTGTTGACCTATTTTTATTGATTTTGAGAGGGGTTCTCTGTGCCTCCTGGATTTTGATGCCTGTTTCCTTCCCTACATTAGGGAAGTTCTCTGCTATAATTTACTCCAATATACCTTCTGCCCCGCTCTCTCTTTCTTCTTCTTCTGGGATCCCAATTATTCTAATGTTGTTTCATCTTATCATATCGCTTATCTCTCGAATTCTGCCCCCGTGATCCAGTAGTTGTTTATTTCTCTTTTTCTCAGCTTCTTTATTTTCCATCATTTGGTCTTCTATATTGCTAATTCTCTCTTCTGCCTCATTTATCCTAGCAATTAGTGCCCCCATTTTTGATTACACCTCATTAAGCCTTTTTGATTTCAGCTTGGTTAGATTTTAGTTCTTTTATTTCTCCAGGAAGGGTTTTTCCAATAACTTCCATGCTTTTTTGAAGCCCAGCTGGTATCTTTAAAATTATGATTCTGAACTCTAGGTCCGACATCGTACTAATGTCCGTATTGAGTAGGTCCCTGGCAGACGGTACTACTTCTTGTTCTTTTTGCTGAGGTGATTTTTTTTCCATCTTGTCATTTTGTCCAGAGGAGAATAGATGAATGAGAGAACAAAATGCTAAGAGGTTAACAACGTCCCCAGAAAATATACTCTAAACAAATCAGAAAAGACCTGAAACTAGGGGGAAAAAAAAAGGGAAAGAAAGAAAAAATTAAGAGAAAAAAAGGAAAAAGTAAAAGATAAAAACAAAAAAAACAGAACAAAACAAAAAAAACAGAATATGATCAAATATGATCAGGCTAGTGCATAGATCAGTGCCACACACTAGATTTTGGGTGTATTTTGGTCTGTTAGAAGAAAGTGCCTCCTAAAATTTTAAAGAAATAAAGACTTATATATGTACAAAATAAGGTTTGATACGATGAAGGGATGGATCATGACTGTAAAGATGAAAATTATAAAAGATTTTATAAAAGCAATTGATAAGTTTTTGAAAAAAGAAAGAAGAAGATTTTAAAAAGAAAAAAAAAAAAGGAGAGAATGTGATCAGGCAGGAGACTAGAACAAAACCATACACTAGTGATTTAGGGTACATTTTGATCTGTTAGAAGAAACTGTATCTCAAAATTTTAAAGAGAGAACAACTTATATATATATGCCAAAAATAAGGGTAACTACTCTGAAGGAATAGAATATGACTCTAAAAATGAAAAATAAAGATTTTTTTTTTAAAGGGATTGATAAGATGTTGGTTCAAAAGGGAAAAAGAAAAATTAAATGAAAAAAGCAGTTAAAAAATTAGCTTTAAAAACTAATGAATCGTGGTAAAAAAAAGCCATGAATTCTATGTGTAGTATTCCCCTAGCGCTGGAGTTCTCCAGTTCTCATTGATCGGTGGTAAACTTGGTTTTGGCTGGCGGTTCTTGCTGATCTTCTGGGGGAGGGGCCTGTTGCCGTGGTTCCCAAATGTCTTTGCCGGAGGCGGAATTGCCCTGCCCTTGTCGGTCCTGGCTAAGTAGTCTGCTCGGGTTTGCTCTCAGGAGCTTTTGTTCCCTGCAAGCTCTCGGTACAGCTTTGGAGGACCAGAGTGAAAATGGTGGCCTCCCAATCTCTGCCGGGAGGAGCCGAGAACTCGGGGCCCCGCTCCTCAGTGCGCCCCCAGAGAAAAGCAGTCACTCCCGTGTCCCCGGTCTCCAGCCGCACTCGGTGCTCACCCGGCCTGTGACCGAGCGTTTCTATCTCTGGCTCCCCACCCCGTGTGGAGTCTCCAAACCCAGCAGATCCCTGCGGTGCGTTCCCACGCCGCTCCTCCCTGGGGAGGAAGGGGAGTCTCCTCTTATCTGCTGCTTGTTGGGTCCCTGCTGCAGGAGCAGTGGCCCGACTGGGCCGCGGATCACAGTTTATGGCCACCCCGAGCTGAGAGCCCGCGCCTCGGCTCCGTCTCTGCAGCCGGCTTCCCCGCTCCGATACCTGGGAGCTCTGCCGCACTCAGGCACCCCTGGTCTTTCTGTGACCCCAAGGGTCCTGAGACCACACTGTCCCGCGAGGGCTCCACCCCCCGCTTAGCCACTGGAGTGACATCCCTCAGCGGAGCCGACTTCTAAAAGGTCCGATTTTGTGCTCCGCGGCTCTAGCACTTGCCAGAAGCGGCCGCGGAGGCCCCCTCCCCCACCGTCTATCCTCCCGAATATCACCTCGGATTCACTTCTCCACACGTCCTACCTTCCAGTAAGTGGTCGCTTTTCTGTTCAGAGAGTTGTTGCTATTCTTTTCTTCAATCTCCTGTTGAGTTTGTAGGTGTTCAGAATGGTTTGATCCCTATTCAGCTGAATTCCTGAGACCAGATGAAATCCAGGTCTCCTACTCCTCCGCCATCTTGCTCCGCCCCCGTTTGTTTTGTTTTCTAATTTAAATTTTTCCTTTATATAATGTGTTTCGTTTTTCCTTTAGTTTTGGGGTTTTTCTTTTTGTTAGTTAATTTTGGCAAGTTATTCCACATTGGTAGCAGCAATGATTGAAATCTGATTTTATACTCTGAATATTTGTTAAATGTATTAAAGATTTATAGAGATCTATGCTCTGTTGTATGAAAGGCAATGAAGTGCCTGCTCTGCTGGTCTTTCTTGTTTATTTTTTCCACTTATGCTTAAATCAATTAAGAATCCTATGCCCACTGGGATGGAGATGAGCTCTTCGATATCTGGTTCAGTGAGTATTTTTGTGTTGCTGTATTTACATTTGACCCATGATGGAAATTATGGAATTGAAACTCTAATATCTCTCTGTGTCTTTAGTCTGTGTCCATAATTCAGGAAGGCATTTTTCTTTCACTGAATGAATGTGTAATGTTTTTCTTCCTCCAGAGGTTATTAATAACTTAGAGGACAAAGGCTTTTAAATTAAAAAAGAGCTTGTTTGGAATGACTTAGGGAAATAAATAATTGCTTAAATTAAATAATCCCAAAATTTCAGAAATATAAGGAAATTTAATTTCTAAAACATAAACGTGCTTTAAATGTACTTTAACTTCTACAAAAGCTAATTTGGAAATATGTTATGAATCTAGGTTCACATCAATTAGATTAAACTTTGGCAAACACGGATAATTTAATTACAATTTAATAAAAACAGCTAAAAAAACAGCTATATCTACTCTGATTTATCAGGTATAATACAAATTTATTTGAGCATGCTTTTCTTAACCATATGCAAGTTCAGTGGTTAAATAAAATATCAATCATCCTACTAATTTTTAATATAATGAGAAAAGCAAATTTATTTTTAACTAAACTGAATATTCTTAGAGTTTTTTTTAAATTTCAGCAATAATTATGTTTTGTAATATGTCAGCTTGAAGACAATTTTCGTAATCTTTAGGTAACTTGAAACATTGGCCTGATCTTAAGTTAACTAACTAATCATTGGATACTCAGAATATTTTTAAGTAACATGGACTATTGAAACATTGATTCCCAAGCACAGTTCTATGATTTTGCATCTTATTTTTGCATACTACAAAAGAGGCTATATCTTTGAGTTATGTTAATGAACATATTCATTTTTGCCGTTTTGAGGTTTGTAGGTGCAGAAAGTTCTGTTCTAAGTTCCACAAGTCTGCTAACATGCTGTTGTATGACACACAGTTTTCAGCTCCTCCTCATCTTCCCAGTCTGCTTGTTCCTGAGATGTTTCTTTTCTTGGGATGTAGAACTTTCAGTGGTAAAACCCAGGCAAATCAGGTGAGTTAGTCACCCTTCTGATAGTGATATACATTGTTAAAAGGTATAATCAATATAAGCAGTGAGTCTATACTTGGTAGCAAGAGCAAAAAAGAAATTAAGAAAAAAAAAGAAATAGAACTGTGTATGTTTGCTTTCTCCTTTTTTTAACTGTACTATTCAGTGTGTTTTATAATATTGCTTTTAAAAGAAAAGATGCATATGTGCATGTGTGTGCACGCATTTTATCTTCAGATCCGTGCACATTGTTAAATGTTTTTGACAACCGCCTCCCCTAATTTTTTGTCTTTGTGGGAAAGACAATCATTATTTACCATGTTGAAACTGAAACAGAATTCTAAAATTTTTATTGACTGATTCTTTAGATAGAGCAGCAATAAATGCATCATATATTAATAATCTTTGGTGTTATGAAATTAGTCTAAATTCACAGACTCCTGAGATGTATTTTAAAGTAAGTTTTCAGTCTGTTACAGAATATGAGTGAGCACTATAACAAACAAAACATGAAAATGAATTTTATTTTTTGTTTTGGAAAGTGAATTTTGTTTACTTATTTATAATATTTGAGTCTAAAAATTCATAAATGTGTTAAAATCTTAGCAAAGTTTAAGTGATTTTAGTGGACTTGTTTCCATAATTTATTGTTTATTGTCTTTTCAATGAGTGAATATTCTTGTTTTCTGTGTAATCTTCCCAGATTCCGTGTTTTGCCATAGTAACTGCCTGTTCTTTATGTTCACTTTATTGTCCTTGATAATTTAAAGAAACACAAAGATGTTGCAGTAAAGAAAGACCTGTTTTTTATGATCATGTTACTTTGTATGTTTACTATCAAATATTTTATGATTACTTTAATAAAATGGGTAACCATGTGTTGTTCCTGCAACACTTATGATTCCATTTTAACCAAATGTCCAAATCTCCTCTGATAATTTTTTTTGTTTCTCCAGATTAGATCCTGACAGTAGAACAAATGAAATAAGATAAAAGAAAATAAAATAAAATAAAGCAAAACATACAGGATATTTTTTGTACTGAAAACTAATTTTGAGATAATGCCAGTGGTCCCTGGAAAAATCAGAGCTTTGTGTTCTTTCACTCTATAAATAGAGGAGTGCTAGAAATAGGCTTATTTAATGTGTTACTATTGATGAACTAGAATAGAAGAGAAATTTAATCAGAAGATGTGTTTAACTTTCCTTAGGTTAGAGCTGTATAGGGAAAATGTTAATATCAATTTAAATGTGTGTGCCTTATAAGAAGTCCCTAAGGATTTGTCAATGGCCTCACCTCTTACATCTTTTAAACTCAGAGAAAATACTGATATATTTAGCATGAAAATTCAGTCAAATGTTCCTATATTTATCAGAGCTGATGTTGCTTTGCCTAATAATAATAGGCAATAACAGCAGAGTAAGTCATAATTTCAGTTATTGAAAGTGTTAACTTGTCTACAGCCTTACTTTTAAAATTTGAATCCAGCATCTTCTATACTAGTGGTTTTCAATTAGGGAATGCATATTACACGGATGTATGGAGTTTTATAAAAACACCAGTGTCTAAGTTCAACTTC
This sequence comes from Callorhinus ursinus, assembly GCF_003265705.2. NCBI lineage: Eukaryota > Metazoa > Chordata > Mammalia > Carnivora > Otariidae > Callorhinus > Callorhinus ursinus. The sequence goes on from NW_027397067.1 coordinate 32,284,485, forward strand.
AGTATTACTGACTCTCTTTACTTAATATTATAATTATATTCTTGGTGTTTACTTAGAATATCATTTAACATTTATGTTTATGTAATGTCTCAGGATTATTTTATGTTATACATCAAATTTTTCCTCTGTAAAAATTATGTTCTTCCTTTTTTATAAATTGGGTTAAATATTCACTGTGATCTTTGAAATGAGACTTACTATAATTAGATAATTTTTTCTTAAAATGTTTTCTGAAATGGCTTTAGCATTTTTAGTATGCTATAGAAACTATCACATTTTTTTTGTCAATTACACTAGTCTTGTCATGACCCTCATCAGAACTTTTACATTTGAAATTACCATAGATAAATTCATCACAGCCGTCTTAAGTCTCTGTCACCTAGAGATAGGATTTGTTTTCCTCTCTTGCCTCCATAAAGATTCTGCAATCAGCTATAGACCTGGAATTGTGTTAAGGAAAGAAGACTGTCTCAGAGCCCTGGGGAGAAGGACAGTACTGGGTACATCAAGTTATTGACACTTCAAAGAATAACTCTTGGGATAGGTTAAGCTGATGGTATCACCCAAAAAACTTCCAGACTGTTCCAGTAGGCATGTTCAGGATTTCCCAGAACTTTTTATTCAAGAAGTAGACAACTTCATTGATTGAACTGATAAGAAATGATTCTATTAACTTTTCTTTTAAGATTTTTTTAAATTTATTTGTCAGAGAGATAGAGATAGAGAGAGAGAGAGCAAGCACAAGCAGGGGTAGCGACAGGCAGAGGGAGCAGACTCCCCGCTGAGAAGGGAACTCGATGCGGGACTCGATCCCAGGACCCTGGGATCATGACCTGAGCTGAAGGCAGATGCTGAAACGACTGAGCCACCCAGGCATCCCTGATTATATTAACTTTTTGGGTACATTGTTGATATTACTTTAATGTTTTATTTTCCAAATATGTCAGGAAGTCCTTTACTTCCTGTGCTATTGGGAAATAACAACTTAGTAGACTCAGTTTTTTAAATTGAAGTGAAACATCTTTAAATGATATCTTATTCTACTCACCCTTTTTCCCAAATCAGAAACTCTCCTTAAGTTCTTTATATGCAATATATTTATTTGCATAGATTCATACAGTCTGTCCTTTTCTATCAGAATATAATGGGAAAAAATTAGTTATGCAACCAAGGCTTTGCCTGTAATATATTTGAGAATGATGCCCATTTAATCAGGACATACTAAGGAACTAAGGTCCTATATGGAGCCAATACTTACACACCCTCTCTGAAAAACTAGCCTAGCTTGCAAAGTCCCAGTTTTATCAGTGATGAGGCAGGTTAGTTTCTACCCAACAAGGAACCTGAGAAGAAAGGAAGTCTCCTACATTTATTGGTATCACAGGCAAAATCTGGTAGAGCGATTTTCCTGGACTTAGCTTCCTAGAATCAAGAGAGCAAATAATGGAACCTTTCCTAAGTCCAGTCTATTATAGTCCAGTCCTTATAGAAACTACTCCCAAAGCAAACTTAAGAAGACTCATTCAGTAAATAAACATTCTGGCTGCGCCTATGTAAATAATGAGGCCAAACCTAATAAGACTAGCTTTAGTTTGTGATCAAAATTAATCTTTCATTGAACTAATTTTTTAATTGCAAAGGGAGATGGCAATGAAAATTGAAATAAGAAAAAAACAAACTAGATATCTTTATTGGAAAACTGCATTGCTTAGAACACACCATTTTAGGTGATTGTATCCTTTTCATATGGGTGGGCTATTTTACAAATCTTTATGGTGTAGAAGATTTACAGCAGTGCAATATAATTCTCATCTATGGACATGCAAATCAATTATTTCTGATGGGTGTTCAATTGACTTCTCCTTGCATGGAGAAAACCAGTTTTATGTATATCTGTACAGAATTTCAACTTTTCTTTGGTACATATAAATCTGCTTCCTGACTTCCCCTTTGAACTGATTGTTTCATCTACCTATTTTCCCTATGAAGTTGAGTTAAATAAAATCTTTAACACATGAATAAAAATGTATGAAGCAATTTTATATTTCCTTGTACAAATTAGAAACTAAAATTGATAAATGTTGAAATGACTCAGACTTCATATGCCTTATTCTTAGCATAGCAGAAATGCCTCACATTTCAATGAGCTTAACTACCATAAACATGTTTTTTTTTAATAACTTTAAATCAGGTCTGATATCTTATCAAGTTTACACTTTTAAACCATCTTTCTATTCTGAAGTGTGTATCACCATTTCCCACTGTTGCACACTTACTTTCCCAGGTTTGTTAACTGTCAACAGTAATGGAGTTTGAGTCTCTGTAGGCAAGGCTATATTGATGGTAAGACTCAGCCACAGAGATTTCTTCATTGAGGTTCATCCCCCTATCAGACTCTAAGACATTCTTTATCAAGTTCCAAGAAGGAATTGAACTTCATCTAGGTGAGACCACTCCATTAGCAAGAGCATGAAGCTTGACAGCACATGGCATATTTAAGGGGATTGTGTTCCTGAGGACTAACTAGGATTTATGTGGGAGGGAAGCAAGAAATTAGTTGAAAGGTAGATTATAAAATGTATGCAAAATTTTTCTTGTCTTCCAGAATCAAAATAAATCTTCCTATTTTAATGGTAATCTCTATATTCACCTTTCATTATATTTTAAAATGTCAGAGACCTCTAGCTAAAGTAATAGAGTATATTTGGCAATAGCTGATTTTTAAATCACTTAGTGGGCATATAAATTCTGCAAGGTTTTCTTCTCTTCTTATTTTACTGATGTAAAATTCTAGGTTTTTAGACTAGCAAACTTTCCTCTATTTGTAATAAAATACCCTTTTACTTCCCATATACATAAATGCTAAATAAGCATATTTACTTCCAGGCTTTGTGGCTAATACTATATCTCTAAATATAGCTTGTTTATAAAGAATTTTTCAAATCTAAATTTAATCTGAAAATGATGAGTAAGATTTCACAAGATGTTCTGAATAACTCTGTACTTCAGCTGAACCTAATGCCATTTTACTGTTTTGCATTGTTTTTAGTGCATATTCTAAATGACTCATTTCTTGAGCTTCTGCTCAATAATTTCTAAAAGAGTTCAATTAAATTATGCACAGTGTAAGTTCTTAGTATTCCAATTACTTTTTCCTTAGCAGTTTTAAATTTCATAATATCCACAGAGAAAAAGATTGAATTAATAGTATTATTTTACACAGAAAAGTTGAATTTTATGTCTTTATGTTGCTAATGTAGTTTGTTTAATTCAATTTTTGGCCAGGGAAGCACTTTTGTGTCATCAGAAAATAACAACAGCCCAAGAAAGCATCTATCAATTTGCAAATTGTCAAGGCATCCTGGTCACTGGAGTGTGAAGGTGGACGGAAGGAGGAAGCATGATTGCTGGTTACAGTTGTGTTCAACACTATTTTAATATTGAGAATCACAGCTGAAATACAAGTCAGTTAACTTACTGAATTTAACTCTAGCCTTTGGGTTCAGTATTGGAGATAGAGTTTTTAAATGCTTACATTGATTCTATGGTTTTAATTAGACTTGGGACCATTTTCTAGATTCTCTGAATAAGAAGTGGTGGTCTGAGTCAAAGCTGATATGGTTGATGTGTTTTCCTTATAATTATCTATGAACTAATATTGGAGCCTTTGTTATTTTATTTCTTTAGTTATTAAGCAGAGTTATTAAATAATAGTGAGTTTTCTTTGTCTTAAAATGCTTGATGTTTGCCTTTCACTTAAAGATAAATTTATTCACTGTAATTTAATTTGTCCAAGATACTTTGTATAAAGAAATCAAGAAATACCCATGTACTAAGAATTAATGGCTACTGATAATATCCTTTTCTTTCTTTCTTTCTTTCTTTCTTTCTTTCTTTCTTTCTTTCTTTCTTTCTTTCTTTCTTTCTTTCTCTCTTTCTTTCTGTGATGCAAGGTGAGAAAAAAGCAATTATAAAATTTATAGTTGGTAAGAGTGAATGTCTTTTATAAACTTTGTTTTAAAAATATCTGCAATGAATTTTGACACCAACTACCAGAATCAGGCCAAACTTCATAGTCCTTCACAGAAGGACTTCCCTCACTTCACACACCGGCCACCAGCTGTGGGTTTCTAGGGTCATCCTCGCTTCAAAAAAACTGGCCCTAAATTTGGGGGTTTCCACTACCTTCTCTGCTTTGTTAATTCACAGGACTACATATACAAGACAGAAAATCACTATGCTTATGATTACAGTTTTACTATAGCAAAAAGATATGAATTAGGACCAGCCAAGAGAAGTGATGCATAGAAGAGTTCTGGGAGGTTTCCAAATGTAAAGGCTTCCCTTGTCCTTTCTCTGTGGAGTGGGGATATGCAACCATCCTGGCATAAAGATTTGTGACGATACCCAAAGGATTGCCAAGTAGTGAAATTCACCCAAGTTTCAATGTTCAGAGTTTTTATTGGCGTTTGATTGCAGAGGCATGTTTAATTCAAACACTGGCCACATAGTTGAATTCAAACTCCAGCTCCATCTTCTCTCCCCAGAGGTCAAGTTGATATCACCAGACTCAAAGCCCCAACCCTCTAATCACATGGTTGGTTTCTCTGGCATGACCAGCCCCCATCCTGAGTTATCTTTTTGGCATAAAATTTTGAGGAATCCACCATGAATCACCTTGCTAGCATATATCACTATGAATAAAAATTCTCTCCTGTCACTTAGGAAATTCCAAGGATCTGGAGGCTACCTCCCAGGAACCAGGGACTAAGGCTAGCCAAATTCTTTATTACACAGAAATATTTGATTGAACTAAGCAGGGGAAACTAATAAGGTAGCTTTTATGAGGCCTTAGGCTTATTAATATCAGTAAAATTTCTCAAGTCTTTAAGACATAACAAGGTCTGTTTCATTTTTGTGATTCCAAAATTTCAGTGGCCACAACCACTAAATAGAAGTTTTGGTATGAGAACAAGCAACACCTGTTTCTCTCTTACATGTTATTTAACATCTAAATGAAAAAAAAATATACAACAAATAACACCTAATGTGTTCTTCGACAATGTGTTCACTATTAAAGGAATCTATAGCTCTTCTTCCTTTTGGCCATACCTACAGCTGTTTTATTTATTTATTTATTTATTTATTTATTTATTTATTTATTTATTTTAAAGGGGAGAATGTTTTTATTTTCATGCTTTTTCAAGTCTTGACATAGAAGAGGTAAACACAAACCACAAATGAAAATTTTAACTAAATATGCAGACAGAACAGTAACGACTATATAAAGTTCAAAACTTTATCCATAACTTCAGAATTGGGGAGTCTAATCTTAAAAAAAGGAAATGCTCCATTCATCACTTACTCAATTTCCTTATGTGGTGGTATACCTAGAGTTTATGAATTAGCTTTTAGTTCTGGCATACTTATTAAGTCTAATCTTGCTTGTAGAAATAGGATCTTAAAATTTCATTCTCAAAACACTTTAAAAAACTCAAGCCAATGCTTTTCATTCAAGGATGTGGAAGGCATTCCTTTTTCAAGTCTGACTCATGGTTTTATAAAGCATAAAGTTCATTTTTATTATTTCATTACCTATGTGCTGGATCTTAATATTCTTTTTGATGGTGATATATTCAATGACAGAAACTTATATAAAGAAAATTCCTTCTCAATTTGTAAACCAAAATTTCAAAAGCAAAAATGCTTGAAGTGATAGGAAGACATTTTTATGACACAAGCAAGCTACTGGTCTAAGCTGCTGGCATGAACAAAAATAACAAAAGTACAAACTATTATTTAACCCTTAAACAATCTATGTTTGCTACAAACCCAAATACTTTAAATATATTTTCTTCTGCAATAGAAATTAAGATAACCCCAAATTAAGCTTTTGAAGATGTTAATATTATGAATGAAATAGATGAACTTCCCCCTGAATGTCCAGTAACAAACTGAACCCCAACTTACCTATCCCAACGACATAAAAATGATCTAAAGTGGATCAAAGTGCATTAACAAGTTCATATAAAAATCATTCTTCATGTGCTCTTTTACTAAAGCCATCAATGCAAAAAGAATGTAAAAGCTTGTTTTATACTTGAAGATTTAGGTAACCTCCAAGGCATCACAGCTTTTGAGATTTGAAATCTGGCGCTACAGTATGCGAAAATACTAGGGTATCCTAAAAAGGCAAACTTAAAAAATTCCACAGATAAAATGGCCTAAATATCATTAATAATTACATTCTCCATAATCTTTTATCCAAAAACTTCAAAGCTATCAATCTCATTCAGTGCTTGGATGAGCAATCAAAATAGTCCTATTTATTGAAGTTTAAAACTAAATTTCTCCTTTTTCAATATGGAAGCATAGGCGGAATAGACAATGAAAGTTATTTCATCCAACATCCTGAGTCTACAGACATGGAAATCATCTACAACACAATCTCACTGTGTCATCATTGATTCAACTTCTTCACCAATAGCATCTTGGGAAATGTGGAGGTCTTCAAGCATCTCAGCCAGACTAATTCGAGGGGCTCCTTCATCATCTGTGTCACTTTCCACAGGAATGGTTGAATCTCTATAAATGTTTACATTTTTTTCTAATTGCCTCATCTTCTTCAAGATCTTCAAGGAAATCTTGGTATTGCCTTTCATCATCTGTATCCATGTTTTCTCTATCTCTTGCAAGCTCTTTCAGTTTCCAGTTTCTACAATGCTGACATTTGGTACGGTCATAATTCTTCTTGATTAATACCACATCTGGGACTCTACTGGAGTTCATTTTGTTGACATACTCATCATTTAAGTTACAGTTGGCCAAATCAAACCCCAACACCAGGTCTCCAGGATTTAGAAGATGTCTCAAATGAGTACGACAAAAATACTGTTTATCTGTATTCATTTCAGAAGTTTTCTGTACCCAGACTTCCCCGAGGGTATGCTTTTTGATATCATTCCAGCACCCGCATTGCGTTTTGGATCTCGAACTATGCTGCATTACATCACAATAAACTCCTCTAGCTGTTTGGGATGGCATAAACTATTGAAAGGGTGACTCCAGAAAGTGCTTCCATCAATATCCACAACTTATAGGGTATTTGGATCTATGAGATGAATGGCACTGGTCACTCGAATACACACACAAATCTGGTTCATATTTCCCAGGCTTTGTGCCAGTTTTGGAGACAGACAAACAACATTATCCTTGCATATTGGAACAATTTCCACAGAAAAAGTGCTTTTGTAATTGTATGTGTTACTATGGATATCCTGAGAGATCAATATCTGTGAGGCTTTGTGTCTATAGGGAACTGTACACTGAAGAAATTCTACCATTTTCTGAGCATGCTGTTTTGAGGAATAATAGAAATCCAGACCATCATGAATCTCTTTGATACGAAGTGTATTCTGATGCATTCCATATTTTAAAATCAACTGTTCCAGATAGTAGAAAGTTTTTTTGTGCAAAGTCTTTTGCCTCACTTGAACCACAGGCTTCCAGAAATCCTTAGCTTCTACTCTGTAGCAATCTCCACACATCTGAGGCTGAACAACATAATCCACCAGAAACACTTGCTGAAGGATAGCATCATTCATCACCTCTTTCTGAATAGTCAGTTTAACTTTAAGTCTCTTAGAATGGGGCTCAGTCCAAACAAAACCTGCATCTACAAGCCGTACCTTACTCAGAGGGGCTTTGATTTTTTCCAAACACAAAGCAAGAAGCTCCCTGGATTCTAATGCGCACTGTATCCAAGTTCCAGGCGGCTGGAAATATCTTTGACATTGCTTGCAGAAAGATACAGAGACCTGTTTCGGAATGCCTTGGCTGATGTCTACTTTACTTCGCAAAAAGGCCACACAAATATTGGCAGGATTTGGACTAATTGGGACACCACACTCACAGCACAAGATGTGTCCAGGGGTGCGGTTGGTGGATTCTGTCATATACTCCATTTTTCTGTATGCCTTAGGTAGTCTGGAACAGACCCAGGTTTGTGGGGAAACAGCAACAGAACAACCCCTATTGCCCCCTTAGGGCCGACCACAGCCTGCTCCAATACAGCGAAGATCTCACGAGAGAGGCTACAGCTGTTGTTTTAAAGGTGAAACCAACATGACTGCAAACCAACCACAACTTCTCCCCAGAAACAGCCTTGCACTGGGTTTCTGTTGTTCTTAGAGAGATGTTCAGATACCATTCAACAAAATCAGCATCATATCATATTTTGTCCTGACGAATAATTTTATTATATTTTTTTTGTGTACATTGGATAATAACTTTCTTGTATGCAAAGATTCTCCTGCTTTTTCTTCCGTATTCTCCTCAAATCTAAAATGTTTTCCATGTTCTTCTCCACTAATTTGGGACCCTGCTCCTTTCCCTCAATCCTATAGCATTCCTCAGATGACTCTCAGACATATATTTTACCCCTCTACGCTTCAATATAATCAACTAAAGCATTTGAAAATGACACATGTTTCATAGTTTTTTTCTATGAATGGATCTCTTTTGCATTGAATCATCAATTACCTGAGGACTGATTAGTTCTTAAAATTCTCCAAGGAAGAATAATGTAAAACACAAAAGAAACTGCATAGATATGTATTTGCTTCTCCTGGCTACTCTCATTTGGTTTGTTTATTTCTTTCAAGTAAAATTTTTATAATAGCCCTTATTGTACTATGGGAGAATTTTAAAGAATATCATGTGGTCACTAAGATTTATGTTTATAATATTATGTGGATTATATACACCATCTACTAGGAAATTCCTCTTGGAGTTATAAAAGAAGGTTATGGTCCACTTCTATTCAGAGCTGAATGAATCATTGGTATGGAAGGGGCATCTGCAGACACATTCTCAATAGTTACATGTATTTGTTTAAGGAAGATAAGAAGATAGATCAAGTTCTCCCAAAGGGATATAACACTTGGTAGAATCTGATATATAAGATTTATGGGGTTATTGGTACTAGTTGCCTTATAAGGAAGCACTGGAGACTGAACTTTAAGAACTTCCATTAGGTTTTTCTGCATCTCATTTCTTGATAATTCACTCTGCAATTTTTATGGTTTATTATCCTAGAGGAGATCATTTCCCAACTTAAAACCCTTTATAATTTGCCTGTCTACCAAACAAAATACAATAAAATCATTAGAGCTCTCTAGAAATTACCCAAAAAATAACTTTGAGTTTGAAATCATGCGTATTCTTTGTGCATTAAAGAGTTTAGCAGATGGTATGCATATGGGTTATATTGTTCATTTAATCATCTCTGTCTATAATGTCCGTGCTACTGGGTCTCATATATAGCTGCTGAAATCCAGCTTTCCTTCAAGATCCAGTTCAAACCTCATCTTCTTCAGGCAAACTGCTATGACTCCTGACCTCTTCCTTCAAAGCATAAAAAAAGGGCTTCTGGAATGTTGGTAATGATCTGTTCCTTGATATGAATGCGGCTTGCAGTGACCATTCATACACTTAGAAGCAATGAAAGATTGTATCTCACACTGTCATGGAAATATTTTAACATATTATTCAAATTACCAATGATAATATTTCATTGAAAACAAAAATATATATGTGATTGATAAATGCTGTACAACTTTTAAATATAAGGAAAATCTTTCACCAACAGCCAAACATTCTCATTCTTCTCTGAAGTGACATATAATTATATTAATTTTATGACATTTTTTTGCCTTCTTTAATTATATGTATGTGCATATATCAGCACCCAGTTTCTCCTATTATTACTTCCCCTATTACATTAGTATGTAATGTACATTAGTATGGTAGATTTGTTATAATAAATGAACTGATTTTGAGACATTATTATTAAATAAAGGCTGTATTTTATTCAGATATCCTTAGTTTTTACCTAATGTCCTTGTTCTGTGCCAGCATCCTATCCAGGATGTGATTTTATGTTTCGTTGTCTTGTCTTGTTCAGAGCTTCTTGACTATGACATTTTTCTCAGACTTTCCTTGCTTTGATGATTTTCACAGTTTTGTGGAAACTTGGGCAGGTATTTTGTCTCTTAGTTGATGTTTTCCTTATGGTCAAACTGGGTTTATAGGTTTCTAAAAAGAAGATCATGTGGGAAAACTGCTGTTCTCATTACATCACATCTAGGCTACATACTAGCAACATGACTTACTAACTGTTGATGTTAATCTTGGTCACCAGGCTAAAGTGGTGCTTGTCAGATTTCCCCATTGTAAAGTTACTTATTTTTCCCTTTCCATACTGTACTCTTTGGAAAAAAGTCAAGATGCACAGGTCACACTTTAGGAGTGGGGAGTTCTGTGCCAACTCCTTGAGAGCAGACTATTTTCTTAGATCATGTGGGATTGTTCTGCATGAAATATTTGTCTTTTCCCCTTTTATATATTTACTCAGTCATTTATTTGTGCAAACATGGACTCATGGACATTTATATTATACTTTGGATTTTAATACAATAGTACATTATTTCTTTTGCTCAATTTTTTCCAGCTTTGACCACTTGGGATTTTTTCAGTTAGCTCCTGTGTCTCCTTAATATACTTCATTTGTGTGTGTATATGTGTTTGTGTGTGTGTTTATTTAGCACTTCTTTACTTTCTGGGAATGCAGGGTGCTCCAAGCTCACCTTGTATTTTTTCTGCTCCTTTCTGAGAACCAACCATTTAACGAGGAGTCCTAATTCCTTTTACTGGAGAATGGTGCTGGAAACTGAAATCTTTTTTTTTTTTAAGATTTTATTTATTTATTTGACAGAGAGAGACAGCAAGAGAGGGATCACAAGCAGGGGGAGTGGGAGAGGGAGAAGCAGACTTCCCGCTGAGCAGGGAGCCCGATGCGGGGCTCGATCCCAGGACTCTGGGATCATGACCTGAGCCGAAGGCAGATGCTTAATGACTGAGGCACCCAGGTGGCCCGAAACTGAAATCTTTTAACTAGGTATACTCATTGTTATTATTATGCTTGTTGTTTCTAAGTCTTGGAAGCTGACAGATCAAAGAACTATATGAGTGTATACTAACCCATGTATGTCCACATATACAAATATTCTATATATTTATATGGATTATCAATATATGTATTAAGATAAACATGAGTTACCCTGATTCATGTGGTCGTGAATCACTGTAGCTTTCTTCTCTTGATTATCTGCAACTTCAAACTTCAACATTAAGAAACATGGTCTCTGCTGTCATCCATTTACTTAATTGCTCAAATTCATTACACATATAGAATGGTTTTAGAATTATTAATAGATACCATATAGGAAACAACTTAATCAACTAGAGGACAGTGTTTGAGTTGTTTCTTTAGTCTTTACTCTTAGTCCACTCATTTAAAAACTTGCTTAGATCAGTGCCATTTCTCTCTGCCGTCTACAGTGAGATCAGTTCTTTTTTTAATTTATTTTTATTTTATTTTTTTAAATTTTATTTTATTATGTTATGTTAATCACCATACATCATTAGTTTTTGATGTGTTCCATGATTCATTGTTTGCGTATAACACCCAGTGCTCCATGCAGTACGTGCCCTCTTTAATACCCATCACCAGGCTAACCCATCCCCCCACCCCCCTCCCCTCTAGAAGCCTCCGTTTGTTTCTCAGAGTCCATAGTCTCTCATGGTTCGTCTCCCTCTCCGATTTACCCCCCTACATTCTTCCCCTCCTGCTATCTTCTTCTTCTTTTTTTTTCTTAACATATATTATATTATTTGTTTCAGAGGTACAGGTCTATGATTCAACAGTCTTACACGATTCACAGCACTCACCATAGCACATACCCTCCCCAATGTCTATCACCCAGCCACCCCATCCCTCCAACCCCCCACCACTCCAGCAACCCTCAGCTTGTTTCCTGACATTAAGAATTCCTCATATCAGTGAGATCATATGATACACGTCTTTCTCTGATTGACTTATTTTGCTCAGCATAATACCCTGCAGTTCCATCCACGTCATTGCAAATGGCAGGATTTCAGTTCTTAGGTCTGTAACAGTTAGATTGTTTCTTCACAGTTTGCATTACATCCTGAGATTTTTATGACCTCCTAAGTGATCTTTTTAATTTGCAGAACGTAAGCTTTACTCTTTTGTTATGTGAAGTTACACGAATTTTAACGAATGCCATGTCACACACTCACCACTACAGTATCAGACAGAATAGTTATACCACTCCAAAAAATCCCCTGTGCTTTACTTATTCAATTTTTTTCTGCCTGGGTCCTGAACTCCTGGCAACCACGGATCTGTTTAATGTCTCTATAATATCGCTCCTATCCAATGTCCATCTTGTTTTCTTTCTCTTTCTTTCTTCTCTTGGCGGGTTTATTTACCAGCCTGAAGAAGTTCCCTCTATTCCTACTTTGCTGAGAGTTTGTATTATTAATAATGGGTTTTGGATTTTGTCATATGCTAGGCCTGCACCAACTGTTATAATCATATTATTTTTATTTTTAGGCCACTTATAAGGTAGATTGCATTGATTAACTTTCAAATGCTAAACCAGCCTTGCATAGCTAGAATGAATCCCACTTGGTTGTAGTGTATAATTCATTTTATACATCATTAGATTTGATTTGCTCATATATTATTGAGGATTTTTATATTTATGTTCATGAGGGATAGTAGTCTGTAGTTTTCTTTTCTTATAATGTCTTAATCTGATTTTGGTATTAGGGTAATACTGGACTCATAGAATGAGTTAGAAGTGTCCATCTTGTATTTTCTTGAACATATTGTGGGTAGCTAGCATTATTTCTGCCATAACTTTTGACAGAATTCACCAGTGAAAACACCTAGGCATAGTGATTTTTATTTCTGAAGATTGTTGATTATTGATTTATTTTCAAACAATAGTGTAGGTCATTTATTTATGCTTGTGTGAGTTGAGATAACCTGTGACTTTTAAGAAATTGGTTGTATTACCTAAGCTATCAAATTTGTGGGCATACTTTTTTTCTTACATTTCTTTATCATCCTTTCAATGTCTGTGGGATCAGTAGAGATGATGTGTGTCTATATCTCTGCTGTCTTAACTCAGCCTTCTCTGGCAGCCTTCTCTAGTTCAGAGCAAGTAACATAGAGTTCTGCATTTTATCTATTGTACCATTGCATTTGGTCCTACTGTCAAAAATTTTTTTCTTCCCTGCCCTGATTTTTCTCTCTCCTGCAACTCCACCTAGATGTATGTCATACTGTTTTATATTATCTAACAGCTTCTTGAGACCCTGTTCAATCTTTTCAAACTTTTCTCTTGATATTGATCTATCTTCAAGTTTACATACTCCCTTCTCTGTAATTTTTCATTTGTTTTAAAGTTCATCCAGTGTCTTTTATATTTCATATATTATATGTTTCATCTCTAGACTTTTAGTTAAGTTTAAAAAGTATTTTTCTATTATATTGATGAGATTCCCTGTCTTTTTATTGAGATAAAATTGACATAGAACATTATGTTAGTTTCAGGTACACAAATAATGATTATATCTATATCTATCTATCTATCATCTATCTATATATATATAGTGAAATGATCACCACAATAAGTCTGGTTAATGTCTGTCACCACACATGGTTGCACATTTTTTCCTTGTGATGAGAACTTTTAAAATATACTCTCTTAGCAACTTTTAAACATACAATACAGTATACATCCAATGGAATATTATTCATCCATTCATCCAAGAATGAAATCTTGCCATTTATAATGATGTGTATGGAGCTAGAGTGTATTATGCTAAGCGAAATAAGTCAGTCAGAGAGACATACCATATGATTTCATTTATACATGGAATTAAAGAAATAAAACAGATGAACATGGCAGGGGAAGAGAGAGAAGGAAGAGAGGAAAACAAACATAGAGGTTCTTAATTATAGAGAAGAGACAGTGTTGATGGAGGGTAGTGGTCAGGGGATGGGTTAAATGGGTGATGTGTATTAAGGAGGGCACTGGTATTATGAGTACTGGATATTATATATAAGTGATAAATCACTAAATTCTATATCTGAAACCAATTTTACTGTGTATGTTAGTGAACTAGAATTTCAATAAAAACTTGAAGTAAAAAAAAACAAACATACAATACAGTATTATTAGCTATAGTCACCATACTCTATATTATACCCCTAAGGCTTCTTTATTGTAAAACTGGAAATTTGTACCTTCTGACCATCTTCACCCATTTTGCCATATTTGGTGGGTTTATTTCTGGGCTCTCTACTCTGTTCCATTGATCTTTGTGTCTGTTTTTATGACAATACCATACTATTATGATTATCATAGCTTTGTAATATAGTTTAAGATCAGAAAGCATGATGTCTCTCACTTTGCTCTTTCTCAAGATTGCTTGTGTATTTGGGGTCTTTCACGGTTCAAAAAACCCCTTGGATGTCATTAATGCGGAAAAATCATTTGTCCAAAACCCTCAAAGAATTCATACTAGATAGAAAATGTACAGATGCAATAAATGTGAAAAAGTATTTAATTAGTAATCGAATGTAAATAAACATCAAAGGATTAACACTAGAAAGCCCTAAAGCACTAACACATTTCAGAAATCACTATAAATCAGAGTATTTATTGTATAAAATAATTGAATGTGAAAATTATTAGGCAATTATATATTAGTATGGCTCAATCAACAAGGAGATGGATGTTTCAACAGGTAAAATTATATTCAATATATACTTTTTTGTATTGACATTATTTAAGAGTTTTTGAAAAGTAAATATTGATATTTCAAAATATTCTGGCTTTCTTCAGTAAAGAAAAACAAAACATAATCATACCTAAGAATTTAATCTTCTATTTTTAAATAATGATATCATTTTTTAAATGAATTTAATGTAAATGATTTGATGTCACCCCTATACCTGACAAGCTCTCTTGAATAATGATTGCTGCATTTGGCTTATTTTACTAGATCAAGTATAGGGCATTGCTAATTGTTATGTCAAGTGATTGTGGATTATCAAAAATTCATGGGTTGTTTCTAAAATGGAAATATAGGCCTGCAGAAGTCAAGTACAGAAATTTAACATGAATTGAAATTGGCTGAAAAATCCTGCCAAAGATTTTAATAATTTGGCTACATGAACCTTGAATATTTCAATTCATAAGATATTTGTAGAAACATTTCTCCCATTCATAAAGAATAAAAGTCTTGAAATTCTGATTTAATTTCAAGCCTCAGTTAGACTCCAAACAAAATATGAAATGCAAGTGACTAACATCACCTTTCTTACTGGTAAGATGTTCTCAGTTAATATCCTATATATACCTAATTATCGTGGGGAACAAAAATTTTTGCAATCTATATTCTGTCCACTCTAATATTTGTAGTTATCAGGTGCTCATTAGATTTCTGATGGCTTTGATTATGAGGAATCAGCTCTAGGAATTTTTATAATGATATCCCTGACTTCTATCTCACCATTAATGGCTTAGTCTTATATCAAATTTATTTCTTGTAAACTTTTCATGATTGTCTAGAACAGAGTAAGGACTGAGATAAAACCCTTTGAAAGAATAAATGAATGTATGCCTAGATATGAGCAGAAGGAATTCATATTCATTCCAGCTGTTTCCAAATAAGCTGTCAGTGAGATTTGATTCTAAAGAAAAACATATTTGAAGGCTCAGAGCTGATGCTAGAATGTCTATTCAAGTGAAACCTTATGTTTCTGTGTGATTCCGAATGAAGGATAAAGAACTCCTGGAATCTAAGACAAGAGAGCATGAAATGTTTTGACAGGGTCTGGAAGTTATTAGATTGAAATAATACCCACAATATTATGAGTACATGCAATTATTAATGGAAAATATAACCTTTAAGATTCTGAAACAGATGCATCAAATAAAAAAATCATTAAGTATCACATGTCTATGAAATATGTCTGACTTCTCCACTTCACATATTATTTTATAAACTTCAATTAGAAATTTTGTTTTTAACTGAAGGGGAACATATGTAAGAATGCACAGAACATAGAAGAGGTTGAAAAAAAATTTTTGTGTTTTTTAAAGCTTAATTATTTCCTTTGAAATTCAATTTTAAAAAATGAATGTATTTCTCAGAGAAACAAACTGAGGGTTCTAGAGAGAAGAGGGGTGGGGGTATGGGTTAGCCTGCGGTGTTATACGCAAACAATGAATCATGGAGCACTACGTCAAAAACTAATGATGTAATGTATGGTGATTAACATAACATAATAAAACAAAAAAAATGAATGCATTTATAAAAATGTATTTATCTGTGGATTTATTTGCTTTCTTGGAACTTTTTAGTCTAATATCAGAGAACCTTGACATAGGCAAATTTTTAACAGTAAATGAAAAGTCAGATTAGAGTAATTGAGCAAATATTCTAAGTGTTCCTCGTATATTCACATGACACTTGCTACTGTTCCCAAAAGTAAAATTCCAATAGACAGGCACCTGAGTGGCTCAGCCATTAAGTGTCTGCCTTCGGCTCAGGTCATGATCCCAGGGTCCTGGGATTGAGCCCCCCATGGATCGGGCCTCCCTGCTCAGCGGGGAGTCTGCTTCTCCCTCTCCCACTCCTCCTGCTTGTGTTCCCTCTCTCGCTGTGTCTTTCTCTGTCAAATAACTAAATAAAATCTTAAAAAAAAAAAAGGGCTCCTGGGTGGCTCAGATGGTTAAGCGTCTGCTTTCAGCTCAGGTCATGATCCCAGGGTCCTGGGATCGAGTCCCGCATCGGGCTCCCTGCTCCTTGGGAGCCTGCTTCTCCCTCTGCCTCTCCCTCTCTCTCTCTGTCTCTCATGAATAAATAAATAAAATCTTTAAAAAAATAAAATAAAATTCCAATAGACAAAAGGAAACTTAAAAAATATTCACATAATTCAGGAGAAAACAGGAAATTCATTTTATGATTATTTCATTTTCAGGCATACAAACATATCTGAAAATGATGGTACTTTGTTCTTTCCCTTTCTAATAGAAATATTCCTTAGGGTTTGTCTTGTCAACCTCCTAAGGCAAGTATGTCCATAAATATTTAAAAAATGAAGATCGTGAATATCTTTACCTAGGTGTGAAGAATCATTAGTATTTTATCTTTAAAATATTTTTGTTCCTTATATTGATTCATGTTCACATAAAATTTGGATACAAAATCCTTTATCTTATATTACTTTTTTTATAATCAGGAATAGGTGTTGAATTTTATAAGATGTCTTTTAAATCTATCAAATTAAGCACAAGTTATAAATCTTTTGTTCTGTGAACATGGTGAATGAGAAAATAAATTTTTCAATTTTGTATCAGCATTGTATTCCTGAAATACACTTTCGCTGTCTCTCTTTGCTAATTGTATCAGATATTATTCTTTTATTAGTATTATACCGTGTTCCCCTAAAATAATATATAGATGTCAAATGTTATTTTGTGATGCTTTCTTTGAGCCCATGAGTTTCTTCTTTGACCTTTTATTTTTTTTAAGATTTTATTTATTTATTTATTTGACACAGAGAGAGAGAGAGCACAAGCAGGGGGAGTGGCAAGTAGAGGGAGAGGGAGAAGCAGGCTCCCCCCTGAGCAAGGAACCTGATGAGGGGTTCCATCCCAGGACCCTGGGATCATGACCTGAGCCAAAGGCAAACGCTTAACCCACTGAGCTGCCCCTCTTTTTTGGACTTTTATTTCAGAAAAGTCATATTTCTAAAAACCTCTTAAGCAAATATTTATGCACCTCTCAGTTATATTGTATAATATATTGTATAATTCTTCTGTTTTAGAATGTAATTCTTTTGATGTGTATTTTTTTCACCTGTCTTTTGTGTATTTTTTTTCTTTCCTTTGCCTTTGCATTATATATGGTATAGTGATATTGTGGTTGCTTTATTATCAATTGTCATTTTTGAATGGATGCATGGTTTTTTCTTGCATGGTTTTTCTCTAAGATTTGTTTAGAGAAAGGGCTAGGATCAGAAGCTTAAGCAGATGGGGTACCTGGGTGGCTCAGTCAGTTAAGCATCTGACTCTTGGTTTCCACTAAAGTCATGATCAGGGTACTGGGATCGAGCCCTGCATCAGCTCCATGCTCAGCATGGAGTCTGCTTGAGATTTTTTACCCTCCTTCTCCCTCCACCTCTGTTCCTCCCCCAGCTTGTGCTCTCTCTCTCTTAAATAAATAAATAAAAATTTTAATAAAAAAGAAGAGGAAGCTTGAGCAGAGTTGTTGGGATCATGTGCATTATTTAGTGCAGTGTCTCGCCACATTTTATCCTGGAGGTTTGACTGCTTTGTGCTGGCTGGTTGTGTTCCTGGTTCACAACATGACAACATAACCCCTTTGCCAACCCTTTTTTATGTAGGGTCTTTACAATGATTTCTTCAGCTGACCACAATTAGTAGCTGAAGCATTAATTTCTATTCCATATCTCCTCCTCCTTTTATACTCTGTTTCCCCAGTAAAATTGAGAGGTTTAGTAAATACAGGGTCCAGCAGCCAATCTACCTATTCCCCATACACACTCATACAACAGCAGAAGTTCATTTGCTTCTATTTGGGATGTTTTATTTATATATGCAAAACTCTTACTGCTTTATATAACCTGCAGAAGAATGCATTTATACTCAACATTGTCCCTTAATTTTGTACAAACAGCAGTGCATTTAAAAGCTAGTTTTACTAGTTTATAGTTTGAGGTTATAGCTGGTTCTTCGTATTGAATTTTGAAATTTTCTTCTTTACTTTTTCTGTCTCCATTTTATTTATTATTTGCATGGTATTCAGAGTGGTAAATACAGTGAAACAGTTTATATTCTAAAATTGTAACCACATTTCTTCTGTGTATATATGTGTATGGGAATGGTAGTGGTATATTAATTTCTTTCTTATTTTGTATTTGTGTGTGTATGTGTTAAAATTAGAAGAGGAAATGTTTGCAGCAACATCACAATTCTCTTTCTTACTAATGTCTGTTGGGCTTTTTAATAAAGATATAGATAGAGCTACAGCATGACACAAAGACAGACACGTGGACATACAGCTATAGATACAGACATAGCTACAGCATGACACAAAGACAGACACGTGGACATACAGCTATAGATACAGACATAGCCACAGCATGACACAAAGACAGACACGTGGACATAGAGCTATAGATACAGACATAGCCACAGCATGACACAAAGACATACAGTAGACATACAGCTATAGATACAGACATAGCTACAGCATGACACAAAGATATACAGTAGACATACAGCTATAGATACAGACACAGACCGAGATCTAAGATTATTTTATATAATTTATCTTTCATACCACCTATCATACTGCTTTTTTAAAATTTGGGAATACAATATTAAAACGTAGATATCTAAAAGATAAGTAAAAAATTGACTAGTTTTCCTGATTTCTTGTTTGAAGGTAAGCCATGTCATTCCATAAAAATCATCTGGATTTGTCAGGGGCAGTAATGTCCAAGTTAATGTTATTGTCATGTCTAAAACCATGATTTTAAATAGGACCTTTCACAGTAATGAAGCATCTGTGCTAAGTGGCTCTTCAGCTTAGAGGCAAATAATTGATATAAGACTTCACTATAGCCATAGCCCCAAGAGACAGATCTATGGGACTCACACTGACACGGCAAAATGAATCCCGACAGTATTCATCACTCACCGGGACTCCGTTGTTTGTCTGCCTCACTGAATAATCCAGAACCCCATCTTGGTACATACTTTTGACTTTATTGTTCATATAAAATTCTTACTTATTTTCTAATCTATTTCCATTCGCTCATTTAAAATACATTTATAGAGTATTACTATGTACGAGTCCCATTCTGGGCAAAGTGAACAGAAGGACATTTTTACTGTCATAGAGTTTACAATATGGAAGGGAAACCACACGATCAGCAACCAAACAAATACATAATATGTCAGATGATGGTAAGTGCTATGAATAACAAAAATTGTGAATAAAGTCAGAGAGAGTGCAGGGAATCTTATTTTCAAAAGAGTGTTCAGGTAAGACCTCTCTGATAAGGGAATATTTGAGCAAAGATCAGGAAGAATAGAATATCTGAGTGGTGATATCTAGGAATGACCTTTAAAGATAACAGCAGCAAGAATGTAATGTCCTCGAGTGTTTAGTGTATTTAGCATCATGAAGAAATCCGTGTGACTGGTGAGAGTAAGTACACTGAGTCATGGAAAGAGTTAATATCATAGTATCATGGAGCCAAAGCATAGTAAGGACTTTGAATTTTATTTGGAGAGAGATGAAAAGCATTGGAATTTTTAGCAGAGATGTTATATGGTATGCCAGGAATCACTCTCTTTGCCATGTGGAGAATACCTACCTATTGTAAGTGAGGTACAGAAAATACTCTGTGTGTGTGTGTGTGTGTGTGTGTGTGTGTGTGTGTGTGTGTGTGTGTGTAGATGTGTAGTCAGTTAGAAGGCTAGAAATCTAATAGCTCAGAAAAGAAGATATAGTGGTTTGGAACGTGGAGGTGGGGGCAAGAGATTAGATTCTGAATATATTTTGAAAGAAGATCCATCAAGATTTGTTGATGAATTCTTTATTAAAGAAAACAAGTATTTGAAGATGACTAGACAGTGTTTAAACTGAAGAACTAAACTGACAGGTTGTCATAAATGAATGTGAAGCCTGAGGTTCGAGCACACTTTAAGGTTGTAAATCAAGTGTGTATGTGGAGTAAACAGACATACAAGCTGGGAGTTCAAGGGAACATCTGAGATAAATAAATTGGTATTTACCAAAAACTTATATGACATGCATGGTCATAGAAACACATGAAATTACCTATGAAAGTGTATGTATATAGAGAAAACAGGAGATCTGTTGTGGGTTTCAAACTGAGCCAAAATTTAGAGGTAGGAATGATGAATAGGATAAAAAAGGAGCCTGAGAGTTCAGTGAAGTAGGAGGGTAAACAAAAGAGAATGATATCCTTAAATTGGAGTCTCTTCCTAAAGAAATGGAAAGATTGATGGTATGATGACTATACACAGAAAATTCAGAAGATATTTACTTGGAAGGGAACAGGGAAGTGAAGAGTATCTGAGATAGAGGAAGGCTCACACAAGGTTTCTGTGTTTTGTTTTGTTTCATGTTGGGCAATATGGCCTGTTTATGTCCTGATGAGGATGAGGAGAAAAAGAAAAGCAAATTATGATACAGAAAGCACTGAGCAATTATAAGTATGAAGTTAATAATTATGTTGGCTGTTGTGATTAATGTTGCAATGTGGCAACTTTGCATGCAATGTTGCAATGTTGCAATTAATGTTGCAACCCACGTGGGTTGGCAGACATCTCTCTGATTTCCTGTATTCATATATATTCCAAAGTGGGAGAGCTGGTGATATGATAGTTCTACTTTTATTTTTTTGAGGAATGTCCACATTGTTTTTCATAGTGGCTGAGCCACTATACATTCCCACCAGCAGTGCACAAGGGTTCCCTTTTCTCCACATCCTTACACTTACTCCTTGCCTTCTTGATGATAGCCATTCTCACAAATGAACATCTCATGCACAGCAGAGTGATTATATTCAATACTGTATTATATACTTCAAAGTTGCTAAAGACTAGATCTTAAATTTTCTCACCACAAAAAAAAAGGAATGATAATTATGTGATGTGATGGATGAGTTAAATAATGCTAAGATGGTAATCATATTGCAGTATGTACCAAATCAACACATTGTATTCCTTAAACTTATACAATGTAATGTGTCAATTATATCACAAACAAACAAGCAAACAAAGTGACAGAGTGAATGGTTAGGAAGAAAGGAGTTGAATCTAATGTACATAGGCTATTGCCCTCAGACAGCAGCATGGGCTATTCATTCTCACAGGAGAAAGTTAGAATGCCAGTGGAAAGACACAGCCCTGTTCATAGATCTAAAGGTAGAAAAATGTGAGGGTTCATTTTCTAACTTCCTCTGTATCATCAAGATGCCTGGAAAAACTGGAAAAACATCTACCAGCTAAAGCTGAGGAGAAGCAAGGAGT
The DNA here is from genome assembly GCF_003265705.2 of Callorhinus ursinus. NCBI lineage: Eukaryota > Metazoa > Chordata > Mammalia > Carnivora > Otariidae > Callorhinus > Callorhinus ursinus. The sequence goes on from NW_027397067.1 coordinate 32,306,525, forward strand.
AGAATACATTTGAAGGGATAAATGACACTGGGGAAAGATGTCTTTACAGAAAGCAAGAAAGTTAGTTGACTAAATAAAGCATTAGAATGTCTAGTCACCACTGAAGGTTTTGGGAATGATTTTAAAATAAGACCAGTTAACCTGGTTGTGTTTTTCTCTGGCCACTATGTTATTTGAATGCTGGCTCAAGAGGATTGATGTTAGATAGATGATAGCTAGCTAGATAGATAGATGATAGATAATAGATAGATAGATAATAGATAGATGATATAAAATTACATGTCCTCCTACCCAAACACAGACACATACTTTGTCCTTCCTTAAGGTCACATCCAGCTCTGCCTCAGGTTAGTGCTTGTCCTTAACTCCCTTACTTTCCAGATCATTCAGGGAAGTTTCCAGCTAAGAATCCTCTCTTATCCTAAAAGAGCTTCTGTATGGCATTGTCAAAAGCCTTTCAGACCAAGTCTTTCTAATTCTACAATTACTACCTCAAGTCTTATCCAGCTTTCAGAGTAAAATAACTTTTTTACTTTATTTTTTTACATACTTCATTCCATGTTTTTGGTTGTGATCACGCAAATAAGGATACAATGAATACTATAAAGAAAGCAGTTAAGTCCTATTTAAGAGATTTGTTCTTCTAGTTTAAACCAACACTACATATCAGAGGAATACCTTATTTTCAAATCAGCAAATATATTATCATTGACATGTTTTTATTTATTTATTTATTTGAGAGAGAGAGGGAAAGAGCACAAGCAGGGGGATAAGCAGAGGGAGAGAGAGACAAAGCTCCCTGCTGAGCAACAAGCCTGATGTGGGCCTTGATATAGGATCCTGGGATCATGACCTGAGCCAAAGGCAGACACCTAACCAACTGAGCCACCCATGAGCCCTTATCATTGACATATTTTTCTTAAATTATCTTAGCTCAGGAGATTGACTTAGGTATTACATTTTAGAGAGGTATTATCTCTCTCTCTCTTTCTCTCTCTCTCTCTCTATGTATATATATATATATATACATATATATATATAGATAGACATACACTTGGAAAGATTATCTATCCTCTATCTCTATTTACAAAGAGAAAGGTACTAGTTTTTTAAAAGAAATATTTTCAATATTTAAGAGAGCTAAAGTAGTCAATATTAGTGATTATTACTAATGATATAACATCCAATTTTTAAGATCCTGTTTTTGTAATGTGAACAAGTGTATCTTAAGAATTCAAATGAGTAAAGAGAAAATCATCTAAATTTTTAAAATATTATAAATTATCATTTGAAACAGATGTGCTTGAATATATCCTTTCAATTTGGTTAAATTGCACATTCAGAAAATAAATTATTAGCACCACGAGCAAATAAAAAAATGAGTATATTTTCTTCAATAAGATGGATATCAGTTAAATATGAAATTAATGTTATTATTTCTGCTAATAGAATCTTGGGAGCTGGTGATATTGAACAATAAAATTCCTATTACAGCAGCCTCTATAATCATGGATATATTTAATTCTAGGTCAAGAATAAAACTAGATCAAAATTTGTTTTAGAGGTTGCATGCAATTTCTAATGTTGTGGCTCAGGAGAACAGAATAAAAATAATTTTAAAAATTTTGTTTTATTTTATTTTTAGTATTATAATGTTCGTCAGAACCATTGCATTTTTTTAATAGTCAAATATTTAAATAACTTGGGTCTTCCGTTTATGACAGCATCCAACTCATTGGAAACCAGACAATTCCAAATTATTATAATTGCTGGAAAGATTCATTTTAAAATGTAGAAGGTAAGTAACTAAGGAAGAAGGCAACAGATGTATTGTTTAAGCACATCTGTTTGTGTGACAACAAAGTTGAAGCCAAATTTCAATTGTTTTGAGATTTAACTGCAAAATTAATATAGTAATTCTATAATAGGTTCCTGCTCATTGCTAAGCTCTTTAATTGCTACAAATATATATGATTTTATGTAGAATCATTATGTCAGCCACTTTACATAGCAAGTAGATTACAAAATGAGCTTTACAATATGATATAAAATTTCAACTTCCTATACAATCTAGTCTATAAACATGCTTTTTTTCCCATTATAGTCATATTCCAGGTAACAAGAATTAACAATTAGTTCTGTGTTTTAAAAATCCCTTAAAAGATGGAAATTTCTTATTTTAAATTTTTTTTAAGATTATTTATTTATTTATTTACTTGAGAGGAAGAGAGAGTAAGAGTGCTAGTACAGGGGAAGGGAGAAGCAGACTCCCTGCTGAGCAGGGAGCCCAAAGTGGGGCTGGATCCCAGGATGCTGGGATCATGACCTGAGCCAAAGTCAGACCCTTAACCCACTGAGCAATCCAGACTCCCCTGGAACCTTCTTTTATCTTTCAATTCTATCATTGGATATTTAAAAATTAAAGTATTTCCATTATTTTTAGACTGATCCATTTTACAGAAGTTTAATAAGGAAGGTAATTTTCATATTCTGGTTTTATTCTATTGTGATCATGGAAATAATTATATAGGGGCAGTCCCAGGACAGAGGTGTTTTTTATTTGTGAGAGAAAATGAGGGACTTTTTGAATGTCTATATGTGCTGTGTTACTCAAAAGCTAAACATCTGTGGTTGATATACAAGTGTGCATATTTATAGAAAGGGCCTTCATCCTTATATGGTAGACCTCACTTCACAAGTAACTACTTTGAGTTAAATACTACACAGTGTTATTACAGATTAGGTAATGAAAAGACACTGTATTTCTTAATTGAATCAGCTTTTCCCCCTTGCATTATTTGTTCTAGTTTTAGGACCTGTCCTGGTTTTAGTATTCTATCATAAAAATTTGTTTTGTAAGTTATTTTACTTTTTTTTGGTTATATTCTCCAAAGTATTTACAAAATATTTATTTGAATTAAGAAGTTGTTATCATATTTTTTCCTGATGAAAGTACTCATGAGTTGATGGTTAGTTTAACAATGAACACTGTTTATTCAACATTTATTTTCCATGATGTAGATTGTATACAAATGGCATATAAAGAGTTACAAATGATGTTCATTTTCCCTGAATTGATCCACTTTCTTAAAGATGGTTATAACCGAATACATAGCTTTAAGGTTTTGTTGAATTAAAAAGTATGAGATAAAGCTAAAATCATATAAACAGATAATTTGTATTTTATATATATATATATTGCAATTTAAAATATTTTTAAAAAATTTCCAGCACTTTCTGATTATATCAAGTTAAATAAATATAATACATTATCATTTAAAAGTTTGGTAAAATATTTTGATATATTTCTCAAATACAATGAGTAACCCTAAAGAAGTAATATCGTTTTTTGAAAATCAAGATGGTTTTAGATCTTTTATTTCAGGAATAAAAAAAAATAGCAAGACTTATTTTTGTTGTCAGCTTATCACTGAATATAAACAATAAATTTTGACTTAAGTCCACTCTGGATTTTGTTGGAGGGGAGGAAGGCATGAATTAGAATGAGTGGAAAACACTGTGTAGCATTGCCATCTGGAAATTCTTTAGTTCCCATCTACTGATACACATAAATAAAATTTCTAAATAATACTACCTAACAAAAAGTAAAATATAAACATACTGAATGTTTTATTGTAGCAATAGGTAATAGTGACCCCAAAGCCATCCAATAATTTTCTTTATTTTCTAATTGTTTATATATTTTCATTTTCTCTACTTATTTATTTAAAATAAAATTTGTATTTTATATTTAAGACATAAATATTTTCTGTATTTTAAGAGCTAGATTCAAATATTTACTACTAATATTAATGGTAGCTCAATCCAGAAAATTTTTAAAAACTAAACAAAAAAGATAAATGAATAAATAAATAATAAATAAGTTTCCGTCTCTTTACCTATTTTGTTGCAAAGAAATATGATGGGGAACCTAATTAATGATTTACCATCATAAAAATATATTAAGTTACTATGAAGTCTATTAGGTAAGTGAAATATAAATGAAGTTTAAAGAGAAACAAGACTTTTGAATATTAATGAGATTATTTTTAATAATATATAGTGGTGTCAAATCATTATTGTATATGGACTACTGTATTATTGAAAAGTCAGTATTAATAGTATATCAGGTACCAAATTTTTGCAATAATATAAACTTTTGATAAAATATTTTAGATAGCAATTTGAAGGTTTCAAAATATATCTTGTGCTTATACAAGGAAAGAAAATTTCAAAACCACAGTTGCAAAGGACCCAATTTCATTAGCTATCTACTTTAAATAGTGCCAAACAATGCCCAAGTTGATTTTTAAAAATTATATAAATTTAAAGTCTTAAGAAATAAAAACTATTGCCTTTTGGAGAAGCTGGGCTAATGGGCAAAAAGTAAGTATGGCAAGGTCTCCATGTTAGCTGACCTTTCCAAGTCACAGTTTCGTAGGGAATATGTCACTAGTTCTGACCAATGAACTATCAAAGTCACTCCTGGTATGAGACAGCTAAGAGCTGGTTTGCTATTTCCATTTCTCTCTTTCCTTCTCCAGTAATCTTTGGAGCTTTTTATCATAGATGGCATAGGTTCATGTTGAAAGAGAACTTACCATCACCATCATTCTTCTTTGTGTAAAAAAAAACATTTGTGATATTAAGCAACTTTGATTTTAGGGTGTTTATTACTATCATAATTACATCCAAATGAAAACACTGACTTAGTGTTTGGTCAGTGAGCAGCAAAGAAAATGTTGTTAAAGCCTGAAAAGATGAAAATCTGTATTAATGATGCTCAAGTATTTGGTAAATGTATCATTTGTCATAACTTATAGAACTGAAAGGTGGACATGGAGTATGAGACAAAGAGGAGTTACAGATGCCTTGGAGTATGTTAGCTACAGCAAGATGAAGTCTGTGTTTTCTGAAACTGGAAATTAGTTAAAACAGGAATAATTTTGGTGTTAGTGAACAATGGGAATTAAGTTTCAGGTATATTCAGTTTAAGATGCTATTTAAAGACCCAAAGAAATGGTTCAGGGTTTAAGCCCTAGAGCTTTCAAGCAATTAGAGGCTGGGATATGAAGAAGACTTTGTATGGAGACTAAGTCAATATGGTTAGGAAATGGGGTAGAGAAAGTGAGAGAAAGGACAAGATATGGGAACTTGTATGTTAAGCAAAGGTTTCAAAAGAAAGAATGTAAGATCAGCTTTGACAAATGCTGCTTCTGATTAGTCAAGAAACATGAGACTCATAAATGACCAGTGAATCTGACATGGTAACATTGGATAGATATTGATATCTTTGGTGAGACAGTAGGATCAAAAATCTAATTGGAATGTGTTTAAGAGAGAGAGAATAGAAGACAGTGTCATGGACATATATTTCAATGATTTTTTATCTCAAGTTAATGAGAGTAAAAGAGTCTCAGTTGAAGTTGGAGGTGGGACACAAAGAATCTCATATATATATATATATATATATATATATATATATACACACATACACACACATATATATATATATATATATATATATATATATATATTAATGCACATAAATAGCAATAAGTTTGCAGTCTGGTGAGAATAGTTTAGTAGAGAGAGAAAATGAAAGATACATAAGAGATGAGAAAAGTGTTGGAGCAATTCCTACCATAGTTTGAAGTCTCAGATTTAAGAAGTGACCTTAACTAGGTGCATGGGAAGTTTATAGTAACAGTAGAGGAGGGGATGTGTGAATGAACTTCCCATATCCAATAGAGGGAAATGGTGGAAACACTATCATGTCCTTCAAACTAGATTTTAGTTTAAAAGGGGCTTAAATCCTCAAATATTTGACTCTGGAGTAAATATTTCTACGTATATTTTTCCTATCTGGAGGACAAAATAAGTCATTTGGCCTCCAAAGGGCAGAAGTAGGAGCAAAAAGTAGAAGTTGTATCAGGAGAAATTTCAGCAAGCCATGAAACAGAATGTTATAATAATTAAAATTGTTGTAGAATGCATTGGCTTTGAAATACTTTAATGTTGCCTATTACAATAAGATTTGTACTTGATGATCTCTATAACCACCCCCCATACGCTCAACTCCTTCTGTGATTTTGACACATTGGAAATATTTAATAATTTAAACATATTACCACTGGTTTTGTCTAGACTGTTGTTGAGTGCACCACCAAGCCTTACTGGTTCCCTTAATTCTATAATTCATTAATTCACTATTTATTAGTCCCTTTATTAATTAAAATATTTGAGCGTGCCAACTCTCTTCTGTCAGAATCGTAACAGTTCCATCTTTTATCTTCTAACTTTAAAGAATCTTCAACTCTTACTCTTCCCCCATCTTCTTTCTTTTGTCTTTGCGATAGCATGATACAATAATAAACTGAAAACATGATTGGATTATCTAGATCCACATACAGACTGTTAATCATCTGTGTCTGATGTTGAGGCCCCTGAGACACTGATAGTCATTAGCTTGTACTACCATAACCACTCAAACTTGTATCTAACCTTCTCTGAACATTTCAATGACAGAGCTTTTATCAAATAAATTTAATTGAAATATGTATCTATGTTCAATGACTAATTTGAATATTTTCTTTGTGAAATACAATATAAAAGAAATTAATACAATAGACAAGGTTACACAGTAAACTGATTTATTCCATGTTGATATTGTTATCCCTATACGTATATGCTTTGCATAAGAGTATCAACTAGGTAATAAATAACTTATGTCATTTTAAAACATTTAGTCTCAAATTATCCTCCTTTTTTCCTCACTTAGAAAAGGATTTGAGCTTACAAATATTTTGTTTTTTTATATGCATAGTATACAAATAATGAAGCATAAAAGAAATAAATGTTATTGGATCTCATAAAAGCTTCTGTCAAGTTGAAAGGAAAATAGTGTTAAACACCTGGGATTCCATTCATAGATAATCTTTGACTCCAGCTCAAGCTTTCATCTGATGAGTTTACAGAAATAATTTGAAGCAAAAGTTTGGTGATGATATATTCTTCTAACTTCAAAACAGAAGAGCCATATCTAATTTAGGGCTACTTTTAACTTGGACATGTATTTTGTTATTCCTAAGTGATTCAATGCAGACAAGTTACCATAAAGAAACAGTAATAAGCATTAAATAAAGATTTTGCTTGTTTTTCCTGACGTATGAAGGGTAGAATACTGTGTTCCTGGTGATGATGCTAAAAAATTCAGTCATTCTCACTCCCAGCAACAATACATAGGCCAAAAAAATATATATATATACACTCTACGCAGTGAAGAAAATAAGAATAAATGAGCTAGAGGAAAAATATTTGCCAGAAAGTGGGGGGAAAGGGAAGTTAACAAAGAAAAATAACAAAGTGATATCATAGAGAGTAGAAAGAAAGGTGAATAAATTCAATGAAACCTTAAATTAAGGTCAATAAACCTTACAAAGAAAAGGCTAAAATGAAAAATGAGTATCTTTCCGACAGAGCTTGTGAACAACCTCCAAAATATCTAACTACCTAGACAGAGACATTGAGTAATCTCCCAAGATGGGATCAATAAGAGCAGTCTTAATGTTGCTTTAGAAGAGAACAATTAAACCAAGAACAAGACAGAGAAATAGATTGATGGAACAGATTCATTTCCTATTCAGTCTTCTCCTTTGCTTTTTATTTTCTTATTCTATTGTTTTCTCATTTTTCTATATATCTGTTAACAAAGCAAAACAATCATTTTAAATAAAAATATTTGGTGAACTGAATTGGGTCAGATTTGCATTTTATATAATATTGTGGAGGAGTTTTTATAATACACACAGGATGAAATCTGGTTTGTTTTCTTTAGTGGATTTACAATTCGCTAACACTGCTACTTCTTCCCTGAAAGTTACTGTGGAGATCTCATATATGCAGAGCTAGCAAACCAATCTGAAAATACCAAATATCCTGACAGGAAACTTTGAAACATAGTTTTCTTTCATACAGAGACATTCTTATGCTCCATTAAATTATCCCTCAATAGAAAGTAATATTTTGTTATCGTGCAAAAGCAAGTGACATATATTTAATTCTGCCATGCATATCTGGCAGTACTGATCAGAATCCAATAAAAAACAATGAGGAACCAATTCAGCTAAAATATATCAGACAAATTTAACTGTCATTGTTTTTCTGTTTTCTCTAAAGTTCACCAAGAAACTTAAAGCATTTAAAATGTAGCTCATTAAAAAAATGAATGAAACAAATAAGTAAATAACTAGCTAAATAAATAAATGTAACCCATTAAATCTCAATGAATCCCACAGGATGGTAATATAGATTCAAATTCAAGGAATCACAAAGTTCTGTGGGTCTAGTTTCTTTCACCCACACGACAAGTCTTCCAAGAACATCTCAATTCAGTATGAATCTCAGAATTTCAAGGTTTCAGATTTGAAAACAGGATTGTATATGTATCTCCCAAACTTATAGTGGCAGTTTTAGAAACCAACCTCCCTAAAATAAATAAGTATCAATACTCATACACTGGATTAATCAAGTTTTCATCAGAAGATAGATTATGGAACGCAAGGTTAGTTATTGTCACAAGAAAAGTCTCCAGATGAAAACTTTAGCAGCATCAAGATTTGTATCTATCACCTTATTCTCAGCATGATTGTTACTCGGTCGCTCAGTTCTTGTCCCAGATGCGCTAAAGAACTGGAAACCCAGGACCAGAATGGGGAGATAGAGTTTATTGAGTGGATAAGATAGTATACTTTCAAGAGTGAAAGTGGGCCACTGCTGGAGCAAGAGTGGAAATGGCCCCCAGAAGCTCTAGCTGCATCCTTTTAAGACCGCTTTGTGTACATGTAAATTTGGCTTTGATTGACATTTTTGATTGACAGCTGGTGGCTATATAACATTTTGCGCATGTGCCCATGATGCACTCTGTTATAATTGTATTTGTTTTTGTATTGCATATTTATGAGTGTCTGATGAGGTTCTGTTGTGACCTTAAAGGTACTTACGGGCAAGTTGCACTTTTTGTGCATATGCTCAGCTGTTAGAAGTCTCCTGTGGCTTTTGAGTCAGCTCTGTAGTTAGGCCTTTCCTGTACTGTTAGCCCTTAGAGGTGGCTTTGAAAGTGTGGCTGTTAACCTTCAGGGATGGTACCCTCTGAGGGTGTGGCCAGCACCTGCTTTATCCCTCCTTGCTCATACCTACCTAACTGTCTAACATGATCATCTCACCATAAATTACCTAAAATTCCTGGAGGACATTTATCAGTTCCGGAAAGTTCTGTTCCAATACTGTATACTGAAGATTTTTCTCCAGAACTAGGTGTAGAAGGGTCTTTTGAACAACTGCCCACAAGAAAATGCATGTGTAAAGAGGTGGAATGGAATGACAAGGAACTTGTGTTGATTTTGTGTTTTTATACTGGGCATAATATTTGGGTATCATGGAAGGGGCAGATGGAAATTTCTTAAGACATACAAGAGGGGAAAAGCCCTTATGACATTTCTTGGGAAGCCATGGTTCCATATATCTTCTTTTATAATACTTATGCCTTAACATTTCTCTCATTCTAAAGAGAAAGGACTGTATATGTGAACATTTGAGATGAAGGATGTCTCAGCCAGCTTGGGCATCTATAACAAATTATCATAGTTTGGGTGGCTTAAAAAACAAACATTTATTTCTCACAGGCTAAGATCAAGGCACTACCAATTCTGGTATCTGGTGAGAGTTCTGTCCTGGCTTACAGATGGCCATTTTCTCCTTGTATTCTCATATGGCAGAGAGAGAGAGAGAGAGAGAGAGGGAGAGATATATGCAGAGTGCAAGAGACAGCACAAGCTCATCACTCTTTTATAAAGAAACTAATCCAATTCATGAGGGCTCCACCCTCATGACATAACTACCTCCCAAAGACCTTACCTCCTAATACCATCATATTGGATGTTAGGGTTGCAACCTATGAATTTGAAGGGTGGGAGCACAAACATTCAATCTGTCATAAATGAGAAGCAAATCAAAACCTTTACACTGCAAGCTACAAAATTTTTCTACAAATATCAAGAAATTTTTTCCCAAAACTACTGACAATTTCTTCATCTAATCATGTGGGTATATATATATGTATGTATGTTATAATTCAAAAGTTGATCATTCCCTAATTCTGATTATACTACTAGTTTAGTGCTCAAAGGAATGCTTCAGTTTTTCGTGTCTTCAGATATCTAAAAGTTAATTAATATAAACCATTTTTATACCCTAAACACATCGTGAGTTTCTTTGAAATCATTAAACTAGCTTCGTGCAATTTAATTTTTGTTCACTATAAGACTGGTAAAAAAATAAAATTCTTAAGAGAAGAAAGAATGCAGAAGCAGCTTACTAATTGAAAACCTCTCCTTGTTAAGTTCTAAATATGTTAATGTAAACATATATTGTAATATGTATCATTTTATGAACTGTGGTATATGGGAAGGAATATTAGATTTGGATTTGGAGGGGCACCTGGGTGGCTCAGTTGGTTAAGCGCTGTCTTCAGCTCAGGTCATGATCTCAGGGTCTGGGGATTGAGTCCCACGTCGGGCTCCCTGCTCAGCAGGCAGTCTGTTTCTCTCTCGCGCTCTTTGCTCTATTTCTCACTGTCTTTCAAGTAAAATAAATAAAATCTTTAAAAAAAATTGGATTTGGAGTTACAAACTCTGTGTTTATATCCTTGGGGTAATATATATTCTTTGTATATCCTTAATCTCTGTCCTTATCATGTTGAAGAGTCAACAGACTCTCTACTTTCATTACAGGTGTTGTGCGGAGCAAAGGAAATAGTTTGTGTAAAAATGAAAGTCTTATAAACTGGAAAATCATTGAATTTTCATAATATCTTTTAATTGTGTAATAGTTTAATTACTGAGAATTTTTGAGTGGCTGATATTCATTATGCACTATAGAAGGTAGAGTTTAGGTAAGGTTATGAAACGCTGTTGAAGAGAAAATGGCAGGCTCTTAAGTGTTAAAATGGGTCCTAAAAACAGCAGTGAGATTTAAGGAAAGTAAGAATAATGTTATAAAAAAGAGATATGCACTCTAATAACCCAATTGACAGTGTTTTGTCGGCAAAAGGAATTTCAAGGAACTTGTGAGGACAGGAAGATAGTAAAAGACCAAACAATTTAGGGGCACCTGCGTGGCTCAGTTGGTTAAGCATCTGAACCTAGGTTTCAGCTCAGGCTCAGGTCATGATCCCAGGGTCCTGGAATGGAGCCACTGTCAGGCTCCATGCTCAGTGGGGCGTCTGCTGGAGGATTCTCTCTTTCCCTCTCCCTCAGCCCCTCCCCTGCTTGCATGTGTGCTCGCTCTCTCTTCCTCTCTCAAAAACAAAACAAAACAAAAAACAAAACAGAACACCGCAAAAAAACCCAAAAAACAAAAACCCGGACAATTTTAAAAAGATCCAAAGTCTCGATTATATTCTCAACCTTTTAGTCACTGCTGTATTGCAGCTACATTCTCAGAAGCTATTTCTCTGTTTCTACCCAGTCATCTCCACTATTAGCTCTCTCCTCTCTTTTTCCTCGTATCTCCAATTTATATTTTGAAGAGAATGAGATTGGCCCAATTAAAACTATGCTTTCTATTTTGCAAAGGCTTCTTGCCAAGCGGTGCTTACAGACCACTGCCAAGCCCCTAGATTCTCTACCTTGGGTTGATTGACCATTTCAGAGTCCACTGGCTGTTACCAAGGTGGCGCTTTCATCTGATTAAAAACATCACTACCTATTCCCAGGGAACCCTTTGAGACATTCCCTCAATCAAGGTTATGAGTTTGACAGTTTCCTTACATGAGGTTTACCAACATGGCAGTCACCAAAATTGATCTGCTTCCAAGTGAACTGTCTAGAAAGCAGTCAAGATTGACCTTGGCCTTGCTTGACAGCTAAATCTGGGAATCTGTGACCTGTACCGCCCTTCATACTGACTAGTTATGTTGGCCTTCAAGATATGGTTGGTCATAGTTGATACATAATATGATTAAGTAGCTATCTGACTCTCGAGCTTGAGAAATACTAGCAATGGTGCAAAGTTACACTTTTCCATATTTAAGAAAACTGGTTTGGTAATGAAGATTTTTTTATAGCATATAAACAAAATTTTCCTTTTTCATTCATAATATAAGGTTATTTCAAAGGTTGGATATTTTTAAGAAATTGTGGTCATAGTTCCTTTCATTCTAAAAACACATAAAATTTTTCTTAATTTCATATTCTGGCTCATCTGTGGCTGTTATAGACCTGGAATTTGCCCAAAGCCTTTATTCCACAAAAGTCTGGCCTTTTCTGATTGCTATCTCTCTCTGCTGGACTTTCTTCTTCCTCTATCATTTCTCAGTAGGCTGTAGCTCTGTCCAGCACAATGCTGAAGTTGTGCTTTGTTGCATTCTTAAAGTTTGGCTGTCTGCCTAGTCTGTCTGTGACCACACTTTTTACCAAACTAAATCGTAATTGCAGATATTGAACATGTACAATTTTTATCCAAGATTGTTATTGTAATAAAACAATATGCCCAGTCAACATATGTTATATATTAAATATGGTTTTTAAGGTTTTTATTGAAATTTCCAAGATTTCTTTTCAAAGGCATTGTGAAGTTAGGAATTGAAGGTCAAAATAGTTTTATTCTGAGCATCAATCTTTTAGAACCCTGTTATCAGCAAGGTCTCTTCTAAAGAATGTATTATATATAAATGTTTCAATCATGGTTCATTTTTAAAAATAAAGATGGAAGGTCACAAATGTTTTATCTGATTGCCCTTGGAAATACAGAACTGTATATGAGATTAGGAAATTGTTTCCTTCTTCATTGCAGTTTGATACACTTGTAGTCTCTAAAGGCCTGTTCCCACAAGATATAAATGACCATAGCTTCAAGGCCGTTCAAACAATATTTAGTCTTTGGCAATGAAAACAAAAGAAATATACACAAAGACAGAAACATATTTCAAAATAACGATACAATCATATTCAACTACTATATTGAATGGTGAGCTGTGTATATTGTTGACAAAGCTCATATCCCCAACTTTCCAAACAGAAAGTGGGTTCCTACTTCCACAGTTGCTTTTACATAGTTCTCTCACAATATAAGAACTGCAGAGTTTTCACTTTTACCTCTAGAAGTTTGTGGTCAGGAATATTGAGGGCTGGAAATGTTATTAAAATTCTGAACTATCATTATTTGGGCTCCAAAACTTAATTTCTGATGAGCTATAAAATTAATAGTGAAACAAAACTTGGAATTATTGCACAAAAGCAGCTTCCAAGTAATATTTCAAATGGCTTGATGCAGTTATTGTGTAATGGTATCTTTTTCTACATGAAATGGGCTAAGTATAGGTAAAATTATTTCAAGAGGCCAATTACATTTCCATCAAGTAGTTTTCATCACTGTATGTCAGAATTTTTTCATACTCAATAACAATGTATATCCAAGGCAATTGTCTTAATCAAATGAACAATTTTATTTAAGCAATTGGGAGAATGCTATTAATATGGCAAAATCATATAGAAAACCAATGACCATTCTATTATTCAATGGAATTCCAAACCTGAAAATTCTTCATCGTTTGGTTTTTCCACTAGAGTCCATTGACTTTTCTCTCTCTAATTTAAAATCACATGATAAATATGACTGAATTCCATTTGCCGGTATCTAATAGTTTGCAATGAGCTGCCTCAAAGTTTGTTTGATCTATTCAACCACTATTTATTCAGTGAAAGGCTTATTTCCTATTAGTGGAAACAGATCCTGAGATATTAAAATGGCACCCCATGCATGAGGGTGTTAAATGCTTCATAATAAAGTACTGAAATTAAATTGTAAAATAAGTTAGAAAAAATTTCTCATCATTCATCCATTCATTTTTCATCAAAATTTACTGGTGTCCTTCATCTGCTAATCACAATGTTTTTTTGGGGGGGAGGGTGAAACAAAGACAAATAAAGAAAAGTTCTTTATGATGAAAGTTTATAATCTAGTAAAAGAGACATACATATAAATCAATAAAATTAATGCAATGGGTAAGTATCTATATGGTGTTAGGATGAAAAAGAAGGGTGAGAACAACTAAAGATTATCCATGGAATTTCAAAAAAAATTTGTTTTGGAGTTTCAAATTTTAAAGAGTTGGCTCACGAAACATGAGCAGATGTTTTTCACATTGAGATGGGGTTATTTCAATTTTTTAGAGCCCACTCTCATGTATCAAATAAATTGAAACTTGTAAAATCCACCTTAAAAAGGGTGGCTATAGGCAAAGATGGGAAAGAGAAATGGCATAATTGCATATTCCTTTAACTTTATTTGATCCAAAGCCTAAAATGCCACAGCAACAAAATCCCCTAGGAAGAAGGTGGTAAGAAAGAAAGGTTACATTGATGGCCCTTCCTAAACTTTGATTTGCTAACGCTCAAGCTTCTCTTTTGGGCATTGTTTTTCAACAAAGTCAGAGAAAATCTGAGTTATATCTTAAAGTACTAAGTAAGCAATTTATGATTGGTTCAGCCCTCTTATGCCACGGCACCCTTTACATTTATCAATCAGAAACACACATATTTGAGATAGCCCAATTTCTCCCAAGACTTCAACCTGAGAAGTAGGGCTTATTTATTCCTAACACTGAGTTAGGGAAGTGAGGGTCATATTTTTATTAATCAATACTTACAAAGATACAACTCATTATGGTTTGTTATGGACTGAATGTGTGTCTCCCCAAAATTCATATGTTGAAATTCTAACCCTCAATGTGATGGTATTGGGAGGTGAGGCCTTTGGGATGTGATTACATAATGAAGGTGGAGCCTTCATGAATATGATCAGTGCTCTTATAAAAGAGACCCTGGAGAGCTTTCTCATCCTCCCACCATGTAAGGACATAGCAAACAGTCTGCAACCCAGAAGGGGGTTCTCACCAGACCCTAATAAGGTTGGCACACTGATCTCAAACTCCCAGCCTCCAGAACTACAAGAAATAAATTTCTGTTGTTTATAAGCCACCCTATCCATGGTACTATAACAGCAGCCTGAACTGTTTAAGACATGGATATAATAACTACTTAATACCTATGTCAAAATTTAGAGTTGCCATATTCTTAAAACTGACTAGATAAGTAAGTAAAACTATATTATGAAAATAAAACTATAGAAGGTTAAGATAAGCATCAATTTTTCTAAAAGAATAGATGCAAATAAAAATTGAACCAGATTATCATTTATTTAATATAATCATAAAAACTGTAAAACTGTCGGATTTTTGCCATTAATTATTGATATACATATTATCTAGGATTGACATTTGACAGAACTGACCATTCTTGATAGTAGATCCACTTAGGATAACAGTTCATAGAATTGGATCTAGTGTCTCAATTGCTTCAAGACTAACCCAAGAAGTATAATTATTTTATATTTAATTGTTAAGTAAGCTATATATAAACAATTTTTTTATAAATAGAATGTACTTAATATTCCTTCCCCCCAGGTTGTGAAAAACTCATCCAACAAGATTATTAGGATTTAAAAATTCATTGTTAAACTTGGGAACAACCTAAAAACTATTCCAGATTCACATTCTATCTATTTTGGGGAGAATAACACAACCCTGCAATTGATTTAAAACTTCCTTTGCCATAGACATTCTCACTCTGTCTCACTCCCTCATGCATCATTAAAATGATATAACTTTGCAAGCAAAAGGAAAAAAATAACTCCTATAAAATTATATAATGTCATAATTTCTGGGCCAAAGTTTAATATAGTTCATTTTCATTCGAATTACAATAGGATTTAAGGTTGGAATAAGTGTCGAAGAGCTAGAATCCCCTATTTTATTTCTTTGTGTTTAATAGTATCTGGTTTTCAGTGATTAAAAAGGCTACTGTTATTTTCAATACAAATGGCTAACATTTTCCATCTAAAATTATTCAGATCTAATATTCCTTTAGTTTTTTAGAATTCTATACAATAATAGAATGTGATACAATTATTTTTGTTAGTAGAACCTGGCTAAAGTATAGGTAAAAACAGTGATAAAGCCACAGGCAGAAATCTGATTGGCAATTATCTGCCTCTGAACCAGAAAAAAAAAAAAGTAAATTTGCAATTTTTGCTTATTTGAACTGTTTACCTAAGTCACTAAAAACATTTCTTAAATGTATTTAAATGTATAATTTACTCCTTTTTAGCAACTGTCATAAGTACCAAATTCTTCTATGTTGTTTAGTGTTAATATATTGTATATATTTAAAATATACTTGTTGGAAAATCAGATATTTATACTGATAGAGTTTAATAATATATTTTTCACATGAAAATTACATTTATAACATCATACCAATACACTGATTTGATCATGTAATTGTCTTACAACATATATGCGTGTGTGCATGTGTGTTTCAGTGTTTTATAAAGGGGACATAAAATTGTACAGATGCAGTGAGGGAAACGTTAATTATATTTCTTGTCACCTTCTGGAACTAAGAGAAATACAACAGGTAACATCTGCCTGTTTGGTTGAAGCTATACTTTATAGACTGGAATGGTCACACTTTAATTAATGGCTGTGCCCTGCATTTACTAGAAGGACTGGGATTTATATATAATGCATTCATCATGCTTTCATGGAAAATGAAAATCACAAGATAGTATAGAGAAGACAATATACTCTGAGGAACCAGGTAATTTTTCTACAAAGGGTGAAGAGTAGGTTGTGCACCCAGAGCTCAAACTTCTGCTGTAGTCCGTACATGCTGCAAATGACACTTTCGATTACCATGAATGGTTGCTTAGAGCAATCCATCTTTGTGTCATTTAATTGTCTAACGTATAAACTGCAGGCTTTTAACTAAAACAATTACATAAGTGTACTAGGGAAAGAGCAAGCTGATTGCATGATTTGGAGAATGGAACCAAGCATTAAAAAAGAGTTCATTGACATTTTCAATTAATGATAGAAACAACTGGAGCAGTTTGTTTTAATGATTTCATGAATAAGATTTGGAAAAACTAAACTACAACAAATTTACAATTCTTTTTATAACTGAATTCTAAAGCATATTTTTATTAGCCTCTTGAGAGGCAGTCAGTATTATAAATAGCCTCATTTTAAAAACAAAGTCCTCATTAATTATTTTTTAGCCCTAATACCCACTCTTATTCGATAATAGAAGGCATGTTCAGGGTCTGGGGAAAGGAGATAATGTTAAGCAAAATTTAGTTAAAAGTATTTTTTTTTCAATTGATCAGTGGACACAAAGAAGTTCAGCAAATTCTGAATCAAAAAATGGGAATTTGGAGGCTCTACATCTGGTCTTGTTACAAGTAAAAGAATAAAAAAAAGTTACCCATAGTTTTTGCCATGAATAATTAGGAAAATGGAATTGCCCCATATTTTGATAAGGAATATCAGGCCTATTGCTGCATGAGGTATCAAAGGTGAACTTGGAGTAAGTTAAGGATATTAAGTTTGAGATTCCACTTAGTCAAATGGACATATCTAGTAAATCGTTATGTATATGAGTCTATGACTAATGTGAGAATACCAAATTATTGATGTATATATTTGAGAGTTTTCACCATGTAGATGTTATGTAGAACCATTAAATTATTTGAGGTCACCAAGATGCTAGCATAGATAGAAAAGAAAAAAAGACATTCCAGGTCTTTTTGTATTAACAATTCTTAGACACGAAAACACTAACAAAGGAAAATAAGAAATTACTGAATTTGTAGGGAAAAAAAAACAGATTATAGTGTCCTGGAAGCCAAGTAAAGTAAGCATTTCATAAAAAACACAATTTCAACCAGATCAAATATTCCTCATAGATCAAGTAGAATGTGGAATTCAAACCGACCTTTGGATTTGGGGACATACAGGTTCTTAGTAACCTTAATAAGAGTGGGGACAGAACTTTTATTGAATGGTTTAGAAAATTATGGAGGAAGAGAAATTGGAATTGTATTTATGGATAATTCTTTTGAGGAGTTTTGATAACAAATGAAAGAAATAAGGCAATGGAGGAAAAAGTAAAGTCAAGAGGGTTTTTTGTTTTGTTTTATTTTATTTTTTGTTTGTTTTAGATATGGGATAAATAGTAGCACTTTTGTATGCTGGTGGAAAGATTCAACCAGTAGAGGGAGAAGAATTGATAAGATAAATAGCTGGATCCAGTGTATGCTAGGTAATATTTTAGATAACTACCTTTCATTAATTCTTCTAACCATATAAGTGAAAAGCAGTGATTTTGAAAAAGTAAATTAGGTTAATATTTCCCTTATCTGATAGTTCATACTGTTTATTGTAGTTCTATTTACACATTCATTCTACCATTTCCCCATGGGGTAGTTACATTGTTTG
The DNA here is from genome assembly GCF_003265705.2 of Callorhinus ursinus. Classification (NCBI taxonomy): domain Eukaryota; kingdom Metazoa; phylum Chordata; class Mammalia; order Carnivora; family Otariidae; genus Callorhinus; species Callorhinus ursinus. The sequence continues at coordinate 32,324,922 of NW_027397067.1, forward strand.
GGTGATAAATCAGTTAATAAAGTCCCAATCCCCTTACCATAGTGATTGTTCTGGGTAAACCAAACCTAAGATAATTAGTGCATGGTATCCCCTGGCTAAAGGGATTAAGTCCAGCCATGGTTCATTCAGTGTAAAGTTTGCTGTGCACAAGATGGTCTGTTAATTGGAGACCTGTACTTGCTGAAGCCATTTGTTAAAGTGGGAGAAGCCAATATGAAGAGGAATTTGATACAGGGGGATCACAAGCTTAGAGAATTTTAAACAAACCATGCCAGAGCCTTGAGCAAACTGTCCCTAGGAATTTTAATTATATGAGTCAATACATTCTCTTTATTGTTTAAATAAGTTTGAATTGAGTTTTCTATCTCTTGGAATTAAAATGATCTTAAATTGATGATGGACAGAAAGGCAAACCCCATTTTACATAGCGGGCACTTACTTTATGCAGCAATGGTGATCCCTATGAACTGTTTTCTGAGGACAGACCATACTGTGAACTGCTAATTATGCCCTAGATAACCAAATCTATGACCATTTCAGATTTTTTTTTCTTAAACAGTGGGTAAAGGGGCTGAGGAAAAAGAAGAAAAAAAAAAAAAGAAGAAACTGTTCTTTGGCTGAAGATAGAAACAGATGAAAAAAAAAAAGAAAAGAGTATTCTCCAGTAAAGAAAACATTGATTGTTGGGGCACCTGGGTGGCTCAGTCATTAAGCGTCTGCCTTCGGCTCAGGTCATGGTCCCAGGGTCTTGGGATCGAGCCCCACATCGGGCTCCCTGCTCGGCGGGAAGCCTGCTTCTCCCTCTCCCACTCCCCCTGCTTGTGTTCCCTCTCTAGCTGTGTCTCTCTCTGTCAAATAAATAAATAAAAATCTTAAAAAAATAAAAAAAAGAAAGAAAACATTGATTGTTGGGGCGCCTGGGTGTCTCAGTCGGTCAAGCATCTGCCATCAGCTCAGGTCATGATCTCCAGGTCCTGGGATCAAGCCAGGTGTCTGTCTTCCAGCTCAGCGGGGAGTCTGCTTCTTCCTCTCCCTCTTCCTGCCTCTCCCCCTGCTTGTACTCTCTCTGTCTCTCTCTCAAATGAATAAATAAAATCTTTAAAAAAAAAAAAGAAAGCATTGATTGCCTTGGAAGGGAGAAGATACAGGTTCACAAGCTTCACTTTCCCATCCTATTCTATAAGGCTTCTTTTGGTATATCTTTCAAGTGAAATATTCAACTAGATGACTTTTGGTTCCACTCAAATTTAACAGCCTTTCATGCTGAGTAGGGTGTGGATATGTGTTGCCATTGATTTTCTTTTTTGTGCATGTTTTTATTATTATGTTAATAAAGCTGTTTTTATCAAATTCTGCTACATGTTAGCAAGTCTAACAACTTTTACATGATCTAAAAATAAAGAAAATAGCTTGCAAATATACAGATAGCTTTGAGAGGATTGGCATTCAAACACTTGTTAATTCAGTGGATATTATTAAGCACATACTACATGCTCGAATCTATATAGTAGGTGGAATTGAATACCAAAGAGAAAGAAATTACTGACTTGAAGAAGTTTATAGGCTAGTGGAGTATTAGACATAAAAACACTTAAAATGCAATATTCTAAATGCTATGTGTACTAGATGCATTTAAAAGAACTATGTTGGTCATAATTAAAAGAATAGTTACTTCTGCCTGAAAAGGTCAGGTTAACCTATGAGATGAACACTTTTAAGATGGTACTTAAAATATAAGTAAAAATAAAATAATAAAATAAAGTTTAAAAATTAAACATAATAATAAATAAAATCAGGAGAAAGGAAGCATTCATTTTCATTAAACTGTACACTCTTCCAAAGGAAGATGGTGACTTAGGCGGTTGTGTCTCCACTGTCTCACACTGCAATCGTCACAGAGTAAACACCTCAAAATTGTTGCCTAAAGTGTGCATGGGGTACATGGTGGATGACTGAAAATGCTAGAAAAGAGTGGATTTTGGGGGGAAGCAGGGAAAATGTGCAGGAAAGTTAGCATTGTGTGTTGCTGGCAGGGTAAAGGGAGAGATGAGTGTACAAGATAAGAGTATTGTTTTTTCATGAAAACTTATGGCAATGCATAATCACAGCCTGTCAGAGCATGAAGGTCATACCATGGAGAGTCTGACAGTGTAAAGCTAATTACTGTTGATCTTCTCATTTAAATAATGAGTAGCCATTGAGAAATTTTGAGAAAAAATAACATGATCAAAAATGATTGTTATATCAACCACAAGAGCAATATTTTGGAGGGTAGATTAGAATGACAGAAAGGTTAAAGGAGAGAAAACAATTAGAAAACAATTACAAAAAGCCAGGGAAGGATATTACCGACTAAACTATGGCAGTGTTGTGGCTCTATACAGAAAGAAAGAGGGCTTGAAGTGTCTACCAATTTAATAGGTAGTAAAAGAGATCTAGCATGATGATTTATTATAGTGGACTTTATTTAGTTACAGTGGACAAAACAAATGGAAGTTTTAAGATGACTTCTGGGTTTCTAGTTTGTACAGTTGAGGTGGAGGTGTTAGCATATTGTTATTTTTTAACACTGTAAGTACAAGAACAGATACACATGAATGAGGATTGAAATTCTGTTTGGAGTTTAGGACATAAATCAAAAATCTATCTAAGATCTCAGGATGTGGGTTTGACAAGGTACAGATGCTTTTATAGAATTATTTCAACAGTGAAATGTTTTTGGCTTGGTAAGAAAGAAAAAGTCATAATGAAATCTTAGGCTTCATACAGGAGTACCCATTCCCCTGGAGGGTCACAAGGACAAAAGTGCACAACCATTTTAATTTTGCCAATTTTCATATCTTTTCAATATGTTCTCATTCATAAAAGAATACACCTGAGAAAAGGCTCATTGATAGATAACATGAAGAGTCATTCCTTCCATACTCAATTTCTTCCATTCAAAAGAAAGAGGAAAAAAGAAAGAGAAAGAAAGAAAGAAAGAGAGAAAGAAAGAAAGAGAGAGAAAGAAAGAGAGAGAGAAAGAAAGGGAGAGAGAAAGAAAGAAAGGTAGGTAACTTCTCATCTGTCCTTAATCTTACTATGGTACCATTACTACAGAGATTCATAAGTGAACAAAACAGAAAAAAAAAATCCTCTTGCCTCATACAGCTTATATTTTAGTGACTAAAAGAATAATTTGAAGTATCAAGGTTGGGACTGAGAAAGTGAATAATAATAACTGGACAGTAAATTGTTATGAAATACATGCTTTTTAATTATTTGAATTCAAAAGTAATCAAGTAGAATATATAAAATTTGGGGCATATATCATAAGAAGAGATCAAATAATTGAATGACATTGTCATAACAAACATTTTTCATTCTTTCTACCTATTCTTTTCAGCCAGATTTCTTAACAATTATGCTATGAAAATAAAAAAAATAAAACAGCTGATGATGCTGAGTCCTGTCTTATTCTTGCAGGAGACAATAAATAACCAATATATATGTAAAATAATCTGAAAATGAGGTCTATTTATTTCAATAATATGCAGTTTCATAACTTTTTACATTCAACAATTATTCATCAAAAATGTAATATGTCTGTTGCATAGTAATTACAGTTTTAATGCTTCCCAATTCCAGAAGATGCTTTTAAAATGCTTAAACACTTTTGGTCAAAGGAAATAAAAAAAATTTTTAATTAAACTTATATAGATAGAGGGATAAGGATGGGGATAAACAGTTATCATTGAAGATTATAATAAAATGATCGGAAAAACTTTAAAGTATAACATACATTATATTAGGATACACTTATTTGTAAAAAGTGTAATAAGATTAAAAGTTTAAGATAAAACCAAATGATGCAAAATATTCAATTTTAAAAGAACTTGATTAAATAATAAGAGTTTTACCAATTTGGCATTTAGACTTTAGAATTCTTTCTAAAACTACAAATAACTATATTGTATATTATCTTCTCTAAAGATCTATGAGCATGTAAAAGGCAGTGTTCCTGCCACATTCATTTTTATCCCCTATCACAGTAATTATTGTTTTAATTATTTATTACTGCATAACAAATTATCCCACAACTAAGTGTCTTAAATTAACAGCAGGCATTATTTCACAAGTGCTCTGGGTCAGACACCTGAGTAGGTCTTAGCTGAATCTTCTGACTCTGGGTCTCTCACAGAGGGAAGTCAACTCCAGACTTAACTGGGAAGGACCCACTTCCTCACTAACTCTTGTGTTGGCTGGATTCAATTTCTTGTGGGTTGTTGAAATGAGGCCCCAGGTGCTTACAAGCTGTTTTCTGCCCCCCTGTTCCTATCCATGTGGACCTCTCCATAGAGCATCTCACAACAGGGTAGCTTGCTTAAACTGATCGAGCAACAAAGAGGTACAAGACAGTGACAGCAAGAGAGAGAGAGCAAGCAAGAAAGTCACGGTCTTTTGTGGTCTAATCACAGAAGTGATATCTCATCACTCATGTTGTATTCTGCTGGTTAGAAGCAAGTTACTGGGTTCAGTCCACACTTAAAGGAAGAAGACAAAGACTTAAATGTTAGGAGGGGCATGTCATTGGGAACCGTGTCAGAAGCTGTCTACCATACTAAGTATGTCTTTAACTGATAGATGCTTAAATTAACGCAAACATTGACTGAACATCTCTCATACACACTAGGATGGAGAGAAGCAGAAATTACACATAGCTTTATTCTTTTTTTTTATTATATTTTTAGAAGGAAAGAGAGAGAGCGTGTACGCTGGAGGGAGGCAGAGGGAGAGGGAGAGAGACTCTTAAGCAGACTTCACATCCAGCACAGAGCTCTACATGGGACTCAGTCTTACAATCCTGAGATCATGACCTGAGCCAAAATTAAGAGTCAGACGCTTAACTGATTAAGCCACCCAGGCACTTTAAGAGAATAGACAAAGTATTTTGGAAAATATAGTTATCTTTTACAAAAATGTCATTTATGTTAACAAGTAATGTGCTTAAGTTGTTATTTTTGAATGAAATATATATTACAAATGAAATGTACACTATAAATAAAAATAGATGATTTTAAATAGATGATTTTAATTTTTAATATGGTAACTATTGATCACTGTAACTGACAAAAACTGAGCTTTTTAGGATTATTAACTTCTTATCAGAGTGTAAAGTAACTAATGAATCTTTGAACACTGAATCAAAAACTAATGATGTACCATATGTTGGCTAACCAAACATTAAAAAAAAAAAGTAAAGTGATTCTAAGACCAAAAGTCTAAGAACTACTGATTTGGACAGTTCCTAAAGCATCATGAGGTTTCGACACAACTTAGATGAAAAACACTGTTTTGAGAAAATAAATGCATATGATTAGCCTAATTTTCTCATAATACGGTTTGCTTTGCTTAAGTTCAAAATTCAGATGTTATCCTTTAATAAGCAAAGGCATTCTTTGAAAGTGACAATCATTGTTTAAATAAGAGAATCATTTTGAGTGTGAATATAAAATCGATGGCCCCCATTAATCATGGCAAGAATATTTATTACATTAATGTAACTGGAAAATATTAAAACAATATTTTTCCTATCTAATGGAGTGAGATTATAAAGGTAAGATCATAATTATATCAGCAAAACCAGTGTGAGGGCAAAATCTAATGACTTGTAATGGATTTTATGTGTATATTTTTAATAAAGCTCACACTTTATCTTGTAAAAAGACGTAAGGACTGCAAGTAGAATGGGGGCACAACTTTACTAGTCTACTGATCTGAAAATACACTACTTCTTCACCATATTAAAAAAGCCTCTCCAGTAGCTCTAGTAATATATATTTGGGAGATTATTTTCCTTTAATAATTAGTTTTAATGATATGCTATGGTAGGACATTATCACCAATTGGTGTTTTAAAAGTGGGAGAAGAGAAAGCCATTACATGTAGGCAAAACAGTAGTGTTTCATTGACATACTATAACGGAAAAACCCCAATGACAGATAAAAAGCCCAAGTTTTATTTCATTTTATTAAGTTAAGAGCCACTGAATTTAAAATGGGAAAAGGGGCAGCAACAGATTACTAATTACACCTCAAATAAATTAAATTGTTAATTTTATATTTCTCTAATCACAAATTTATTCAAGATTGTTCTCATTTGTTATGTGCCAGGATCAGCATGTATAATTTCATTAGGCATCATAAATGTGGGAATAATTTTTTTGGAAAAATCTAGTTTAATAGTAGATGAATGCATAAAATAATAATACTCACCTCTTTCAAGTACTTAGTCCATAAAACAAAAATTGCAGAGGGTAAAACTCATACCATTTGGCTTTCCATTCTGATTAGAATATAGAAATTTACAAGAAGTCATCATCATTGCCACACTAACAATGAAGACGAGTTACCTACTTAAGAAAATTTCAAAGCTGACCATGCAAAAAAAGTATGAGATAAATTCCAGGAAAGAAGTCCATGGCTGCTGACAACCATGAGCATGGTGTAAAGAGGAACCGACAGCATACAGCTGACCCTCAGACAACACGGCTTTGAACTGTTCATGTGCACTTCTGTGTGGATTTTTTTCGATAAAGTACTGTAAATGTATTTTTCTTATGATTTTCTTAACATTTTCTTTCCTGTAGCTTACTTTATTGTAAGAATATAGTCTATAATACATATAACATACAAAATATATGTTAATCAACTGTTCATGTTATGTATAAGGTTTCCAGTCAACAGTAGGCTATTAGTAGTTAAGTTTTGGGGGAGTCAAAAGTTATATGCAGATTTTCGACTGTGCAGCAGTCGGCGCCCTAACCCTTGTGTTGTCAACTGTATAGATTAGGGTAAAGAGTAACCAGTGTGACTTTTAACTTTTAATGGCCATGTTAGGACTGGCCTGACAGATCAGAAATTTAAAGAATCCCAATCACAGGAATCCACTTGCCACTTCTGTCCTGCAGGACCTTGACCAAGTACAGAACAGGAGTATATCATAAGCAGAGGCAAGGAAGTAGGGATGAGAAAAAAACCCAGGAACATGAGTCTTTGCAAACTGAAGGTCAGCAAGTGGCCAAAGGCTTTGGGCAGGGTGGGAATGCTAGAAGAAATAATGTGAGGTATATACCCAGTTCCACCTTACAAGAGGAAGGTGGCAGCCTATTGAGAACTGAAGGCAGGTCAGAAGAACTCACAGAAACTTCTGAAGGTCCCGGGGTGTCCTTTATGAAGAAGGCGCAGTGACTGCTCACCAAAGGCTGGGAGTAGTATAGGAAAATTGAAATGAATTACCTAAAATGCAATGGCCTTTTCTAAGTGCCTGGCAGCTGTCTGAAAGTGACTGGCTGGAAAAAGACAGCTGAGAGAGATCCTCCAGAGGAATACAGGGACGTTGCTGAGCGCAGAGCAAAGGCAGGAGAAGGTGGTATAAAGACTGAGATAGCTGTGAGAAATCCCCCGAAGCACATGAAGTCTTCAGCAACTGAGTGCAGCACCCAATAAAAGCTGTGGAAAGGCAAGAAGATTAAGGGAGCCTTCCTGAACTACATAAAGGAAACCCCTGAGCAGCTCCAAAAGGTGGTGACTGGGTTGTAAAGAGAGATCACGGGAGGATTGCCAGTACTCAGATTCCAAGCTTTGCCTAAAAGAAAGTTTTGATTCCATCTCAAAACATTTGAAGCCAGTGATTAACTGAATCAAAATAAATACAAAAAAAAAAACAAAGAAACAAAGAAGTAACTCAACTATAAGTTAAATTGACTTATTCTTTCATCCAGACAGCCTGACAGAGAAAGAACTGAAAGTGTAAATATTTTCTACTTCAGTCTCTAGAGCTCTTTTACAAGCACAAAATATGTGGAAAAGTAGAAAAATGAGACCATGATCAAGAAATTAAATAGTAATAGAGGCCAGCATGCAGAAATTGGAATAGGCAGCAAAGGACTTTTAGGAAAATAATAGAAATACATTAAATAACCTAGTGAACAATTTGTGCAACATGTGTAAAAAAGATGGGACATCTTCAGAAGAATATCAAAACTATAAAAAGGAATAAATATATATAAGGACAAATTCATTTGATGGGCTTAATAGGAGGCTGGGTGCAACAGGAATAAAAAAGGCAGTGAACTTGAAAATGAGTCACTAGAGATTAACCAAACTGAAGCACACACATAAAAAAAGGGTGGGTCTAAGATCTAGGGGACAATACCACATGTTTAATATATGTGTAATTAGTGTCACAGAGTGAGAAGAGATTAAGTAGTAATGAACCTGAAGATATATTTGAAGAGAAAATGGCCAACAGTCTTCACAGGATTGGACATTCAGATATTTATACTATAAGAATATACAATGAAGAAGTTTGCTAAGAATAAATACACACATATGTACACACACACACATATATATCCTCAGCAAACATATGTAAGAATACATCCATTTATAAGACCATATGTTATATTCATATATAAGAAAATGTACAAAGAATATATATCTTACACAAGAAGATATATTGCGTGTATATATACACATATGAATATATATTTTTTAAATTTTGTTGTATTATGTTATGTTACTCACCATACATCACCTCATTAGTTTTGGATGTAGTGTTCCATGATTCATTGTTTGCGTATAACACCCAGTGCTCCATGCAGTACATGCCCTCCTTAATACCCATCACTGCACTAACCCATCCCCTCTCCCCCTCCCCTCTAAAACCCTGTTTGTTTCTCAGAGTCCATAGTCTTTCATGGTTCCTCTCCCCCTCCGATTCCCCCCCTTCATTTTCCCCTTCCTACTATCTTCTTCTTTTTTTCTTTTTTAACATATAGTGTATTATTTGTTTCAGAGGTACAGGTCTGTGATTCATCAGTCTTCCTCTGATAAAAAGCTTCTACAAATATTTACAGCTATCATCATACTTAATTGGAACATATTAAATGCTTTGTCCTTCTGATTAGAGACAACAATGTATGTCTACTCATCATATCCATTCAGCGCTTCATGAGAAGTCTTCTCTGGTGTAGCAAGAGACAAATAAATAAAAAGTATAAAGATGAGAAAGGAGTAGGAAGGTAAGGAGTAGGTAGGAAGGAGTATTTGCTTCAAAAAGCAAATAAAAACCTGGACAATTAAATTTTTAAAATATTATTTACAAAAGCATCAAAATTTGGGGGAAAAATCTAGTAAAAGAAATGCAAAACTCCCACACTGAACTGAAAAAAATCATGAATGAGAAATAGTTTAAACTATATTAATAAATACAGAAGTATACTGTGTTCATGAATTGCAAGTATAAATATCGTTAAAGTATCTATCCTTCTCAAAATGATTTGCAGCTTTGACAAAACCTATAAAAAACATTCCAGTGGGGTTTTTTTTCTGGTCAAAGTTAACAAGCTGATTCTAAATTTTACATAGAAATGCAGAGAATCTATAATGGTGAAAACAAGTTTAAGAAACAAAAGCAAAGTTGGCAGATTTAAATTTAGTTTACATATTACTGTAAACATAGAGCAATTGAGACAGTGTTTTATTAGCATCGATGTAGACAAATTGCTCAATGGAACAGAATAAAATATCAGAAGTAGGCCTACTTGTATATCATTAATTGATTTCCAACATCTGCACTAAGGCAGTTTGACGGGGAAGGGAACACCAATTCAACAAATGGTGTTGGACCAAGCAGGTATACACATGTGGAAATAAACTTTTGAGTCCTATCTCAATACTAAAAAATTAAAAATAGTGCAAGGTGGATCATGGATCTGAACCAAACTAGAGCCATTAACCTAATGTAAACATAGGAGTGTAACTTTATGACCTTGGAATAAGCTAAGATATTTTTTTGAACAATAACAAAACCTACTAAACATAAGAGAAAAAATGATATATTTTACTTAAGCAAGATAATTTCTAATTAACAGAGGATATTAAAAATAGAACAGGTAAATTTACTAAAAGACAAAATATCCTCAGTACTTCTATTTCACAAAGGAGTCATATCCATAACATGTAAAAACACCTCTAAATCAATGATAAAAACACACATAAAATTATAAATTGGCCAGAAGATCTAAAACAGCAATTCACAAAAGAAGATATATTAATGGCCAATACACACATGGCAATGTGCTCAAAAATAACTGCATAATAAAATTTTAAATTATAATACATCGTGATACCAATTCCTAGAATAGGAAAAAGAAGAACATTAACAATATTAAATATTGACAACTTTGTAGAGTAACTGGAACTCATACATTTTTAATGGGAGTGTAAAATGGTATAAATGTTAGAAAATTGTTAGACATTTTCTCATAAAGTTAAAAATATATCTATCATATTACCTGCAAACCCATTCCTATATATTTACATATTAGAATTTAAAATATATGTTCACAAATAGTCTTGCATAAAAAAACAGCTTTATTTATAGCAACCAAAAACTGGAAATGACTAAATTTCAAATTGGGATAAATTTGTATATTCATGCAGTGTAACATTACATAGCAATAAAAGGCACATATATGAATACCTGCAACATCATGGGTGGATTATAAAAACAAACAAACAAAAAACACGTTTTGTTGATCAAAAGAAGCTAGACACAAAAGAACACATACTGCATGACAAGTCCCAAGATAGCAAGTCTCTGTCACAATTTGGAGTCTTCCAATTTTCTTATATTATAATACTGGTATTTTAAAGGTAATAGTCATATAAAATAGCATGTTCTTCACTGAAAATGAGAAGAAAAGAAATATTAATTTGATACTTAATCATTCAATACACTGTTATTGCTTACCATCATATGTGCTAAATCATGCAATAAAGATAAGTGTAAAAGTAAATGTGACAAGGATAGTCTTGGGCAGTATCTCATTACTAGGAAAAGGCAGAGGTTATAGGAAATGGAATGCATCTTTAATGATGAGTTTGTGAAGACATATATTAATATAATTTTCTTTTTTGGTGTGGATATTCTAGAGCTGTAAATATTCTTTTTTGTTCATTCTGTAAGCTATATGGTTAGTCATTGATAGCAGAGTAAGATCGTCTTCAGAGGTGATTTATATAAACATTCCACATTTACTTTTGCTGCATTAGCCACTTCCCTTTATATTCAAACACAGTTTTAGAGAAAGTTCTGGACTTTATCAGAAAATGTATAAACATGAATTATGTCCCATTGTACACTACATCAATATAGAACTGTGTATAAAGATTTCTCTAGGTTCCACCAGTGAAAGACTTTCATATGTTCTTAGGCGTCCCTGAGATAAAAAATAAGTTCTCAAGAAGATTCTCGGCTTAAATGCTTCCCAACCAATGGATTTGATCAAAATGCTAATAAACTACAAAATCTTTCTTTTATAGAAACTGTAAACCCCTTGTGTAGCTTCCTTTGTTTATAGATCTTTTTTATCGTATCAGTTCTTGTTTATTACTTGTAAAATTATGATCATGATAATATGGAATATTTCAAATAACCAATTCTATGAACAGAAATTGGCACTAGAAAGACATTCTACAATACTGATTACCTCTAGCAATGATATGAAAATAAAGTAAATGATATGAATATGTCATCTGCTGTTAAAAGCATGCATAATGTTTGATGTTAGTAGACAGTGCTATATTTGCAAATTATATTTGAAAAATCTGGTTTTTGTTTAGGTTTTAAATTAACCACCTTGCATCTTACATTGTTCTTCATGACCTTAGTATGTGAAATCAAGAACTCTATTCTATGATGGTCATAGAGGAGTTAATTACTCAAGTGGACTGTATTTTGTGTCCTATATTTGTCTTCATAATAATCTCTATCCTCATTATACATTAAAAAACTGATTGAATTTAATTGAACACATTTTAGGGTTCCAGTTCTTTAAACATTAAACCCAGAATTATTACCAGAACATAAATTATGCACATATATAAGTGAGAACATAATTAGTTGTATTAATTTGGCAAGAGCTAATTGTCCCCACTATTCTTTCCATGTTCAAAGAAGTCATGGAGGAGATCAGTATGAGGATTTAGCATAATACTAAGAATATCTAAGTTCAAAAGTTAAAAACTGTCTCCTTTGTGCCCGCTGAATTATCGTTGTACAACTTATGAGTATTTAAAACTGTAAAGGTATAGCTATTTATTGTGTTCTAATCTTTTCCAGAGAAGTACCCTCAACATTAATAATTCCAAGCAGTCATAGTACAATAACTTTATAATTATACAGTTATAAATTATTTTGTATGATGTTAAGACTCGGTTTTGAAATTTAACATCACAATTAATTGTTCATGTTCATTACCCCACAACACAATAATTTTTGTCTTATAAAGGAAACTACACATTTAGATAATTGAGCAAATGGATTTCATTTAATTATTTCTAAAACAGTTCAGATTCACAGCTCAATTAAAAGGTGATGGATTGCACATAATTTGTTCCCTTTTTATGGATTATAGATTAGAGATAAAATTACCTCAGGAGACTTTTTTTTTTCTACCCATGGTTTCACAATCTGTTATTCTAAATGTAAACTGATTGAAACCACAATTCCCTTTTGTCACAGCAGGTTTCTGGCTGTCGGTATTTTCTGTTTGTATAATAACATATTTTAAGAAGATATGTTAATCAGTAAGCATATTCTGGAGTCTCAGGGGATCTAAAAGAAATTTGTTGCAGATAGTATGTTTTAACCCTTTAAAAAAGTCAGTACTCACGGTGACAAGCTAAAGTTACTTATTTTGTATAAAAGAGTTTGCAAAATCTTTCATTTGTTCATTTACAATAATCTAGTCCTATATAATCATACATAGTTTTAGTTGGAATGGACTTCAGAAATCATGTAATATTATCAGCTTGATTTAAGTATAAGGAAATTGAGACTTAGGTTGCTGGGAAGGAGTAATGGTATTGATAGAAGATTCTTATTTCAAATCCTGAATGTATCACTTACTGGATAGGTTACTTTATTTATATTTAACGTTGTTGTAACAAGTAACTATAAAATTAGTGGTCAATGCATATTTATTCTCTTATAGTTCTGGAAGCTAAGAGTCCAAAAGTGAGATGATCCTTCCGGAGAATTCCAGAGAGAATTGTTTCCTTGACTTTTCCACGCATAAGTCTACTTTGATTCCTTGGTTACTTGGCATCACTAACCTCTGCTTGTGTTAATGCATCTTTTTCTTTTTTTTTTTTTTTTTATGTTCCGTTAGCCACTGTAGAGTACATAATTAGTATTTGATGTAGTGTTCAGTGATTCATTAGCTAAGTTTAACATCCAGTGCTCATCACAACACATGCCCTCCTCAATACCCATCACCCTGTTACCTCCTCCCTTTACCCTCCTCCCCTCTGAAACCCTCAGATTGTTTCTCGGGGTCCATAGTCTCTCATGGTTCGTCTCCCTCTCTGATTTCTCCCCCTTTAGATTTCCCTCCCTGCCCTTACGGTCCTCCTTGCTATTGTTTATGTTCCCCATATGGGTGAAACCACACGATAATTGTCTTTCTCTGCTTGACTTACTTCACTTACAAAATCTCATATGTAAATTAACAGATTCACAGGTTCCACAGATTAGGATTTGGATATCTTTGGGGTATTACTACTCAGGCCACCACCATTATTTTACATCATCTGTAAAGCAGGCGTGAATGGTATAGGGCTATTCTGAAACTTCACAACACGCCAACCTATTTCTCTTAATACAGTTTTTTACCCTCTCTCATCTGTTGTAGTAATCTGATTTCCTATCTGTTGTGTCATTCTTTTTGAGGCCAGAATTTACCCTATAGCTATAAAAACATCAAATGGGTTCATATCATTTCCTTGCTTAATACATTCAATGACTTTCCATTGCTTACTTAAAAAAAGACTACATTCCTCAAAGCAGGGTACAATCCCCTTCACAACAGGGATGGAATCCAGCTGTTTAGGTTGAATTTCATTACCTTCCTATGCTCCACGTGCTAGTTAACTTTTTCTAAGTGTAATAAGTTTCTTTATATGTGCAGACCTTTCCATTAGTTGTTTCTCCTGCAGGAAATCTCCTTAGCTAAAGCCTTTCCAGCCAAAAAAAAAAAAAACAAAAAAAACAAACCCTGTATTCAACCTCCAAAACTCACTGCATGGTTTCCTCTTACGTAACATTCCCTAGAGTCGACCTCCACCACACTGTTTTTATCTCTTTTGCATTTATCATGTGCTTTTGCAATTATAATATAGTTTCTTTGTTATACACTCTGTGATGAGTTCCTCAAGAGTGATGCTTATGTTCTATTCATCTTTTCAAAGTCCCAGCATGTAAATATTTAGCCCTAACATTATTAGCTTCTTTATTCTCTGAACTTCCATCACTGCTCTTAATTTGCCTTCAATTATAAATGCCCTTGCTTGATACAAACATGATTTCATATTTTTGACACCTGAGGTTTTTCCTGGTAAAGGATATTCATAACACATTTTATATCTTCCTTAGTATTAGAAAATACTAAGGACAGGGTAGATATTAAGCAAATGCTTTAAGATTGTTAGACTAAAATGGATTAATGTTTTGTTTCTTGAATAAACACAAAATAACAGTTAAAATAATGCTATTTTGTATTTTCATTAATGATTGGAAGATTTCTCAAGAAAATCCAAATTTTTGTCCATGACCTTTAAAACCTGCAAGAAAATACAGAATTTCTCACTTATAAACATAAATTATATATCATCAATCATGACATAGAAATAAGGAATTTTAAGGCATGCAGGAAGCTCAGTGAAAATTGGAATTTATTATCTGAATATTTTACACCAGGTGTGATGATTTGAAATAAATATTCTGATAAAAATTTTGAAATGCAGAACTGATCTTTCCCATCTAGAAAGGAATGAGGTTTCGTTAAAGTATATTGACGATGTTGATCTGATTAGAAAGAGTTCTGGTCTAAGAGATTAATATCCTCTGAAACAACACCAAGTAGGAGAACCTAATCAAAGTAGCAAGAGTCTGTGAGCCATTCCATAGTCTGCCTTTAAAATCCAAAACAGTGAAAACAAATGACAACGATCAAGAGCCCAGTCTACCAAATGCACAGAAACTACTCTCACTACTTTCTGATAGAGGCAGAATCGTTTTCAACTCCACCCTTGCGCTGTGTGTCCTAGCCGGCCCCCCGCCCCCGTCCTTACTTTTAGCTTCATTAAGTTCCTTCTTTCTACAGTACTTTGGAGATGATATGCCTAGTGTATAATACTACATTTTAGGTGGCAGTGGAACCAAGTATTCTTTGGCAAAGTTGAAACAGAGAAAGTAATAGACCAAAAGGAGCCCAGGAAGCAAGATATTATAGAAACTGTAGTCATTCTTAAACTCAGCGGCAGAAGGAAGATCTTCGAACTACATATTTCTAACGTAAAGAATCAAACTGGCCAAGTAGGGAAAAAACTAATCTATTGGAGACACAAGTCATTTAATATGCTTTTATTTTTCAAGAAGATAAGCGGTATATATCAAAGCAAACAACCGAGAATGTCCATACGACTGGGAAAAACATCCAAGGGAGAAATGATACGTTTTTTCTGGCAAGTTTGTCAGCAATTACATGCCCAGGTACAGAGAAGGAGCTCTGCAACATGGAGGATTGGGAAGAAGAGGTCTTAAGTCCAGAATACTGTGTGTGGGGGCGCCTGGGTGGCTCAGTCGGTTAAGAGTCTGCCTTTGGCTCAGATCGTGATCCCAGAGTCCTGGGATCACGCCCCACATTGGGCTCCCTGCTCAGCAGAGAGTCTGCTTCTCCCTCTCTCTCTAATGCTCCTCCTTGCTTGTTCTGTCTCTCTGCCTCAAATAAATATTAAAAGAGAAGAATGTGTGTGTGTCTGTGCATTTGATGAACAGAAAAATTATCTTTGCTTTGTTAATAACACTTTTTTCACCCTTTGGGGTTAAAAAACTTTGAACTAGGTTTCTTCCTGTTTTTAAAAGTATAGTTGACTGGGTTTCCACCTTATGCAATTAAAAAAATGCAGTCAACTTCATCTATTTGTGAATTTTGGTGTGAAAAGTTCTTAGTAACTACTTAAGATAATTACATAATATATTAAATATTATTATTATATAAATATTAATATAACTATTAATATATTATTATATATTAAATTTAAATTACATATTAAATATCTATTTCTCAATGCTATTTGCATTTAAAGACTATTTTAAGGGATGCTTGGGTGGCTCAGTCCGTTAAGCATCCAACTCTTGATTTTTTAGCTCAGGTCATGATCTCAGGGTCCTGGGATCCAGCCCTGTGTCGAATCCTGCGGTGGGCTCTGTGCTCAGTGGGGAGTCTGCTTGAGGATTTCTCTCCCTCTCCCTCCATTCCCTCCCCCTCCCTGCGACTTTTCTCCCCCTCTCTCTCTCAAATAAATAAATCTTTATGAAAAATAAAGAATTTTTTAAAAACAATTTTGTGATCTCTATAGTTAAAATAAAAATATAACATTCTTTTTCATAAATTTAAAGGTTTATAGATGGATAAGAAATTCTTCAACTCTGACAGTGGAGTGGTTTTAAAGCTGCATTAGTCTATGAACAACTTTATCGATTTCACAGACTTCACTATCACTAGAAAGAAGAGCTGATGCCTAGGTATGGCTGGTGGCCCTTTGCCTACAGCTGCTCTCAAAATCTTTAGAAACTTGTAAAAGAGATCTTTCTAGAATTTAGAATTTATTGCCTAGAGACAATAGTTTGAAGACCGACGTATTCCATGTAAAAAATGTAAAGAGTAAGTAATTATATTAAAGGCACTTTCTTTGCCAAAGACATAAATAATAGCCCAGGGATAACATTTCTTAAGCTATTTTCAGCTTTTGCATTATTGAAAAATTCTGTAGTACTGCATATTGCAGCTTGAATTGTGTGCCACAAATCTTTAAATGGAAAGTGTTTGTCTTCCCTCAGTTGACAGTTGAATGAATATGAAAAAGAAATGCAATTATATTTTGCAAAGTCAAGGGAGGGATTGCTCAGCGAAACTTTTCATGTTAGACTAATTAAGTAAAAGTACTTATGGCCATATCAAATTCTACTAACATGCAGCTTAGGTAAAGTTAGATAATATACCTGTGAATTCAAGTTTATGCCGTGGAGTCAGGTTAAAGTGACTAGACCTTATTGAACTGTGGATTAAAATTAGTAATCTATATCTTTTCAAGACCTTTTTTCAGTGTTTCTATTCACACTGTAACCAAGAGGATCTCAATATTCTGAGGGGAATATTGATTAAGCTTGAGTAAATCCTAGGCAGGTTTCTTTCGGGCTGACGACCCCTGACCTCCCTTTTCTTAGAGCATTTACTTTAAAAATTGATTTCAAATTCTTATTCCTGCCTTTTGAGATATTAGTCTTCTCCCAGCCTCTAGATGGTTTTACAACCCAAGAATGTCTTTTTTTCAAAGACCTGGGAGCCATCCCTCAAAAATGTAATCATCTGAGGAAATAGGACCCTTAGACCCCAGTCTCTGTGGGAGAGTAGCAGCTGATAAGAGACAATTAGCAAACACTGCTGATGGCCTATAACACTGACACCCTCTTCCTTAATGCCTGAGGACACAGGGCTCGATCCCAGGACGCTGAGATCCCGATTTGAGCTGAGTCAGACAATTAACTGACAGAGCCACACAGGTGCACCGTCTAATGGGTTTTAAAAGTGATTTCATTTCCTATTACATTTACATTTACATCGATAACCTAGTCAACAGTTCAAAATTGTATTTCAGAGATTTTGAATAAATTTGTTAAAAGTTACTGCTTTGAGGAAATCAAAATGCCCATTCTGTGGATGCACAGAATAATCTGAAGGAAACATCCTTTGTCAACTTGCATTTAGGAAGTTCAAAATTAAAGCTTTACCCGAGTACCAGTATGGCAGTGCACTGCCCAAAGTCACACTGGTAGTCCACTACATGCCAGGCCTGAGAACAAATACTTGGCTGATGTGAATTTTTAAATTTCTTTCATGTCCTCAATTCCCCTTTTGCATGAGTGCTAATGAACAACAACAAAAAAGACGAAAATCCAGGCATTAAGAAGAGAAAGAAGACAAGAAGTGTGGGCAAAAATAATTTTCAAACTATAGAAGTTCACTACATTTAAACAGAAGGAGCATAATAAGTGAAAATGAAAATGGATATGTTTTAATTTCACACTTTATGACTTTGCCATTTTTCTCATGGAAGTCTGTATCTTTAAGCAGAAGTATATGTTTAGATGAATGAATTGAAAAGTTAAAATGGATGAAACCAGCTTAGTTGAGGAAAGAGAATGTCTTGAAATTTGATTAAAAATATCAATGACTTTCTTTTGTTTAAGTGGAAAATCCATAATTTAATTGCTACACAGTTTGGCTTATAGTGAGCATTCAATAAATATTTGTAAGTATTATTGTTATTTCTATTATCAGTTATTAATTACAGATGAAGCTGTCAACAAATAGAACTTGAGTTTGAATTTGTCTCTACTAATTACTTGCTTGGGCAAGTTGCATATGCTCTCTGATTTCACTTTCTTTTTCTACAAAAACAGGTGCTCCTTTCCCATCATTGCATGTAAGATACAAAACAACAAGCCCATTAGTCATAGGGAGTTAAAAATAAAAATTTAAAAAAAATTATTATTAAAAGCTCCTGAAACTTCCTTTGCTTCCACTTTGGCAGATAATCTGTACATATCATTTATCGATACATATCATGTATCTCCCTCAATTCCTTTCCTTCTGTGCTCCGGGCCATACCCCTCGGACCTCAGTGTGGCACTAAGACCCCACTTACAGCAAGGCTGGCCCGAGGTATTATCTTTCTTCTTCTCTCTTAACTATAAATAGTAGTCCAGCTTCTTACATAACAGAGTTGAGTCAGAGAGAAAGAGATAAAGAAAGAATGAAATAGAGAAATTATATTTAAGACATTTTATAGTTAAAATTTATCTGAATTTTTTAGTGTATCTTAGTGTTTCCATCAGTAGATGAAAATAATTCATATACTTCATATTTATATATTCTGGATTCATATACACACAGACACACACACAAAACACACATGCACATACCCAGTGCTTTAGTAAATAAAATAACAAAAGGAGTAGTTTTAATATAAGATATATGTCAATGTGAGATTTTGAACAGGAATTCTTTGACATTCTGAAGGCAGAACTCTTAGAGAACGGAGAAAGAAACAAGCTAATTGTGTGTTTATTGCCTAAAGCACACTGTAAAGATGTGAAACTGAACTTTTCAGAATTTAATGATATTATGATTTTTATCCTAAAGTTGGAAAATTATTGCTTAAATGCAGCAGAAACTTGGTAAAAGGAAAGAAATGCTAACAAAATAAAATGTGAAATTTACAAATATCACAGTTGTATTGACTACACCTAGCCCTAAGCAGAGAAGAGAAAAAATTACTGGAAAAGTAGGTTTCCATAATCCACATCTTTACCATGACAAATATGGATGCTAAATCAATTTTTTATTAATACTGTTGACTGTCAGGGTTCATATGAGATGAAGTACTTTCAGCCAAATAAGTATTACTTTAATATATGTGCAAATTAGTCAAATAAGTGATGCTACTACACGTTGTCCTTTTGGAAAGCAAAATTTCTATAAAGAATTTTAACATTTTAAAAATTATGTCTAATGTGCACTTAACATTTCTGTAGTAGAAGTGGGTATGAAAACAATGGCACCCATATCCAAGACACAGGATTCCACCCATTTCCAAGTCATTTTGTTTAGGAATAAACGGTTGGAGTCTCCATACTTAGGAATTTGCAATATCTTCATTGCATGCATTTTAAAAAAACAGGTGGCATCATTGCTGGAGTTAGCCACATGGGAAGAGGAGTGCCACAAAGTCCATTCTTTAGAAATAGTTGAATAAGCAAGTGGGACAAATGGCTTGGAAATAATAGGTTAAGTAAATAACTTCAGTGACAGTAATTACACATATCCAAGCATATTTTTGGTAGTAAATAATTTTAGGGTATATTTTAACCATTCCATAGGAAAATTTCATGTGTAATATCATTATGAGAAATCCTAAGAATGTAGTAATTTAAATCGCTTATGAACCAGCAGACTTCATGGGGTCCTTCTTGTTGGTAGCATTGATATATGTGTACCAATCAGTTTCCTTCTGGGCCCTGCCCCAAGTCTTCATGAAATCTTAAACCATCCAATCAGACATTGTTAGAGCTAATAAAGACGTGATAGGTCAAATACCCAATCAGTTCTGGCTACAGTTAGGACAGTAATTTAGAGACAGTTAGTTCCAGATTAACATAAATAGTTTTGAGAAAATCTAGAAAAACTAATAAGGTATGCAGACCATTCATATCTTTAATCCATTCATATCTTTAGGACACTATGCCATTTATATCTTTAGGACACTATGCTGTTTCATTCACTCCGTGCTTTTGTGTATTTTTGTTGGAAGCTAAATTTTATTGCTGCAGGAAAGAGATTGGTGAAATAAAAAGTTGTTGAAAGCAGTCAAACAGTTTCACCCAGAAAAGTTGAACAAAAGTCAAACAGTTTCACCCAGGAAGGGTGCTCAAAAGCAGCTGGGAGTACATCAAGTAGTAAAGCTAAGTTAAATAAAAAAATGGGCAGGAGGTTATTAATAGGATGCTTTAGTCAGTTTAGACTCCCTAACTACAGAGAAAACAAAACAAATGCAGAATGCATATAAATGAAAAAGAATAAGCATTCTAGAAGAACTTCTCTAAGGCAAATAGTTTTAAAGAAACAATTCTAGTTGTTTAAAGAAGAGTTAAATAAGGCCAGTTCAAAGCACAAAACTATAATGTGAAAAACCTCAACAATATTTATAAAAGGATTACTGAGAATGTGTCAGCAAACAGAAATGTGTCCTTTGCAAAATAAAGAACATGGACTTCATAAATAATGAAAGCAACCCAATGCATGTACCAATACTATATGAATATATAGCTATAAAATATTGAGTCAAAGCTTAATTTGATTTAAATATAATTATTTAAAATATAGAACATACTCTATTTAGTGACACATTGATTTTTAAGAGCCATACATGAACTAGTCAGAATGATTGTATGGATTGTTTTAATAAAAATTTCACTGGTGTGCACATCATTAAAACTATACTCTATGCATTCCTATTTAGGAAAATTGAGTATTTACTTAATTTCTACCTTATCTGGCTTTTTATTTGCCCATAAAAGAGACTTGCATGTATTCGGTATTCAATTTATACAAAAAAAACACAAAAAAGGCTGGATTTATGATTCATAAGCAATGTCCTGAGAAGCTCTGTGGCACCTCAGAAAACTAATAGTGATACTATGCTATATTTAAATTTTAGGGGAAGAACAAATATGTCTTTTGCAGAGCACACAAATGAATATTATTATGTTTTTTGAACATAAAGACTTTAAAAAAGAAATTCTTAGACATTTCTTTCGGCCAAGGAGGACTGTGAAAAAGCTACTGAGACACTACGAGTTTAAAAGTTTTGAGAATGTGTGAAATATATTATTTTTACAGTCTTGTCCAAATCCAAATCTGAATGACTAATAAAGAAGTGGCTTTAGTTGTTTGAAATGCAATATTTTTATTTTAAGTGGGAAGTTTGCATTTATTACTGAAGTGGCTAAATTAACAACTTGGCTTTATAGTCCTCAAAAAACAATACTAGAGTAGGTTTTTAATATATTATTATTATAAATTTAAGGAACTATGTTTCAGGTATTAAGATTTAAGGCACATAGATACACATAGGTTAAACGTATGCCTAAGTATTTTATTATTTTTGATTTTGTTGCAAATGAGATTTTTTAAAATTTCTTTTCAGATAGTTCATTGTTAAGGTAAAGATATCCCACTGATCTTTGTATATTCATTTTATATGCTGCAATGTTACCAAATTCATTTGTTAGTTCTCAAAGTTCTTTGGTGTAGTCTTTAGGATTTCTATATATGAGATCATGTCATCTGCAAACAGAGGCAATTTACATGTTCCTTTACAATTTAAATGCCTTTCCCTCTTTTCCTTGGCTAATTGTTCTGGCTACAACTTCTAATTCTGTGTTGAATAAGAATGGTAATAAGGGGCATTCTTGTCCTGTTCTGGATTTTAAAGGGGAAGCTTTCTAGTTTTCGCTGTATGATGTTAACTGGGCAAATCATATATGGCCTTTATTATGTTAAAGTACATTCCTTTTATAGCCAATTTGTTCAGAATTCTTAATAATGAAAGAATACTGAATTTTGTCAAATGCCTTTTTGCATCTATTGAAATGAACAAATTATTTTCAACTTTCATTCTATTAATGTGGTGTATCACATTTATTGATCTGCATGTGTTAAACAGTCTTTGCATCCCAGGGTGGGCATGCCCCTTGACTGTGGTGTATGATTTTTTAATGTGTTGTTGAATTCAGGGGCACCTGGGCGGCTCAGTTGGTTAAGTGACTGCCTTCGGCTCAGGTCATGATCCTGGAGTCCCGGGATCGAGTCCCGCATTGGGCTCCCCGCTCGGCAGGGAGTCTGCTTCTCTCCCTCACCCTCCCCCCTCTCACGTGCTCTCTCTCTCTCTCTCTCTCATTCTCTCTCTTTCAAATAAATAAAAAAAAATCTTTTAAAAAAATGTGCTGTTGAATTCAGTTTGCTATGTTTTATTGAGGACTTCTGTATCTATATTCACTGGTGTTATAGGTCTATAGTATTCCTTTCTTGTGGTGAGTTTATCTGGTTTTGGTATCTGGGTAATGGTGGCCTTGTAAAATGAGTTTTGGAGTGTTCCCTCCTGTCCAATTCTGTAAGGGTTTGAAAAGAATTGGCAATATTCTTTTTTAAATTTTTGGTGTAATTCACCCATGAAGCCATCTGGTCCTGGGTTTCTCTTTGTTGGGGGGTTTTTGATTACTAATTTACTCTACTTACTCTTTTTTTTTAAATTTAATTTTATATCATTTACATTCAATTAATTAACATATAGTGTATTACTAGTTTCGGAGTTCAGTCGGAGAGTTCAGTGATTCATCTGTTGTATATAACACCCAGTGTTCATTACATCATGTGCCTTCCTTAATGACCATAACCCAGTTGCTTCATCCCCCATCCCCCTCCCGTCCAGACCCCTCAGTTTGTTGCCTATGGTTAAGAATGTCTTATGGCTTGTCTCCCTCTCTGATTTGGTCTTGTTTTATTTTTCCCTCCCTTCTTCTATGCTCCTCTGTTTTGTTTCTTAAATTCTACATATGTTCAAATGACCAACAGACACATGAAGAGATGCTCAACATCACTTGGCATCAGGGAAATACAAATCATAACCACAATGAGGTATCACCTCACATCAGTTAGAATGGCTAAAATTAACAAATCAGGAAACAACAAATTTTGGCGAAGATACAGAGAAAGGGAAACGCTTTTACACTGCTGGTGGGAAGGCAAGCTGGTACAGCCACTTTGGAAAACAGTATAGAGGTTCCACAAAAAGTTAAAAATAGAGCTACCCTATGACACAGCAATTGCACTACTAGGTATTTACCCAAAAGATGCAAATGTAGTGATCCAAAGGGGCACCTGCACCATAATGTTTATAGCAATCTGCTTCCTTTTATTGCTCTGTTCAGAAATTCTATTTCTCCATGGTTCAGTCTTGGTATGTTGTATGTTTCTAGAAACTTACCCATTTCTTTCTTTTAGGTTGTCCAATTTTCTATCTAGTTATTATTAGTCTGTTATTATATTTTTTATTTCTGTTTATCAGTTGCAATGTCTCCCCATTCAATTATAATTTTATTTATTTGAGTCCTTCCTCTTTTTTCTTGATTATTCTATTAAAGTCTTTTCAATTTTGTTTCAAGAACCAGCTTTTAATTTTGTTGATCTTTTCTATTATTTTTCTACTCTCTATCTCATTTATTTCTCCTCTAATCTTTATTATTTCCTTCTTTCTGTTAGCTTCATGCTTAGTTTGTTTTTCTTTTCTTTTTGCTTTTCTTTTCTTAGTTCCTTGATTATAATATAGGATATTTATTTGAGAGATTTCTTTCCCTAATGTATACATTTATAACCATAAACTTTAGAGCACTTAATAATTAAGTTTCTTTTAAAACTTAAAGCTATTTATATTTAATAAAGAAAGAATAAAAAATTCAAATAGAGGTATAGAAAAAATAAATACTATTCTGACTATGACATGGACCCAACACTTTTGATAACTGAAGGAAATATGAAGCCCAGTGGAAAAAATAATAATAGTAGAAGAAGAATATTTTGGCCCCAGTGTTAATTGTTTTAAAGAATTATCTATGTATTTTAGAAAGAAAAAGAGACAGAGAAGGAGAGAGAGAGCAGAGGGAAGGAGAAACTCAAGCCGACTCCGCTGAGTCCAGCACCAATGTGGGGCTTGATTTTATAATCCTGAGACACAACCTGAGCCAAACCAAGTGTCAATCACTTAACCAGATTGCACCACCCAGGCACCCTCCCCATGTTAATTTTGAAAAGTAATTTGTAACACTGTCCAAAGTGGTATATCCTAGAGCAGCATTATGCTTATGTCTCTGAGGAGTTTTTTTGAAAACACAAACCTGATGACAAAGGACAAGATTAAGTTTTATATCCTGGGCAGAGGCAGTTTGAAGACAGGTTCTCTATAGTCCCTTCAGTTATAGAATAACATATTGACTCATTGACAGTTCAGTTTAAAATTATCTCAGTGCTTTAAATCCTGCCCAAATTTAAATTCAGATTGACACAACTCAGGACATCAATATACCTTATATATGTTCAATAATATTAAGACACAACCTCAAAACCACATTAAGATTAAAGTCTTATGCAATACTGGGAAAATATCTTAAGCTTTTTATAGACGTTCTTAGTTAAAATATTTTTTAAGGAAGATTGCAAAGCCTATTTCACTGATGGAGCCTCAAAGATGACAGAATAAATAACTGTGTTTGTATCCTAGTTATAAAAGTAATTGTCAGGGCGCCTGGGTGACTCAGTCGTTAAGCATCTGCCTTCAGCTCAGGTCATGATCCCAGGGTCCTGGGATAAAGTTCCATATCGGACTCCCTGCTCAGTGGGAAGCCTGCTTCTCCCTCTCCCACTCCCCCTGCTTGTGTTCCTGCTCTTGATATCTCTCTCTGTCAATAAATAAAATCTTTAAAAAAAAAAAAGTAATTATGTCGTCAAGAGTGCATGTAGGCTTTGATGCTCCTGTTTTATCTCTGATAATAGAAGTCAGAAAATAAGAAAGCATTTTACATTGAAATATGTAATTTTGTCATATTTTTACATAGAGTTATATTTAAGAGAATATTCTACATGAATAGTTAACTATAGTATCTCAATATCAAAGCCATTCCTAGAGAAACAACATATTCGAATATGAAGGAGAAAGTGTTCTTTGCTGTTCACATGGGAGAGTGAATAGATTTTTTGAGTTCAGAGATAAAAAAACTTTTTATAAATATCTCAGTCCTTGTATATTTGAATGTTATAGCAGCAAAAGCAATTATGGCTTGAAAATCTTGTATTTGACATACTTATTTTTAATGATCAAATTTTACTTGTGATGCTGAGATGAAAAATATGAGTTTAGAATATATATTTCCTACCCATTTTTATTTGAAGATATATGAACCCATATGATATTTGCACTAGGCAATGATAGTAGGGTGGGAGGACTTCCCTTTTTTTTTTTGGTAGTTTCAAGATTTTATTTAAATTTGAGTAAGTTAACATACAGTGTAATATTAGTTTCAGGAGTAGAATTTAGTGATTCATCACTTACATATGACATCTAGTGCTCATCCCAACATGTGCCCTCTTTAATGCCCATCACCCATTTAACCCATCCCCCTGCCTATCCACCCCTTCCAGCAATCTTCAGTTTGTTTTCTATAGTTAAGAGTCTGTTTTATGATTTGCCTCTCTCTCTCTCTTTTCCCCCTTATGTTCATCTGTTGTGTTTCTTAAATTCCACATATGAGTAAAATCATATCATATTTTTCTTTCTCTGACTTACTTTGCCACTATGGAAAACAGTATGGAGTTTCCTCAAAAAGTTAAAAATAGAACTATCCTATGATCCATTTATTTTTAAATATCTTGCTCTGTTATTTTACTTTTGGACAATTCTTTATTTTTCCATTAGAAATATTGCAAGACTATTTTGATTTAGGTTTTTAAAATCATCTGATTATATTATAATCAATGAGAATAATGAGAGGTAATATAATTATTATTAAAGACCTATACAAATAATGGAGGACACCTAGTTTTGATTGATATTCTAATTAAATGTTCTGTTATAATATTATTTAAATTATTCTTCAAAAACTAAAAAAGATTAGTATATTATCATGTCAGCATCGTAAAGAGCTTTGCCTCAAAACGAGGAAGGCATTAAATGGGCATGACATTTTCAAACAACTTCAATCCATTTGGATTAGCTACCTTAAACAGTGTGGGCTCTTACTAGAAGACAAAAATATAAAGCTTTAATGTAAGTTAGTTTTATATTATGCTTTCTATATTTAAGTTAATGTCATCATTATTTGTTTTCACCCAACCTTTAATATGAAAATCATTACCAATACTTTTTTTTATTTTCTTGATTTTAGTCTTATGTTATTTTATAAAGACTCTATATGTAATTGTTGATTAACATTTGTATTAGCATCATGAACAACAGTAATGCCACTGAACAGATACACTACTCCCATATCTACCATGTGATACTCAATCTTATTTGTCACTTTATTTCTATTTCCTTACTTTCTAGTACTCCTTTCTCCATAGGACTATCGAGTTACCTCTGTTTATACCTACTGATCTCTGCCTATTATAAAATCAATGAGTCCTACACATTATTACTGTTAAAATCTTTCTTGAATATAGTTCTAATCATGTCATAATCCTTAGGAAAAATTTTCAATAACTTGTATTTTTTGCCCACCAATAAAATAACCCATAACCTGTTTTATAGCTGTTTCCCATAATAACTTATGATTTAATATAATTTGATAATATCTTAAGATAATAGGAATGATATTCCTATAGGAACCATAACCTGTAGGAAACATATAATACAGGAATTCTATGATATAGGATATTCTGGCATGGGAATAGTAGCCTAGGATAAAATAGTAATAACAAAGTAACAATAATAATAATACAATTGACTCTTAACAACACAAGTTTGAACTTCATGGGTCCACTTACATGTGGTTGTTTTTACAATATGGTATTGTAAGTGTACTTTCTCTTCCTTATGATTTTCTTAAAAACATTTTCTTTTCCTGAACTTACTTTAATTTTATATTTTTTATTTTTTAAAGATTTTATTTATTTGAGAGAGAGAGAGAAAACATGAGCAAGGGGAGGGGCATAGGGAGAGGGAGAAGCAGGCTTCCCGAATAGCAGGGAGCCTGAGGCAGGGCTCAATCCAAGGACCCCGGTATCAGGACCTGAGCTGAAGGCAGATGCTTAACAGACTGAGCCACCCAGGTGCCCCTCTAACTTGCTTTATCATAAGAATACAGTACATAATACATATAACATACACAATACAGGTTAACTCACTATGTTATTGGTAAGACTTCCAGTCAACAGTAAGCTATTAGTAGTTAAGGTTTTGAGGAGTTAAATGTATACATGGGTTTTCAACTGCATGGGGGTTCAGACCCCTAATTGCTGCGTTATTCAGGGCTCAACTGTGTCTTAGTTCACAAACAATATACTTGCTGTTCTCCTGAGTTAAAACCCTATGCCTGTGTTTTATATTCTTTTGCCAGTCCAGACCCTCACCTCACGGCCATTGTAGTCCATCAAAATTCTCTAAATCAGGATATTCTGTAGTTGATGCAAAGAGTAAGCTACTAACAGTCATTTTAATAGACAACAACCATAAACTCAAAACTAAGTACAAAAAAAGAGTGAACAAAAGCAGTCTGGAGTAGACTCAAAACCTGAAGCAAGCCACCATCATGAAATAAATTTCCTATTTTTTTTTTTTGGCCTTTCTTTGAAGAAGACACAGCCATAGCAACTAGAGAAGAGAACAGCTAAATCTCCAATAGGAAGCCTACATCTTACTGCCCAGAGAAACCAGGGAAGAAGTCCGAAACAACCAGAGCTACCTGAGATTAAAGGTACTTCGGAAAGGAGGCTGTCAAAAAGGTATATGCTAAGTTCTGAGTCTAAACTTTGCTCAACTTTCTAGTAACCCCTGAAGCACATGTATGTGGAGAGGATTAAAGCTGTAGCCCACTACAGATATTATACATTATGAAGTTTGAATATAATGAAGGTAAGCATCAAGAAAAACATAAATATCAGTATTATTTGGAGTACCATAACAGAATCTCAAGTCCTAGGACATTGTCCAGTGTAAACTAAAATTATCTGAAAAAATAAATAAATAAAATAAAATTACCTGACTGATGAAGAACCAGGAAAAGATGAACACTTCTGAAGGGAAAAGACAAGAGTTCAATCTTGAAATAACTCAAATGATAGAATAATGGATTATCAGACCTGGATATTATAGCAACCATTATAACTATGTTTAATTTGTAAAAAAAAAAAAAAAAGATAAACTGTTAATAAATGAAAAGATAGAAAAATCTCAGGAGAAAAACAGAATATATTATATTATTATATATACACAAGTCACACATGTATATATCTGTATCTACATACATGTGCACACACACAAAAGACATGAATATTAGAAATAGAAATGTATGAAATTTTAAAAGTAATCATATGAACTCACCAAAGAACTAGAGATGTCAGAATAAAGAGTAAGTGAATGTGGAGAAAGATTAATAAAAATTATCCAATTTTAAGAAAAATTAATTACAAGATATGATAAAGAATATGAGCTGACTCTCAGGACCTATGGGACCAGTATCAAAAGGTCAAATGTATAGGTTATTTAAGCCCTAGAAAGAGAGGTGAGAGAATGTGACCAAAAAATATGGGGAGAAATAATGGTTCTAAACTTCCCAAATGTGGTGACAGATACGAAATTTAAGATTCAAAAAGTTCAACAAACCTCATACAAGGTAATTATGAAATATAGTCCAGGTATAAATAAAGAAGAGACAAGCTGCTAAAAAAATGAAGAAAATATCTCAGTAAGAGCTAGAGAATTGTTCTACATTTGGAGGTAAACAATTTGATCACATATTTTTCATCAGGAATAATGGAAACTAGAAGACATCAGAATAACAAATTTTAAATGCTGAAAGAAAGAAAAAAACCTGTAAAGCACAATTTGCTATCCAGAAAAAAATTCTTGAAATTATAAAGGTGAAAAAAAATTCATATAAAGAAAAATTGTGAAATACTTTTACTACCAGACCCACAACAATAGATGTTGTAAAGCAAATTATTCAGAAGAAGACAAATAATAGCAGAGACTCAGATATTTATTTATTTTTTTAAAAGATTTTATTTATTTATTTATTTGTGAGAGAGAGAATGAGAGATAGACAGCACGAGAGGGAAGAGGGTCGGAGGGAGAAGCAGACTCCCTGCTGAGCAGGGAACCCAATGTGGGACTCGATCCTGGGACTCCAGGATCATGACCTGAGCCGAAGGCAGTTGCTTAACCAACTGAGCCACCCAGGCGCCCGAGACTCAGATATTTAGAAAGGAATACAAATAGTAAATATCTGAGTAAATATAAAAACTAATTTTCCTCTTATCTTTTAAAAATGTATATGGCTGTTTAAAAACACACTCATAACTATGACTGGTGGGGATAAAAACATTAATATCTTGCCAGAGTAAATGTGTACTGATATGTCCTGTTACAGAGGTGCAGTTCCCAGGAAAGATTCTATTAGATGCTGCCCTCTGATATTTTTGTGATAAACAGGTAGTAAATAAACAGCTTCAGTGAAACTAACTACTTTTAAGTGAAAATGTTATTGAAATTCACATCCACTTTCTCAAGGGCTGAATTATTTCTGAAATATTTAGTGGAATGTGAAAATAATCCACAGATACCCTTCAAGACCAACAATGATTGCCAGACTCCAGGTGATCTATAGATTAAGTAATAAAACTCATAGATCTGGGAGTTCATGTGGAGGTTATTCCCAGACTTTGAACCTCTAAAGGAACATGTCCATAGGTATAGATGAGAGTGAATATATACAGCAATGTGAATGGGCTCAGAAGTAAATTATTACATTGATAAATATCCCATTGAATCAAACCCTAAGACAATACAGTTGTCACTAGCCCTGAGTGGCTATTGAGCACTTAAAAATGCAGGTAGTCCACATTAAGATGTGCAATAAGTTTAAAATACACACCTGATTTTTCAGGCTTACTAAGAAAGGAGGGAGGGAGAGAAGGAGGAAGGAAGGAAGGAAGGAAGGAAGGAAGGAAGGGAGGGAGGAACGTAGGAAAGGAGTAAGGGAGGGAGGGTGGGAGGGAGGGAGGCAGGGAGGGAGGGATAGGGAAAGAATACTTCATTAATAATTTGTATGCTAATTATATATTAAAATGATAATATTTTCACTATATCAGGTTAAAGTACATTACTAAAATTAATTTTACCTATTTATTTTACCTTTTTAATGTTGTTAGCAGACACATTAACATTATGTAAATGACTCAATATATTTCAATTAGACAGCAATGCCTCAGAGGCATTTGTCTCTAAATCAGAGATTTCCTCAGGTTTTTTCAAATTTCTCCAGCTTCTCCATCTCCTCATGCCTATCTGGTCTGCATGCTTTATATGGACTATCCTTTTAATTCCTTATTTCTCCTCTGATTTTCCACTTTAAGTTTCAGGATGTAAGCTGCTGGCTAAGCCAATAAGTAAGTGTGTGATCTGTACTGACTCCAAACAACATTATCCATACATGTGTATTATGCCCTAGCGGTGAACCACAAATCAAACAAAATTCCACTTTAATAAACCAGAAATAGTTAAAACTGTTGTTTGGAAAATCTTAAATAAAATTATCAAAAGTAAAACTTGGTCATATAGCAAAAGATCTGTCAAATGTTTTCAGTAAGGTTTCTCCTATATTGGAAAGATGGTTACATACTAGGAAATCTATTACAATTATGAAATCAATGGGAAAACTAAAAATTGACTATATCGTTAGTCATCAGAAATACATAAAACTTGACATATGTTTCCTGATAAAGCTATTAAGATTAGAAATAGCAGATTCCTTCCGTAGATAATACAGACGACATTTACCTCAAACAGAATGTTTCTTACATAATAAAAGTTGAAAGAATAGAGGCATTTCCATAATATCAAAAATGAGAAATAAATACCTCTTTTCTTATTTAAATACTTAACATAATCTAGTTATGGCTGCTAGTTAAATAAATGAAGAGACATAAACCAGAGGGGAAAAAATTAGGTCCAAATAGAGAAAAATCACTGTTATTTTTGGATAAAATAATGAAGAAATATAGCTGAGGTATTTTAAGATAAATGAATATTCAGTAGTAGTATATATAAATTAAATATGGAAATATCAATAGCTGTCCTAAATTTTGACAATAACTGCTTTCATTCCTCAAGTAACAAAAAGCCTAATATATAAGAATGATTTTAGAGAAATTATAAGAAGTTTTGGTGAAGAAACTAAAATTAAAAAGAAAAGAATACTGCCAGGAGCTACAGATAGGTCCCTAATAAATAGTAAGTCATATCTTAGTGGGAATGCATGATATTTTAAAGATACAAATTCTTTCCAAAATAATTTGTATGTTTGTGAAAATCTAGTAAAATATCCACTCATTTTATTTTGAACTGATACTAAACTTTCTTTGGCAGAAGAAATGGAGGGCAGGATAGCCAAAATAAATATGATATTGAAGAGAATTAAGCAAAGATTTTCCTACCAGATGTCAAAACACAAAGCCACAATAGTTAATTGGCTCTGTGGCAGAGATTACTATTTTCCTTCCAAAAATTAATCTCTGATTCTTCTTTAGCACTAAGAATTTTACTTGGGTCATGGTCGTTCAGTTTAATTTACATTTCACATTTTCTCAGTGGCTAGACCTGTATCTGTGACTAGATTCTGACCGATGAATTTTAAGCAGAAGTGAAATGTACAGTTCTGGATTATACACTTTTTGGGGGGGGTTATACTCTTAAAAGGCTGGAAGCTTGACAGTTCTTTGAAATAGTTGTCTTGGACTTTCAGTATGAAGCTGTTTGCTTGGGATGGCAGAGCAATGAAATAAGAAGCTTGGATGTCCAATATTATGGAGATGTCATATCAGGTCTGAGCAGCTTATGTAAGAACTATTATGTAAGTGAGCAATAAATATCTCTATTTTATTTTTTTTAAGATTTTATTTATTTATTTGAGAGAGAGTGAGAGAGAGAGAGCACATGAGAGGGGGGAGGGTCAGAGGGAGAAGCAGACTCCCTGCCGAGCAGGGAGCCCGATGCGGGACTCGACCCAGGGACTCCAGGATCATGACCTGAGCCGAAGGCAGTCACTTAACCAACTGAGCCACCCAGGCGCTCTAAATATCTCTATTTTAAAAATCATTATTATTTGACCTTTGAAACATGACACCATATCTTAATTAATATAGTGTGACATTGAAAAATGAAAAAGGTTAGCTCAAAAGTTTAATATATGATAGAGACATATAAGCAGGGTAAGATGTTTATTATATGGAATGGTGTTTTTTAAAATAAGTTATTTGGCAAAACAAGAAAGTCGAGTCTATGCATCCTATGATACACCAACTAGAGTCAGGTAATCAAACAATTAAACATAAAATGTAAAACCAACAAGATAAAAGATCACAAAGATTCTTCAGCTATCAAGGGGAGCGTTTTTAAAATTTTTATTGTAAATGCATAGAAAAAAGTAAATATACATATATATGTGACTTCATAAAAATAAAACTTGTTCTTAAAAAATTATATGCAAAAATAAGGGACAGCAAAAATACAGATGTGCCAGCAATCACTAATATCTCTGCTTTATAAAAACAGCTATTTATTATTTTTAAACTCACATAAAAGGAGTTAGAATCCCTCTATACCACACTATACATACAGAAATTACAATTTACCATAATCTCAAGGACATATTTTGACCAGTCTTCAATACTATTTCTTTTGGAATAAACAAATAGTTCACATTAAAGAGGATATGAAAATATTTCATGAACAGAGAGGAAAAAATTATGCATTTTATCATTACCTGAGCAATATGAAAATAACATGTTGTCACTTGAAGTTAAAAAAAAAAAGATCATATGGGGCGCCTCGGTGGCTCAATCATTAAGTGTCTGCCTTCGGCTCAGGTCATGATCCCACTGGGATCGATCGAGCCCTGCATCGGGCTCCCTGCTCAGCGGGAAGCCTGCTTCTCCCTCTCCCACTCCCCCCGCTTGTGTTCCCTCTCTCGCTGTCTCTCTCTCTGTCGAATAAATAAAATCTTAAAAAAAAATCATAAAATGTTGGAAATAAAAAGAACTTCAAGACTGTTTTATTGTTTTTAGGAAAAAAGCAGAATGATGAATATGTGCATAGTCTATGCTTGCTGCATAAAATATGTAATTTATTTACATAAATAAATTTGACATTGTATATACTGCATTTTACCATTTAGTATTAAGTATTCCTCTAGATGTTTTTAAATCTCCAGACATATTGAAAAAGTCAATTTGTATAGAATTTCATTATTTTCCCACCAGTGTATTACGATTTTTCATATTTAAGCTAGGTCAATAAAGACTGTAAAATAACTTTTTACCAAACAAATTTATAGAATAGAAATTACTAACCTCCAAGACATTTTTTCTATTAATATTGTCTATTTGCTAAACACTAGGATACAGCTGAAATTGATATATTTTTAAAGTTGAAGTTGAAATGATTATATCTGTATTATCAGTAGCAAAAGTTGTTTCTGAGATAAATTAGCAGTATTTTTCCAATAGAAAAATATACTAGGAAATGTCAAGTGTCTAAATTGCTTCAAGACTATTGTGTTAAACACTTATCTTTCCATAATTAAAGCTAAGTGGGAGCGAATTTTGTTTCTTTTTAAAGGGACATATAAAAGTAGAAAGGTGTGGGTGCCTGGGTGGCTCAGTCGTTAAGCGTCTGCCTTTGGCTCAGGTCATGATCCCAGGGTCCTGGGATCGAGTCCCACATTGGGCTTCCTGCTCAGTGGGAAGCCTGCTTCTCCCTCTCCCACACTCCTTGCTTGTGTTCCCTCTCTTGCTGTATCTCTCTCTGTTAAAAAATAAATAAAAAATCTTTAAAAAAATAGAAATGGGGGATACCTGGGTGGTTCAGTGGATCAAGCATCTGCCTTTGGCTCCAGTCATGATCCCAGGGTCTTCGGATCAAGGCTCCTTGCTCAGCGGGAAGCCTGCTTCTCCCTCTCCCTCTGCTGCTCCCCCTGCTTGTGCTCACTCCCTTTCTGACAAATAAGTAAATAATAATCTTTTAAAAAATAAGAAATACATTACCTGAAATCTTATTTCAGGTAGTTATTTCTACCAATTTCACTCTTCCACAAATCTGATGCAATTTTAATTTGCTTACAAACTTATAGAAAAACTTATTAAATATTCTCCAAGGCCACCATCAGTACATTATCCAAGTGAATGGCTAAGGTAGGATAAAATAATACAACTAAAAATTCATAAACAACAACAAAATAATAACAAGCCTACCTTAAGATGCATTCCCCCCACCTCTTTTCTTACAGATAGAGTTTATAATTATGAGATAGTCTTTTCCATAATGCAAATATACAAGGACAGAAAGATATTTTGCATTTAAAATAGTGATTATACTGCAAATAATCCATGTTTTTTTTACTATCAAATTCTCTTGTGTAAGTAATTAGTTTATACATGTTTTTTATCCATTAAAAAAGAATATAATAGGGGGTGCTTCGGTGACTTATTTCATTAAGTGTCCGACTCTTGATTTCAGCTCAGGTCATGATCTCGGGGTCTTGAGATGGAGCAGTGTATCAGGCTCCCCACTCAGCAAGGAGTCTGCCTCTCTCCCTCCCCCTCTACTACTCCCCCTGCTTATGCTCTTGCTCTCTCTAAAATAAATAAATAAATCATTTAAAAAAGGAATTTAATAGATGCCATATTTTATCATATCATTGATTCATCCAAAGAATATATGGATTTTTATCAGCAACCCAATGTATATTAATAAAAGACACAGTTGGCACTCAAGGTAGCAAAATCAAAATGGAAGTGAAGTCAATGGGAAAAAGAGAACTATTATTTACTCATTGTATAAGGGCCAGTACTTACAGTACCAATTTTCTGGGCATATGCCATTAGGTTATCAAAATCATTCAATTAAATTACCTCAAGGTGGAGAATAAATATCTTATCTATGATCACACAACTAGTATGAAGTAGATACAAAATAAACATACAGAAATCTGTTGCATTTCTATACACCAATAATGAATAAATTTATAAAATTTCATTTTCTCTTTTCTCAGTGTCATAGTATATATAGTTACAAATAGTTATGTAGTTCTATATTATTATATGAACTATAGTTATATAGTTACACTATATATAGTTACTATACTATAATATATACTATACATACTATATATAGTTATATAGTATATATAGTTATATATATATGTATGTTATATATGTTATTTTTTAAATTCTACACTATTAACCAAATTTATCTTACAGGAAATTGTTTAAGCCTCATATAGAGTCATTAGTACACATTTTATTCATTGTGCATATTTACCCTGTACCATATTTCCAAGTTACTTGTTTGCTATGTAGAACTATTGTAAAATTTAGTCTTCTTGGATTGATAAACAAGTTTATATTCAGTCTAATTACTGCTTGGATCGCTAAACTTTATCATGTTCCCTATGAATTTCAGCATTTTAAATGGAAGAATCCTAAATATGTTTTGTTCCATTTAGTTTATTATAGACTCAGAAAGAATTTAACAGCATTGGGAAATATTTTCTATACATTGGGAAATATTTTCTACACATCTGCAAGTATCTTTGCAGGCCAAGTGTCCTTATTAAGAGTATTTGGCTTTAGGCTCTGCTGCATCATGAAATCTGATAAATGGGATTCCATGAAGGCCACAGGACACCTAAGATGCAGAGCGTTTACCTAAAGAAAAGTTCTCAGAAGTGTCTGAAATCCCAGGAGCCGAACCTCAGTCTTTTTAGATATCCACAAATGAGAATTCTGATACACTTCCTAAGACTCCAGATTTTAGCTTATTTTATTGAGAGTCAGATATTTTTCTATGATGATGATATGTAAAATACATAACATTTTATTAGGCTAGGTGTTTTGTGTATCAAAGAATAATCTGAAAACAAAAGGATAGATTTTTTTATGTAGTGATTGTCATTTTTCTCGTGTAATTGACTTTAAAAACGAACACATATTTTCAATTTTAGACTTCACAACAGGTTTCTTTTTCACCAGAAGATGTTATTTAATTTGCTCTTGGCACATTTTCAACTTCAAAG
Source organism: Callorhinus ursinus (assembly GCF_003265705.2). Lineage (NCBI taxonomy): Eukaryota > Metazoa > Chordata > Mammalia > Carnivora > Otariidae > Callorhinus > Callorhinus ursinus. Next base: position 32,361,495 of record NW_027397067.1, read on the forward strand.
AACATGTATTTCTATATAACCTTTCCTTAGTTTAAAAATATTCATGCATATGTAAAAGTTATGTTATATAAAATAATAATACAAAATATTTAGTGAAAAGAACCATGCAATTATGTATTTTATCTCATTTTTACATAAATAGATGATATTATGTTTAGTTTATGATAATTTAATGAGATTAAACACCTGTTTAGCAGCAAATAGCAGATAATACATCATCAATACGTTAAATCCGCAGAAATTTTCATATCTATCTTCATGACTAAGACCTTGAAACTTGAATTACAGGCTTAAACTGAATGAGAATAATCTGTATCAAACAAGTTGGATGGAAGAGAAACAAGAAGTTTCGATCATAATGAAGTGAGTTTATTCTCCTAATTTTTTAATGAAAAATTTGCAATCATGGTAATGCTGGCCTCATACAATGAGTTTGTAAGTTTTCCTTCCATTTGTATTTGCTGGAACAGTTTGAAAAAAAATAGGTATTAACTTTTCTTTAAATGTTTGGTAGAATTCTCCCGGGAAGCCATCCTGCCTGGACTTTTGTTTGCTGGGAGATCTTTGATTTCAGATTCCATTTCTTTGCTGGTTATGGGTCTGTTCAAATTTTTAATTTTTTCCTGTTGCAGTTTTGGTAGTTTATATGCTTCTATGAATTTATCCATTTCTTCCAGATTGCCCAATTTGTTGGTGTATAATTATTCATAATATTCTCTTAAAATTGTTTATATTTCTGTGGTGTTGGTTGTGATTTCTCCTCTTTCATTCATGATTTTATTTATTTATTCTTTTTTTTTTCAAAGATTTATTTATTTACTTGGGAGAGAGAGAGACAGAGAGAGCACAAGCATGGGGAGAGGCAGAGGGGAGGGAGAAGCAGATTCCTTGCAGAACTGGGAGCCTGACCTGGCGCTTGATTCCAGGACCTGGAGATCATGACCTGAGCCAAAGGCAGATGCTTAACTATCTGAGCCACCCAGGTGCCCCATGATTTTATTTATTTGAGTCCTTTCTCTTTTCTTTTTGATAAGTCTGGCTAGGGGGTTATCAATTTCATTACATCTTCCAAAGAACCAGCTCCTAGTTTCATTGATCTGATCTACTGTTTTTTTGTTTGTTTGTTTCTATATCATTTCTTTCTGCTCTAATCTTTATTATTTCCCCTTTACTGTAGAAAACCCAAAAGACTCTACCAAAAAATTTCTAGAACTGATACATGAATTCAACAAAGTTGCAGGATACAAAATAAACATACAGAAATCTGTTGCATTTCTATACACCAATAATGAAAAAGCAGAAAGAGAAATCAAGGAGTGACTCCATTTACAATTGTACCAAAACCATAAGATACCTAGGAATAAACCCAACCAAAGAGGTAAAAGATCTGTACTCTGAAAACTATAAACACTTATGAAAGAAATTGCAGATGACACAAAGAGATGGAAAAATGTCCCATGCTCATGGAATGGAAGAACAAGTATTGTTAAAATATCTATACTACCCAAAGCAATCTACACATTTAATGCAATCAAAATACTACCAGCATTTTTCACAGAGCTAGAACAAATAATCATAAAATTGTATGGAACCACAAAAGACTCCGAATAGTCAAAGCAATCTTGAAAAAGAATAGCAAAGCTGGAGACATCACAATTCTGGACTTCAAGCTGTATTACAAAATTGTAGTGATCAAGACAGTATGGTACCTACACAAAACAGACACACAGATCAATGGAACAGAATAGTAAACCCAGAAATGGACCCACAACTATAGTCAACTAATCTTCAACAAAGCAGGAAGGAATATCCAATGGGTAAAAGACAGTCTCTTCAACAAATGCAGTTGGGAAAACTGGACAGTAACAAGCAAAAGAATGAAACTGGACCACTTTCTTACAGCACATACAAATATAAATTCAAAATGGATGAAAGACCTAAATGTGAGACAGGAAACCATCAAAATGGCAGCAACCTCTTTGACTTGGGCCATAGCAACTTCTTACTAGACACATCATCGAAGGCAAGGGAAACAAAAGCAAAAGTGAACTATTGGGACTCTGTAAAGTAAAAAGCTTCTGCACAGCAAAGGAAACAATCAACAAAACTAAAAAGCAATCTATGGGATGGGATAAGATATTTTCAAATGGCATATCTGATAAGGGGTTAGTATTCAAAATCTATAAAGAACCTATAAGACTCAACACCCCAAAAAACAAATAATACAATTAAGAGATGGGCAGAGGACATGAATAGACATTTTTCCAAAGAAGACATCGAAATGGCTAATGGACACAGGAAAAGATGCTTAACATCACTCATTATCAGGGAACTACAAAACAAAACTACAATGAGATATCATCTCACACCTGTCAGAATGGCTAAAATGAACAACACAGGAAACAACAGATGTTGGTGAGGATGCAGAGAAAGGGGAACCCTCTTACACTGGTGATGGAAATGCAAACTGGTGCAACCACTCTGTGAAAGAGTATGGAGCTTCCTCAAAAAGTTGAAAATAGAACTACCCAGGACCCAGAAACTGCACTACTAGATATTTACCCAAAGGATACAAAAATACCGATTTGAAGGGCACATGCACCCTGATGTTTATAACTCAACATTATAAAAAATAGTCGTTATGATAATAGCCCAAGTGTCTATCCACTGGTGAATGGATAAAGAATAGGTGGTATATATATATATATAATGGTATACTAGTCAGCCAAAAAAAAAGAAAGAAAGAATGAAATCTTGCCATTTGCAAGATGTGGATGGAACTAGAGTGTATTATGCTAAGTGAAATAAGTCAGTCAGAGAAAGACAAATACCATATGACTTATACATGGAGTTTAAGAAACAAAACAGATGAACATAGGAAAGGGGGGGAAAAGAGAGGGAGGCAAACCATAAAAGACTCAACTATAAAGAACACACTGAGGGTTGCTGGAGGGGAGGTGGGCAGGGGATGGGTAATGGGTATTAAGGAGGGCACTTGTGATGAGCACTGGGTGTTATATGTAAATGATGAGTCACTATATTCTATTCCTGAAACCAATATTACACTATATATTAACTAACTAGAATTTAAATAAAAACTTGAAACAAAACCAAACAAAATTTGCTGAATTTTATTAGAGCCCTATTATCAGCCCTCAGAAGCTACTGCCTTACCCCATAGATGGCTGATCTTTCTACAAAAGGATTTTTCACGTAATTCATTAACATAGTTGCTCCCACTATTAGCACTATTAACTCTTGATGAATTCAAATGTTGGGAATACTGGTGGTGCATGAATTGGGGGTAAAGGGGTGAGAGAACAGAAAGTAAGAAGGGGGGAAAGGGATCTCAAGCTTTCCCATATTGTGAAAAACAATTCTTTTAAACAGTGGTCAAAAAATTGTTTTGACCACCATACCATAATAAATGCTGTAGATTTGCTTCCTATTAGTTACATTTATTTATAAAGCAGTTATATTTGCCTTATCAATAATGAATAGTTAAAGAAAAGTGCTCATATATGGTGAGATTCACAGTAAAAGAGAGGGATGTTAACTTACATTTCTAATGGTTTTCTTGATCATTTTGATTTTACTTAACAAATTTCAATTGCAGATTATACACCAAGATCAAGAGAGGCATTATCTCTCCGCAGTTTTATTGTAATTTGTATTTGTACACTCAGTGCTAGCTTTCAGTATTATATTCATTTGAAGATTTTATCACAGAAATTTCGAACCATGAGTCAATTTTATGAGAAATATTTAGTTCACAATAAATTACATGGACTTTAGCCTTCTTATCATTCAATGTTAAAAAACAAAAGCAAACCCCAAAACTGAGTCATCTGCCTCAATAATGTACAACTCCATTTCCTTTAGGACACTCCATAAACTGTATGTTTTTTTTGTGTTATTCTGAAATTCAAACCTAGACACAGAGCATCATGAATTGTTTTTCAAATCTTAATAAAATATTTTTTTTTGAGAAAACCATATAGATACCTGAAATTCACTGGATTGCTTTGAAAATACTGGTTTCTTGCACATCATTTTAGAGACCATTACTTTGGAACCAGGACATACTACCACTGGTTTATCATTCACTTATTCAATGATTCACTCATTCAACAAATAGTTAAGTACCTTCTATGCAACAAGCACTGTTCTAGAAACTGGGCATATAGAAATTTTTTTTAAAAAGATGATAATGTTTTCTTATGGAGTGTTCATTCTAGTAGGGGGATACAGAGGGTAAATAGGTATGTGTGATACATATGTATATATATATTCCACAGAGGAAAATAAGGCAAGGAAGAGATGTTGGGAGTCAAAGGGAGGGTGCTATTTAAATAATTCTGTAATGACCTCATCGAGCAGGTAACAACTGAGCAGATCCTGAAGCAGGAAAAAAAGGTACCATGTGGTTCCTTGGAAATTAAGCATTCTAGACAGACAAAAACCCAAAATGCTATGCCATGATTGAATTGGGTATATTTTAGGAAAAGCAAGGATAATAGTGGATCAGAGCAGTGGAAGAGAATGGGAGAGTTATGGGAAATGAAGTCAGAGAATTTGGAGAGAAAGGTGAGGTCAAATTGAAACTTTTAGGAGATTATAAGGAAATTTGGATTTTACTCTGAGTGAGATGGGGAAGTAACTGGGAGATATTTCAGAAGAGGATGAAAAGATCTATATTCGATTTGGAAAGAACTCCTAGCTGCTGTGCTGTGAAGCCGGTGCCAAAACAGGCAGAAGTGGGAGGCAAATGATGGTGGCTTGGCTGAAGGTACTAGTGATACAGGGCGTGAGAATGTTTTAGATTTAAACGTAGAGCTAATGAGAAATGCAAATGGATTGACTGTGGGACATTAAATATAGAGAAAAATCAAAGAGTGCTCCAAGATTTCTCTCAAACTATTTGGCTAGAGATAGAAATTTGGGAATGTAAGTACAGAGATGGAATTTAAAGTAATAAAATTGGATTGAATCAATGTGAACAGTGAGTGGGTAGAGTTAAAGAAGTGAAGTCCTAAGACAGAGATTTGGGTAGGTAAATGTTTAGAAATCTAGGAAATTATTAGGAATTAGCATTTCCTATTTCAACTTTTCCTGTTTGGAGTTGGCAACATTTTTCTTCCAAAAACATTGGGACTTTAGAACAGTCAACACTTAACATTCCCTTCCAGCTTACACACATTTGTTCTTCAGTAATTTGCTCTGCTTTTTTTTTTTAATTTAACATATTTTATTTTTTTAAATAGTACTGGATTTACAGAAAAATTGAACAGATAGTATATGGGGTTGTAATATACCTCTCACCCTAATACACAAACAGCTTCCCTGAATATGAACTTATTGTATAACTATGGTACAATTGTTAGAAATAATTTGCCCACACAGATACATTAACTGAAGTCAGTAGTTTACATTAAGATTTGCTCTTTGCGTCTTATGATTCTTTGGTCTTCAGCAAAGACATAAGGATATGTACCCACTGTTACAGTATCATAAATAATTGTTTCTAATGATTTTAAGTTGCAGTCTTTATTTCTTTTTAGCTTAAGAAAGCGTATTAGCGACATATATGTAAAAATCAGTAACATCACTAAAAATAACAATTTTCTTTAACCCTGAGTTTGCTCTGTATTAGAGCCTTATTAGTAGAGGAATATGTTAACTAAGTAAGTGTGACTCAGGACTGGATATAGATACTTCTTAAACTATGTTCATTGTTTATAGATGCAAACTTTGATCAGGCGTTTATAGTCCTATGCACCTATATATCCCAATGTCTATATATTATAGTTCTGTCCACTGTCTCTGATGGGTGAATATGCTATAACCGTTAAGTCATCCTCACTCAGTAGAATGCGAATGTTCTGATAGTGAGTCTGTTATTGGTTATATGAGTAAGGAAAGAATTAGAAATTATTCTCTGTTCCTAAAACATTAGACAAAGCACAAATCTGATACTATTCCTTAAAATTGTTGTTTGTGACAAAGTTCATTTTCATAATCTTGAAGCAAGCCTATGACACTTGATCCAAATAAAGAAAAGTAATTGAATTGTAGAAATCTAAATCTTAAATATAAACTTTTTTTTCTAATTGTTGTGACTTACTCTGCTAAGGTCAGACAACGCTCGTCTCCTTAAGAAAAAAAAAAAAAAAGCTATATTGCATCAACTCAAATACCCAGAACTGTTATAAGTAAAGATACATCTATTTTCCTATATCTTGTTTTTCTTGTAATTAGTTAATATATATTCAGCAAGACACTAAAAATTATAGAGATGAAAAATAGGAAACTTTTCATCAGAAGTCAAGAATTTATAAATCTATACATATATATAGTTTTCTTCCATTTCACATTATGTATGTTAATATTTTATAACATACAAATGATTTGTACCATAAGTAGCTAAGAAAATTATAACCACGTGGCTACAATGATTATTATGAGTTTCTCATTATTGTTTTTTTAGCACAAACTCAAAACATTTAAAAAAACCATGGTTTATGATCTTAAGAGTGCTCATTTAAGGGGCACCTGGGTGGCTCAGTCGGTTAAGCAACTGCCTTCGGCTCAGGTCATGATCTCAGGGTCCTGGGATCGAGTCCCACATCGGGCTCCCTGCTCAGCAGGGAGGCTGCTTCTCCCTCTCCTGCTCTCCCTGCTTGTGCTCTCTCTATCTCTCTCTTTCTGACAAATAAATAAATAAAATCTTTAAAAAAAGAGAGTGCTCATTTAAGAAAATAAATATTTCCTACATTTTCCTTTTCCAGGTACAGTAAGATTTTAACATTTATAAAATCAGTTATGTTAATATTTGAGAACATGATTTTAATCATTAATTCAAATCTACTCTTTAGTGCCCTAATTATAAGTTCTTGAGATTTTTGAGCTTCACCTTTTATAGGAGTCATGTTCATGCCAGACTGGATGAGAGGATCCCTGTGGAATAGTGAGAGCTGTCTGAAATGTAAATATAATCGTTTTTAAAATCATTTTTTGGGGAGATTTTGTCTTTTTAATTTTTTAATTTAAATTCCAGTATAATAGTTAACATATAGTGTTATATTAGTTTTATATTAGTTTAGTACAGTAGAGTGATTCAACACTTGTATACATTACTCAGTGCTCCTTGTGATAAGTGTACTCTTAATGCCCTTCACCTGTTTCACGCATCCCCCTACCCACCTCTCCCCTGGTAGACAGCAGTTTGTTCTCTATATTTAAGTCTTTTTTGTTTGTTTGTCTCTTTTTTTTCTTTGTTTTGTTTCTTAAATTCCACATTTGAGTGAAATCATATGGTATTTATCTCTCTCTAAGTTATTTCACTTAGCATTATACTCTCTAGATCCATCATGTGGTTGCTAACAGCAAGATTTCATTCTTTTTTATAGGTGAGTAATATTCCATTGTGCATATCTACCACGCTTTATTCACCTATCTTTGGACACTTGGGCTGCTCCCATAATTTGGCTATTGTACACAATGCTACAATAAACACAAGGGTGCACATACCTTTTCTAATTAGTGCCTTTGGGTAATTACCCAGTAGTGGAATTACTGGATCATATGGTAGCTCTATTTTTACATTTTTTGAGGAACCTCCATACTGTTTTGCACAGTAGCTGCACCAGTTTGCATTCCCACCAACAGTGCGTGAGGGTTCCTTTTTCTCCACATCCTTGCCAACACTGTTGTGTTTGTGTTTTGATTTTAGCCATTCTGACATGTGTGGGGGGATCATGTTTTGGGTTTTTAAAAAATGCTGTCCTGACTCAGGTAGGAGGCCCTGGCTAGAGTCTAGTCAGTTCTCCTACTTGAACCACTGATTAAGCTCACACCAGTGACTTCCCTTATAATGCTATCACACACCAGACTATTACACACCCAACTTAATCATCCCCAGAGCCTAGAATCTGACGACAATGAACAACCCCTATGTCCCAGAACCTGCAACATTATTCAAATAAGCCAATCCATAGGAAGCCCATGAAACCTAGCTAACCGCACATGGCTTGCTATCTATAAGCTGTCCCCTACAGCTCTAGCTTACTCTAACCCTGTCCTCAGGTGCAACCCCATGTGGCCTGGTTTCATCCCTTCTCTCAAAGAGCTCTGCTTTCTTCTGTCCAAGTGTCATGGTATTGTGTCCTGCCATCAAAAGAATCTTTAAATCTTGTTAAACATTAGGCACCTTGTTTGATGTTTTGGACCACTAATAACTGTGAGACTTTGGAGGAAAGTATGTAATTTTTTATATCTCTTTTCACTATCTCTTCTTTGAGAGAGATTAGTAAGTTCTTTCTTAAGTCTCTTATTCTTCTACTCTATGAATTATTTTATGCTGAGCAGGTACTTCTAATTTTTCTATCAAAACAATTGTATGATTCTGATAATGGAGGAAAATGAAAAAAAAATAAAGTCTTGCCCACAGTAAAAAATTTTTTGGAATAAAATCTTCAAAATAATGAGAATTCATCACATTTCTCCACTGTATAGCAGTTAAATTACTTAGGTTTTGTTTTCTTAGTCATATAAAATTGACTCCTCATAAAACAATATGAGTATAATCTAGGACTTTGATTAACTCCCAGGAATAATACAAAAGACTCTCAGAGGTATACATTATCTTTTTAAGCAAGGTCCTTTGTCTATCCTCTTGCTTTTCCTTTAAAATATCTTTTGTAGGGACTCCTGGGTGACTAAGTCGATTAAGTGTCTGCCTTCAGCTCAGGTCATGATCTCAGACTCCTGGGATGGAGCCCTGTGTCTGCTCCTTGCTCATTGGGGAGTCTGCTTGTCCCTCTCCCTTGCCCCTCCCCCCTCATGTTCTTTCTCTGTCTCTCTCTCTCAAATAAATAAATAAAAATAAAAATCTTTAAAAAAATAAAATATATTGTATAATATTATCATCATCAAACCAACCAAGATGTAGAGGTTATATACACCTTGTTATTTTAAAAGAATTAGTTTGCACAGAAAGCTTTGGTCCTCAAAACTTGATTGATAGCAATGTTTCCAAAAACTTCAACAGAAGCAGCCCTTTGATGTGAGTGCACAGAAGTCCATACAGATTTATTGAAAACCTTAATTTACCCATAATGTCTTGTACTTCAGGATCAACATTTTATTAATATGGCTATATAGCAGTTTTGGTTTGGCTTTTGTATAGTCTTTACCACCTATATTTGGATGGTTATCTCATGCAAATGCCCAGTACATGTTTTACCCTTAAATACTTTACATTCAAATACACTGTTTAATATCACTGGGCCCTTTAATTTCTAAGAACTCATTACTTAAAGTACTGATAGATAATGGGAGCCAGAATAAAAGAAGGACATAATGAAGAGAGGATTCTGATCCTTAGATCTAGCTTATAGAAAGAGAACTGGCCAGAATCCAATGCTATATAAATTCTATGCAATATTTTACCTATGATTGAAGAACTTGGATACCTAACATAAAATGAAATGAAGACATTTCCACGAATAGTACCATATCCAGTTAGAGCAAGCGTGCACAAACACATACTTGCACACGTGTGCGTGCATACTACAAAAACTAGGATGTGATATGGATGAAAAAGTTCTAGAGCAGGAGATGAGTTCAAATTAAAACCTATTTTTCCTTTGATAGTTTTAAAAATTAATTTTAGAAAATTAAAAATTTGACTATTTTATAAAATTTATTGTAAAATCTTTTAGAATATATGAGATTACTATAGTGAGGTTTTATTTACTATATAGTAAATTATTTCAGTGGTTTTCAGAAATATACAGGTTAGGTTGAAAACTTTTAATATTTATGGCTCAACTGAAGCCTTTTTTCCTGAAACCCCCTATGAAAATCACATCAGACTACATGATTTCCCTAAGGATCTCCACAGATGTCCTACCCCTAAGTTTCCCCACAAACTCTCATACCCTCCCTCTCCTGCCCTTCCTTCTGTAAAGCATATGTCATTCCCATTACTTCTGTTGATAAAATTCTAGACTTATTTGTTTATTTATTTATTTATTTTGCAAAACATCATCTCCCATGAAAAGCCCCTTTCGTCCCATAAGATTAATTACACCATCTGTCCTAGTACCAAGTACCTGGTATGAAGTGAATGAATGACTGTTTAATCAATGAATCAATTAATTCCATGGACTTTGGTCATGCTATAAGAACTTAAATTATTAAAGGACTGTATAGTGATTTAGGGTATATATTCATAGTTGTCTCTAATATATGTGAATATTGAGTGTTGTGTTCATGATTTTTTTGGTTTGTTTCCCACATTTACTAGTGCCTAGGACATTATGGTAATTAGCCTCAACAGATACACTTTATGACAACTCGCATTTCATTTAACTACTCAGAACTTTAGTGGCCCTTGTTTAGATAACAGTCTTATATATAGCTAGAAAATCTTTAAACTTACATCCTGTTCTAAAACTCTGTGTACTTAGTGCTATCACAATTTATTTGATTTCAAGTTAGAAAAAATGATATGAGTTCAAAAAGAAATTGTGTTAGTAATTAAGGCGATTAGAATTTGGTCCAATGATCTAAATTTTTCTTTTGGGTAAATAGCTCAGTTGATACAATTATCTTGTACTGAAATTCCTGTGAAAATAATCAAAAACTATCAGTTATTGACCAGTATATCATTTTTAACAATCCAATGAGTAAATGAATTAACCTGAAGTGTTGAACATCACCACATCATTACTGGTCACATGTCCTATTGAAATTATGGCTTTCAAGTATAAAATTACATCAGAATGCTGTCACCTTATCATCTATCCATCTATCTATTTATAAAGCCATCATCTTTATAACCTATCTATATGATGTCTAATCTAACATCTATCATATGTTCAGACATATATAGTCCATTTATACGTTAATTTTTAACTCAAATTCTTCAGATATAGATTATAGAGAAAAAAATTTATCAGTCGCTCTCAGTATCAATCTCCTCAAGGAATGATGTAGTATCCATGTTTCTTATAATCTCTGGAATATTATAAAAAAACTTGGATTATATTTTTCTATTTCATGTGTCTATTACATATTTTTATTTTCTTTGGTACATGCCTTTACATATTTGCATACATATTAAGACAAACATATCAAGTTTTCATTATAAATATTTTCACAGGAAAAATGTTATATTTATTTTTGAACTCCAGTCTTTTAGGTTTAGTGAAATATTTAATTTAAAATAAAGAGTTTACTATTAAAATTCATGCTATATTTCTCTAAGATTCAACATTTGACATCTTGCATTGTTTATTGTCTTTTGATTTTCATAATTCCTACAATTTCTTTTCATATTATTCTATTTAATGAATAGAATGTGAATTTCTTTCACATATTTGTATATGTTTTACTTTTAGTTCACTTTCTACCCCCCCACCTTTCCACTGTAAGATAAAATGCCTAATTTCAAAGTTTCCTACTTGCTCATATCCATGTTGACAATGAATATATCCTAGTTATTTGCAAGATGACAAGTTTGGGCAATATAAAATACTTTAATACTTAACATATTTTACCTGGACATTTATTGTAAACCTTATTTTCTATTTATAGTCCCTGTTATCCCAGAAAGTTACTAATATTTAGTTACTTGATAGATTTCCTTTCTCTTGCTATACTGAAGCAAAATCATTGATTTTTCACTGTAGTCAATTCCATACCAGAATAAAATAAATATTTGTACAATCAGTAATATAACCACTTCAATAGTTAATCTTGGACTAGAACTAAGGCAAATCATCACATGATAAAAGAAAATATAGAAACATAAGTAAAAGGACACTAGCAAAAGAAGAAATGTCAAACAGATAATAAAAGATAATGCGTCCCCTTTAATTAGTGAAATAATTACTTCATGCCATTAATTAAAATGTATATAATACCTATCTAGACATCAGTATCAAGCTATTTGAGAAGCCAATACCCAAGATGGGAAATGGGGAATATTTTGAAGAATATGGTAAAATACCACCTAATCACAGTAAAGAGCCCTTCTTTAATAAGAAGTTTTTGTATCCCATGTTCATAATTCTTTCCCTCTGATAGTATTAACCATATACACCATAATTCTGAGTCTGTAACCTAAGATTCTTTATGGTTATCACTCTCTTTGGCAATTTTTTTCCCTCTAAAAACTTTTAACTTATTTAAGAATAAACAGCTCTACACATTGTAAGAATTCTATTTTTAAATAGTTTAGTACTTTTCCTTTATCCAGGGTCCAATGAACATATTATAATTCATGAATTTCTTTTACTTTATAAGCTTTGTGATGGAATTTTTTTATTCTCTATATGTTTGTAAATAGATGAAGCAAGAAGAGAGTCTAATGATAAGTCTTTTTAAACAACTATGACCCATTCCCCCTGGTGAGTGAAATAAATTGAAAGGGTGTTATTAGTTCTTAGTTAATCCTTTAATTATTTGAAAAAAACTTAATTGAGGTTGTTAGTATTCCTAAAATTGACTTGCAAGAACAGCTAAACTGGATCAGTACCTTTGTTAATTACTAGTTAATTGATTATTTAAAATATATGTATTGATGCTGAACAGTGACATGAATTGTATTCATGTGTGCCTATATTTCTCTCCTTTACTTTCTTTAAATTCTTTAAATTAAAGTATTTATTTACTAGTCAGTAAATACTCCCTTTAAACCTGGATGTGGCACTTTTAAAACTACTTAAATTGTTGATATCTATCAGTAAATTATCTTTAATTCATGAAGCAATGTAAGTCATACTATTTGTGCTTTGAGGAACTACCCAACATTTTTGGTACTTCTTACTTTCAAATCATATTGCTTTTTGTTTTGTTTTCAGTTTACAGTTTGATAGAGTGTAGCAAATATTCATGGTTTACAAAACAGAACATATTGTAACTAGGAAACTGTTGGCACTATTTTACATAATTGCCTAAAACCCTGATAACATAGATTAATAGGAAAAAAAGCAAAACTGGTAAATATCTATCTCTTCAAGAGATATTTGATTTTCTGGTCTTTTTTTCCTCCTGTAGATAAGAAAGAACCAGAAATTTATGTAAATAAATATGAGTGCTTGGGAGCAAAATATTTGTCTGACTTTTATTACTCTATTGAGGTCAATAAATGGCATGTATTTTGCTGTTGAGTTTGATATGCCTTCTGCAAAGTGGTTAAAAACAATTATCTGTTGAAATGTAGAAGAAATTGTGGTATTGGAAATTTATCTTCTTCTCTAAAAAATATTAGATTTTTATAGGAAGTGAATATTATGTTTCTTAAATATCTGCTAGATTCTGGGATAAGTGTCTCTTTTTTAAATTCCTTGATTACTGAGGACAGGAATTCATGCCTACTTCTACCAAAAAGAGAAAGCCAACAATTAAGAGGTTAGAGACTACTGTTTTTGTGTGAGACTAAACACTACACACTAAAAAAGTAATTTTGTAAGGTGATTGGTGTGTTATTTAACCTTATTGTGGTCATCATTTTGCAATATACACGTGTATCAAATCATTACAATGTACTCCGTAAGCTTACATGATATTTTATGTCAATTATATACCAACAAAGCTAGGAAAAAACCCTCAAAATTTGTAATGTCATATATCAATTCTGTTTGCACATAATTCCCCAAAACAAATCAAATAGCAAAATTTGGAATTAAGGAGTCAGTAGGTATCATCCCTTCTGAAGGGCAAAGAACATTTGCTAGCAATAATATATTACGATGCTTTAATTTGATTGTGGTTAAAGGAATATAGATTATATTATACAGATATATTAAAGAGTTGAAACTTAATTTGTAATCAAATATATTATTTCAACTACATGGGAATTTTCTCTTGTATCTACAGAATATTATATAGGTTTTAAATTAACTAGATGAAATCTCACATAACCTTGCTATATTTATATATCACGTTCTGAAATGTGTATTAAAATATGACATTCTATGTGGATTTTCCCAGTTTATAATGAAATTATGACTTTTTTGCAATATAGACGTGTATATGTAGAGGTCATATTTGTTGATATATAAAACACAAGAACTTATTTCTCTCATAAAATTTTGTGTTTTTACTTTATCTTTTTTAAGGTTATTGATTGTTTTCACTTCTTTTTAAAGATTTTACTCATTTATTTGAGAGAGAGAGAGAGAGATAGCGAGAGATAGTGAGAGAGAGCATGAGCGGTGGGGAGGGGCAGAGGCAGAGGAAGAAGCAGGCTCCCCACTGAGCAGGGAGCCCAATGTGGGCTCTATCCCAGGACTTTGGGATCATGACCTGAGCCAAAGGCAGACACATAAGCCACTGAGCCACCCAGATGCCCCCAATTTTTATTTGCTGCTTTTTTAAAAAAAATATTTTCATCTAGATATTATCTTTTGTGTTTGTGTTTTAAGTTTCTATTTAAATTCCAGTTAGATAACATAGAGTGTAATATTAGTTTCAGGAGTAGACTTTAATGATTCATCACTTATATATATCACCTAATGCTCATCACAAGTGCCCTCCTTAATATCCATCATTTATTTAGCCCATCGTCCCCCACTCCAGCTCCCCTCCAACAACCCTCAGTTTGTTCTCTATAGTTAAGAGTCTGTTTTATGGTTTGCCCCTCTCTTCTTTTCTTTCCCCCTATGTTCATCTCTTTTGTTTCTTAAATTCCACATCTGAATGAAATCATATGTTTTTTGTCTTTCTCTGACTGACTTATTTTGCATAATACACTCTAGCTCCATCCACATTGTTGCAAACACCAAGATTTCATTCTTTTTTATGGCCGAGTGATACTATATTTTATATGTATATATATTTATAACATATAAATATATAAAATAGAATATATTTAAAATATATAAAATATTTATACATATTATATATATATTGTGGTATATATACTTCCTTATCCATTCATCAGTTGATGGACATTTGGGCTGCTTCCATAATTTGGCTATTGTTGATAATGCTGCTATAAACATCGGGTGCATGTATCCCTTTGAATCAGTATTTTTGTATCCTTTGGAACAAACAATCCTAAAATTTGTATGGAACCACAAAACACACCAAATAGTCAAAGCAATCTTGAAAAAGAAAAACAAAGCTGGAGACATCACAACTCTGGACTTTAAGTTATGTAACAAAGCTGCAGTAATCAAGACAGTATGGTACTGGCACAAAACAGACACACAGATCAATGGAACAGAATAGAAAACCCAGAAATGAACCCACAACTATGTGGTCAACTAATCTTCAACAAAGCAGGAAAGAATATCCAATGGAAAAAAGACAGTCTCTTCAACAAATGCTGTTGGGAAAACTGGACAGTATCACGAAAAAAAATTAAACTGAACCACTTTCTTACACAATATACAAACACAAATTCAAAATGGATGAGAGACCTAAACATGAGACAGAAAACAATTAGAATCCTAGAGAAGAACACAGGCAGCAACCTCTTTCACTTGGGCCATAGCAACTTCTTACTAGACATGTTACTGGAGGCAAGGAAAACAAGCAAAAATGAACTATTGGGACTTCAAAATAAAAAGCTTCTGCACAGCAAAGGAATCAGTCAACAAAACTAAAGGCAAACTTTGGAATGAGAGAAGATATTTGTAAATGACATATCTGATAATGGGTCACTATCCAAAATCTATAAAGAATATATCAAACTCAACACCCCAAAAAACACATAATCCAGTTAAGAAATGGGCAGAAGACATGAATAGACATTTTTCCAAAGAAGACATCTAGATGGTTAACAGACACATGAAAAGATACTCAACCATTCATCATCAGGGAGATACAAATCAAAACTGCAATGAGATATCACCTCACACCTGTCAGAATGGCTAAAATGAACAACACAGGAAACAACAGGTATTGGTGGGGATGAGGGGAGAAAGAAGAACCCTCGTACACTGTTGGTGGGAATGCAAGCTGGTGCAGCCATTCTGTGAAACAGTATGGAGCTTCCTCAAAAAATTGAAAATAGAACTACCCTGGGGCAATTGCATTACTGGGCATTTTCAATTTCTAACCTCTTTGATCAATAAATAGTTTTATTGCCTCTTCCAGTTTTTAAAAATTTAAAAAATCTTTCCATTATTTAGAAGCTTAGAACTTTCTTTACACTAGTTTTCTTTCTTTTTAAAAGATTTTCCTGGGCAGGGTTGTTCTTAGTTAAAGAAGCATATGTGTGTGTGTGTGTGTGCGTGTGCGTGTGTGTGTGTATATATATATATATATATATATATCTTCTCCTTCCTCTCTTGTCTTGAATTAGAAAGTAGTAAGTGGGACTGAGAAGGGGCAGACAGAGGGGCATGGAGAAAGTCATGAGAATCATCTATCACAATCACTGTAAATTCTCCTTGGAGGAAGATAGTATCATCCTTGGACTCAATTATTCCTACAATGCTGGGATATAATATCCCACCTAAATTAAAAATAACCAGTACCACAATGAGGCTACAGATATAAATAAAAACCAGCAAAAATAACAAATAGAGATGGATAACACAGGGAAATGCAATATTGGGATTATTGCCAGGCATTAAAACTACACTGATCATTTTGTCAAATGATATAAAGGACAATATTCTGTATTGAGAAAATAACTCTGAACTAAAAAAAAAAGGTATGGAAAAAAGAAAATTTTATAACTGAAATCAAATAATTGAACCTAACAACTCAAATAATGTATTTCAGTTTATATTAGGCACAATAAAAGAAAATGAACAAGACTAGACCCGAACAAAATATCTAGAATAGTGCAAGAAGCTAAAGAAGGGTGTAAAACGAAGTAACAGACAGAAAAGATTTAGGAGAAGTCTTTACATATACTTACTGATGTGCAAGAAGAGAGAAGTGGGCAGAAGTTAAATCTGAAGATATATAATTTGATAAAGTTCAAAATCAATGAAAGACATCGAGCCACAGATTCCAAAATCAATGAGACCCCTATGAAAAATAATGTAAAATATAGCTACACCTAGGCACCATATTAAGAATTGCTGAAAATCAGAGACAAAATAATTCTATGAGCAACCAAAGATAGAGATTACCTTCAAGGAAGAAATAACTTATACCAATGGCTTATTTCACCACAAACACAACAGAAGTCAGAATATACTGTAAGAACTTTAAAGGGCCGAAGAAAATGGCTGCCAATCTCAGATCTTCAGCTCAGCAAAAATATGCTTTTCAAGAATGAAGGTTAAATGAATACAACTTCAAATAAATAAAAAAAAAGAGACTTTGTCACCAAGAGATCATAATAAAGAAGATATTAAAAGATATTCTTCAGACAGAAGAAAAAGCATTGAAACGGAAGGCTCAATATGTGGGAACAAAATATAGTAAGTATGATAAAAATATGTGTGCACTTAAATTAATTTTGGCTGAATAAAACAATAATACATATACAATTCATGGACCATATGCTATAGTCTATGAATATTTACATAATGAATACCTATGTACTGTTTAATGTGTAATTGGTGCACACGAAGAGTCTTCACATTTTCCATGTAATTTCTGCTCAGGTCCAGGAACCATCTCTGTTTTCTTTATTGTCAAATGTCCCACTCTTGTCTAATTTCAGTTGTGTCCCTGCTGGCTAATTTCATTGTTGCAACACAAGAAAACGGTGCAACACTGTTATTATTTGCAATACTATCACTCCTTGGGAGCTGTTTTTACTGCAAAAATGTAAACCTTCTTGCATCTACATGTCCTTAATACCAATTGTTTAACGCTGACCGCATTTTTACTCATGATACTATGTCGTCTATGTCTCTGGCAGTGAATACTGATGTGTAATCACTCTCCCGAAGATTACTATTGACTGTGTTTAATGCTGACCACATCTGCTAGTCTCACCCAAAAAGAAAACATAAATAAAAATTTATCCTCTGTTTATATCAAATTTACTGTTTGGAATTTTATAGCAAAGATATAGAACACGCTACTCAGCTCTCTTGTGAAATAGAAATATTGTTTCCCTTGAGAACAAAGGGCCTGGATACTTACCGCCCATTACAAAAGTTCTGCAGTCCCTGTGTATGCAGGTGTCCCCTGGTCTTCTTTATACATCCTGTAGGAATTGGGGATCAGCCAGGGAATTGGCATAAATATGCATTTACTCACACTTCTTGCTATGTTGTGAGTAATAAGGACTTTAATCTCTGAACCAAGAGTTTTATATGTCATTATCCTTGAGATAGTAGCAGACCAACTTACTAACTTGAGAGCGGAATAAAGTTAGACTGTTTTCAGTTCTTGACCTTCTCCTTTTGAACACTTTAGGCCACAGTTACTACATTCCTAGAATACAGTCTCTTTCAGTTTTGAGGCACCATTGCCTTCCATGCTACCATCAGTGGGGACAATGGGCAAAGGAAATGTGAAAGAAGTGGTCCTCTTGGTGCAATAATTGTCTTTTTTTTTTCCTTTTTAGCAAATCTATGACCAACGCTTGATAGCACAACAGTACCATCCTATTTGGAGGCACGAGAAGAAATTGATCAGAAGGGCCTGCTGAAATTGCCAAGCAGCATTCCTGAATACACTCAGAAGATATAGGCATGGCCACTTCTAATGAATGGTCTGACCCATGATGCAGAGCATAAAGAGGGTGTGGAATAACCTCCCTGTGTGTCAGTGCTGGAGTCCACAGGATAAAGAATGTGTGCAGTCATGCCCGTCACTATCCGGAGTTGTAAACCAGAGGTAGCACTAGGGTTCAAGCAAAGACAAGGGAGAGCTAATAAATGCAAACCACCCCCTCCAGCTCAAAGCCACGTTTGCCTTCAATCCTTAGGTTTAGGGTTCTAGGGTATTGGTAGTCCAGAACCCTGAAGGTCATTAAAAATCACTTTGTCAGACTAGTCTACCAGTCCAAAGTCCCACAATCCAGAAAGAAATACCACTTCAGCTAACAAGAATGATCTATACTGCTGGACAACCTTGCACTACTAAGTCCAGCTTTAGGGGCCTGGGATAACTTTATAGACATGAGTCCTGAACCTTTGGGGCATTTGATTGACCCCAGAAACAAATGTAGGTAGGCAAGAACCCTGAGGAGGAGAAACTGAGACCTGTGTTCACTTGAGACCTGGTCCTGGTTTAAGGTGCCCCACCTGGAAGGCCCTGCAGGCTCAGGTGAGTGGTTGGCAGAGGAAAATCATTTAGACAATTTTGAGGAAGGTACTCCAAAACATGAGGCCCATTGAGGTACAGGGTCAAGGCAGGGACATCACTCCTGGGTCTAAGAGTGGCACTATAAGAAAGCTAAAGGGCACCTGAGTGGCTCAGTCGGTTAAGCGTCTGTCTTCAGATCAGGTCATGATCCTGGGATCCTGGGATGGAGCCCCACATCGGGCTCCTTGCTCAGCAGGGAGCCTGCTTCTCCCTCTCCCTCTGCCTGCAGTTCCCCCTGCTTGTGCTCTCTCTCTGTCAAATAAATAAATAAAATCTTAAAAAAAAAGACAAACAACAACCCCCCGCCACCCCAATAAATAGCAACATAGCATGTTATTTACAAATATGAGGTAAATAGTATAACAAGCAACTAAATGGCATTCATAGTAGTTGCATCTTAGGAGTAGAAATTGGAGGAAGAAAGAATATGGGTTAGAAAATATTTCTTGTATGTTTAGGGTTTTTTTTTTTTTGCTTTTTATATACATTTGATGAAGGTTAAATATGAATTCAAGAGTTTCAATGTTCACATGAATATAATGTTAATTATTAATTGGTGGCTCTTCTTAACTATAAGTGGGGAAATGTTTTTTGGTTTGCTTGTTTGTCTTATTTTTGGTAAGGAAAAAATAAAGGGTTCTATGGTGGTGTGTGAAAAAAAAAAGGAAAGGGAAAAGATTATAAAAGTTGCTTATAAAGGCCTTAGCAAAAAAGAAATAACCCTTATTTCATAAATACAATTGAAATATGTGCAGATTTCACCAAATATCCACGGGTCAAATGACTCCATCAATTGTAAATTAATAATTAATAGATTAATAATCAATACATGTGCAAGTGATGAGAAAATAGAAGAGTCAAGAAGTCCAAGTTTGTAATATCCTGAGAAAGGAGTATATGCTTATATTATAATAAATAGTACAAACTCTTAATGAAATGGAACTTCTTGATGTGGTCTGGAGTAGTTAGGGAAATTCCAGGATAAAGTAGAAGTTCTGAAAAACATAATATGTATCGCATTTTTAAAAGTATTTTTCTTGTTATTCACAAAGGTCATTTTATTTGTGAAACATTCATACAACTAGCCTTCTTGATATTTTTCTTCTTATGCTCCATAAAATCTCTGCCATATTTGATATCATTGCTTATTCCAATCTTTTAAAGCTCATCTGGCTTTAGTAAGAATGTATTATTTTGTACTTTTCCTACTTCCTCAACGCCTCTCATCCTGTTTTCATTACTAGGCTCTAAATGTCCTATTTTTATTTTGTTTTCCTCTCTCTACATTTCTTGCTTCAGTGATCCCATCCTTTCTCTTTTTTAATGGTCATCACTTCTAGGCAGATGACTCCCAAATGTATGTTCAAAGTCTGACTAAAATCCTTAGTACACATAGAAGTGTTCAATATTATTGTAAAACAAATAAATTATTTAATGGATACAAATTAGTGAAGAGTATTAGGACTAAAATGTAGACTGTCATATCATAGGTAGAACTGATTCTGAGTGAATCATTCTCATCCTATCTCAAAAGCTCACGTTTTAAGCAAATAGATTGTTATCTGTAACTTCATACTTGTCAACATTGCTGCGTCTGACTTTGGGGTGCTAGGTTTTATAAAAATAAATATGATTTATAATTGTAACCATTACTGGAATACTTTCTGTTGAATGGCTATCAGGCTAAGAGTTTTTCATTGATGAAATTATCTAAACCTTATAAAACCACTGAAAAATAGGTATTTGTAATTCCATTTTTCACATACGTAATCACCAGGTGCTGAGAGAGGAATTACTTGTTTATAGTTGCAAAATTTGCAAGTAACAAGCAAGAATGAAGACCACCCTTAATTTTTCCTTTTAACTTCTTCCTCTGATCTAAAAAGAGCGATTTTCAAAAGGCTATTACATGAATAATGTACTAATTATCATTTTAAACTGTGAAATTTAATTAACTAATGTAATTAAAGGAATATATTAATTTGGCTAATTCTTACTCTTGAAATTAATGGCAAATTAGATATTTAATGTATAATTATGTGAAAATCATTAATCTCATTCTTCAATGTCTTTTCTTCTAGGAAAATCTGAATATTGATTAACTAAACATATCAGTGAAATCTCTAATAGAAAATAAAAATGCAATAACTGACATTTGTATATAAATTTGTCTTGAAACCACACATCTAGCTGTTGAAGATCAAAAAGCTGCTAAAAAGGAATGCATTTATCAGGAGAGGTTAGTACCTATAACATACAGTCTGGACTTCAGTCAGGTAGATTGCAGAGAGTTTCAGCTCCTTGCAATCAAGGACAATATGCTTTCCACCTTGTGGCCCTACCAGCTTTTACATAAGATAAAGTGGAAGAGAAAATAGTCGGCAAATGAAGGTTTGCTCAATCCATGAATTAGAGCAGGAAATGAGCTTGCTGTAACACCAGCAGCCCCTGCCAGTCTACGCTGGGGCCACCAAATATCCACTTCATTCTTTGTTCCATGTAGAGAGTACACTTATTCCTCCACCAGGGAGAAAACCTAAAATACCACCATTTAGTAACTGTATTCGGTCATGGTCCAAGATCTCTAGGAGAACATGCAGTACTTTCTACCACTAAGTCAGAAAGTGATTTGATCCACCTATGATCTAAAGTTTCCCCCAAATCTCACCAATGTATTACGGTTTATAAGAACTGGATAACTGTCATTAAAAACTTCCAATTAAAAAGAGATGAGATTTTCAGCAGTTCCTCAGAATTGGTGGGGTCTTTAGGGGATAAGCGTTTGGTCCCTGTGCTGGCAGGAGGGAGCATTCTCTGATTGTTTCAGTTATTTGAAAATATATCTTTCTCCATTGTTTTCATGAACCCTAGCTCTGTCCTTCAGGGAGGGGAGTGAGTTTTCTTTGCGTGCATTTGAAATAGGTCTTGAATGCTCTAGATTTTTTTTTTTCAAGACCTTATTTATTTATCTGAGAGAGAGAGAGAGCATGAGCAGGGGGAGGGACAGAGGGAGATGGAGAGGGACAAGTAGATGCCCCACTGAGCAGGGAGCCTGAGGTGGCTGGGCATGGGGCTTGAGGTGGGGTTCACACAGGGCTCCACGTGGGGCTCCACTTGGGGCTCAATGTGGGCTTGATCCCAGGACCCTGAGATCATGACCTGAGCTGAAGTCAGATGCTTAACCTACTGAGCCACCCAGGTGCCCCTGGATGCTATAGATTTTTTTAAATAGTCAGAATGTTAGAAAGTGGACTATAATTCCTTTGACAATATAATTCTCTTCAGAACTTAATGAGCTTCTGATCTATTTGATTCCAGTCAGTTCCTGGTGCCAGTAACCATATATAAATACTTATATAACCATATGTCTAAAATCTGCATCTTCTTTGCATCCTTGCCCAGCATTTATCTTTAGTAACTTAATGGCTGCTACCTTGAGGCTATCCAGTTTGAATAAAAGAATGAAAAGCCTGGATCGTAATAGGTCTTTTGCTGTTTTCTCAAACTTATTTCCTTTTTCTTTTGTTTAAATGCACTCAAATTTTCTTAGACTTCAATGCCACAAATTCCTAGACTGTTTTCTCATCTGGACTCCTTTCTCTCTTTTATTGCACTGTGTCTATCTGTCTCTGAGTTTATCTCCTTCTTCCCAAACATAGCTAATAACTGTCAGCCTCATCTCTTGTCCTTGCTGCTACATCCTCCTCACTGGTCTCCGTGACTTCAGCCTCCACACCTTAGCAAATATGCAAATAAGATCACAGTGCTCCTCAGATTGCTCCTGTTAACCTTGAGATAAAGTGTAAACTATTTAGCACCATGTGCACATGATTGCTGTGTGTCCAGACCCGAAGGCTCTCTTGCTTATTTATGATCACTCCACCAAGTTATACTCCAATCTCCAGCTGTTGCTCCTGTCTCTCTTTTTAGTCCCTTAACGCAAATTGTTCCTTCATATTTCTACACCGTATTTTACTTGTCTTCCTGTTTGTCTCTTCAATAAAACTTGCCAGATCCTTAAGGACAGCAGTATTTTATTTTTCTTTCATCTCTAGTCCTTAATATATTCCCAGGCACACTGTAGACACTCAAGACGATTTGCTGAATGATTGAATGGAAGCAAATATTAGATTCTAACCACTTTCCACTTCACCTCCATCAGCCATCCAAGTAGTGCAGGGAGCAGTGGACATCCCTCTAATACATGTCTCTTTATAAATAACCTCAAAATTCACTGGATGCACTGTTGCCTAATGCACATAACCAGGAAACAAGATTTAGGTATGCTCACAACTTCAAGGATGTTGGGGAGTACATATTTGGAGCTCATACTAGAAAGTATCTATATCAGTGTGTGACAAATAGCTACTGAAATAGAAACTTCATGGCAGAATCTGTTAGCAACAGCCGAGAGAGACATTTTTATTTCCCTTTGCTTGTTTATTTCTGTGAGGAGAGTGGAGAGAGATGAGAGGCATTCAAGGCCTGAAAATTTCAGAACAAAGATTTCCCTCTCTTCCCTTTTTTAACTTCTTCCTAAAAATTATTAGTGCAACTTTATAGGCAAGTGAGCATGTGAAATATGCAGCTGTAGGTAAATATAAATAATAGGTCTAAGCATGCAACCTGATTTTTTAGAAAAGAAGTATATTGATAAGGAAGCATCAGAGCAAAAAACAAAACAGCAGTGAATCTGAGGTTGATTCTCAAGGCTGGTTCTAGCTGGGTTTGTTTCACACAAGTTCCTGAATCCATACTCGCCATCAAACAACTTAGAGCAAAAGCACAAAATCAAGTTCTGCAAGTCTGGAAATAACTAGGTCTCAGCATTTTAAAACTGGTATCCCAAATGATTTTAATGTAGTTGATTAAAATCTCACTTTATATATGCCGGTGTAATGTATAGGGCATGTGTATGGAGGTAGGCTGGTGGCAATGAAATATCTTAATTATTAACTTCTTTTTCTTTTAAAAAATACATCTATTTCTAAACCATAAATGTCCTTTTAGGCCCATCTTTATGTGTGGCTTGGAAGTATTCTAAGTAAATTGGTTCCAAGATATTTTATAAGCAATTGTACTTTTTTGATTCTTTCTCAACAGATCCAACTTACCTGTTTCTTACCAAGACATGATCTGCCTATGAGGCAGGGTGAACAAAAATGAAAATGAAATGTGGAATGCAACCAAAGTGGTTCGGAGAGGGAAACCCATAGCACTAAATGCTTACAGTAAAGGGGTGCCTGGGTGGCTCAGTCGTTAAGCATCTGCCTTCAGCTCAGGTCATGATCCCAGGGTCCTGGGATCAAGCCCCACATCGGGCTCCCTGCTCGGCAGGAGGCCTGCTTCTCCCTCTCCCACTCCCCCTGCTTGTGTTCCCTCTCTTGCTGTGTCTCTCTCTGTCAAATAAATAAATAAAATCTTAAAAAAAAATTAAAAAATTAAATGCTTACAATAAAAATAAGTAAAACTTTCTATTAGTCATCTAAGTTCCTACCTCAAAACAAAAACAAAAACAAAAAACAAAAAACACACACACACAGAAAAAAACTAGGAAAAGAAGAGCAAATAAATCCAAGGCAAACAGAAGAAAGGAAATAATAAAGATAGCTGAAATAAATACAATTGAAGATAAGAAAAAAGAAAATAAGAAAATTGATAAAACAAAAACCTAATACTTATAATAAAAATTAATAAATTTGAGAAGCCTCTGTAAGACTGACAAAAATTAAGAGAGACACACAAACGACCTATATCAGGAATGGAATGGGGGATATAACTGCAAATCCTTCAGCCATCACAGAGAATAAGGGAATAATGGGAACAATTTTATAATCATCAATTTGAGAGCTTAGAAAAAAGGGACAATTTTCTCAAAATCCACAAACTGTAGTAGGTAGGGAAAAATGAAGGGAGGGAAATCGGAGGGAGAGAGGAACCATGAGAGACTATGCACTCTGAGAAACAAACTGAGGGTTCTAGAGGGGAGGGGGTGGGGGATGGGTTAGCCTGGTGATGGGTATTAAAGAGGGCACATTCTGTGTGGAGCACTGGGTGTTATGCACAAACAATGAATCATGGAACACTCCATCAAAAACTAATGATGCAATGTATGGTGATTAACATAACATAATAAAATAAAAAAAGAAACTCAATAAAGGTGAAATCGACAATATGAATAGCCCTATAACCATTAAAGAAATTTAATTTGTCATTTAAAATCTCATAAAGAAAATATCGGATTCAATTGGTTTCACTGACATCATCTACCAAGAGCTCTTATTCCTATATGATACTCTAAGATTTTTTTCTTTTGTCATTAGTTTTCATTTGAAGAACTTCCTCCAGCAAATTTTTAAGTGTGGGCCTGGTAGAACTACATTCTTTTAGTTTTCTTTCACCCAAGAAGGAATCTTAAGTACTGAAAAACAGTTTTATCTATCATCTATCATCTATCTAGCTATCATCTATTTATTTATCTGTATTTATTTATTTATTTAGAAAAACAATTTTAGTGGATACAGATGTTGCAACTGACAGGTTTTCTTTCAACACATGAAAAATAGTGTGCCACTTTCTTTTGGCCTTCATGATTTCTGATAAGAAATCAACTGTCATTCCAAATTGTGTTCTCCTAAAAGGAAAGCATCATTTCTCTCTGGATGCTTTCAAGTTTTTTCTTTGCAGTGGAATCCCTAAGACTCTATATTTCATGTAGGTTTTGAAGAGTGCTCAATGTTAAACAATAAAATTTAGGCTTTTATAAAGAGAATGTATTTATTCTTCTAAAAGTAAATTCTAAATAGAATCATAGAAATTAAGCATGAATAAGCTGATTATCATCAGTGCACAAAAAATAAACTGCTTCTGCCAAAGTAATAATAAATACCATAAAATTATCCTTAAGTTTGTTCAACTTCAAACCCATGAAAACAAGCATTAGTCTTTTTTTTTTTTTTTTTGCAGTTTTAGGTTGTTTGTTCTCATTGCTCCAAATTGGAGTCTATTAGTTAAACAGTTAAACTTGTGGTTGGTTATTTTTAGCAGTATATTCTGATTGTTATTTATTACAACTGCAAGATCTGCCAAAGACTTTTAGGGACTAAAATATAAGTCTGACAATAGGTAATTTATATAAAAAATACTTCTGGAGAAAACAAGAAGGATGTTTATAGAGGTGATCTTGTGTGACAGCAATATATCTTAAATATTTGAGATTCATAGCAATTTTCTTCCCATTTCAAATACTCCATTTTTACTCTAGTGCTTGTTTTAAAAATCATCAAGCTTCTCTGTGTTTAAAAAAGCTAAAGGCTACTAATGTGAAACTGGAAAACTTCAGAAAACATCCTTTATAATGCAAACAAATGTGTTATCAGCAAAGAATGGTACAAATGAAAATTAATAATGTCCAAATGAAATTCTGCTTCCCCGTTGGGAGATGAAAGCTACAGATGAATTCTAGAGAAATATGACTTATTCACAATAAGAATGGATAAATTAATCAAGGTGTAATTAACTGAAATTTGCATCAATTAAGTGACTGAGAAGAAACTCAGGTACTCGATAGGAAAAAAACCCTGTTATATAACCTACTGAATTAGTATACTTTCCCTTAAATATGAGAAGAACATTTTATCTTTCAGAAACAAATAGTTTTAAAATGAGCTTGCATTTCTTTGGAATTAAATAATTCAAATTCACTAAATTGTTCTTGTGGTAGTTTTACTCTTTTTCCAAGAATTGTGTAGGTGTCATGGAAACCCCGGACCCTAATGGCATCCTAGAGGCCTCTTGCAGAATTACATTCCCCCCCCACCCGGGTTGGGGTTAGATGTGATGGCAGTGACTGATACTGGTGGATGTTATAAGAAAAGTTCTCTGAGAATCCTACTGCATTTAATGTCCTGCTAGTGTTGAAATTGTTTTCCCATACCACATAGCATCTTTTTCATTAGAATCCATGAGAATAATTTCTTGAAGAATCAGGAATATTTGGCATTCTGCTGAGCAGCTGATTTTGTTTTTATATTTTAGATTCTGTGGATGTTGCAAGTATAAAGTGACTTTGTAACTTCCAAAGAAATGCAAGGATAGGTACTCTCTAAAAAGATAAAATAAATAAAAACGGTAGGTTTAACTAAAATGCAAAACAGACATCTCTGCCAACTGCAAACAGAAGGAAATGCAAAATAGTCAGGAGGTCAAGGCCACCAGGGTGTTAGAGGCAAGATTAGACAGTTTGGTCTCTGTGTAACAGCTTCAGACATAGGAACAGACTCAACTCACTATCTGAAGAAAACAAACTGAAAAATTAGGATTTCTAGAATTAGAATATTATTAGAAAACAACCATCCTGGAAAAGTAGCTGCCCAATTACAATGACACAGATAGGCTTTACAATAAAGAACTGAATGAACCAGGTCACCCACTGCATCAGGGACGATATTGCAATACTATAGTATTACTGCGGCTCAAGTCCCAAACTACCTTTAGAGGATGTGATTCTGGTCATAAACCAGAGCCAGAATAGCTGGGCAAAATGAACCGTAAATCCATAATACAGGCTAATACTGGAAAATCAGTACGAAGTTAACAATGAAAGGTTTTTCATAGGATTAGCTATAGGAATCTAGCCTCATAGCAACAATAACAATCAATAATAGTAAGATGAAAGTTTTAATAATTATGAGAGATCAGAAACACGGGACTATATTATATTAATCTGGACATAAAGCTATCCATAAAGCAATTCAAGTTTGCTTTAGTTATTTTCGTTGTTACAGAAAAACTTCTGGTTCACTTTATTTTTAGATTTTATTACATGAACTATTATTCCGGAATGGGATGTTGGAGGTAAAGATTTCTGAAGTGATGGCAGGATCCAAAATATGAGTCTGACAATGGGTAGATGTAACAAAATGAAACTGAAAGCAGCTAACAAGGGCGGGGAGTAAGCAGGCTAGACTTTTAGATGGATTATCGAGAATGATGATGAGCTTACCTATGATGATGGCAGAAATGTGAACAAAGAGGAAAACAATAAATGAGTTACTGATCTTTCAATGACTAAGCTTGATTTACCAGGAGGTCAGAATAAAACAGTGATGAGGAGGGGAGCAGCCTTGGTTCCAAAATCAAATACTATTTTTAGTAGTATTTAATTTTTTTTTTTTTGCAAATGGTTTCCTTCATTTACTGACATTTTTAGTGGGAACCCTCTAAGAGTGGTTTACTTTTCTATTTTTGACTCCTCTGTAGACCACCTGTTTTGTAATATAGCAATTCTACACTTGGCAAAGTGCCCCAGAATGCATTCATTTGTCCTCTGTTCTTAACCATTTACACTCAGCTCTTCTGTGATCTCCTCTATGGCCTTGTCTGTAAATATCATCTCTACACTGATGCCCCATTCCCCTGAAATTCACTTACGTGCCCATCTGATTATCTGACATTAAAACACGTTATTTAGATACTGAATAATAATATTAAAGAGAAATTGCAATATTAACATGGACTAATCTACACTCCTGATTATCCCTCAAAACTCCTTGCTTCAGACTTCTCCATAGGGATAGATGGCAACGCCATTCTTAGAATCTGAAGAAATCTTCACTGAGTGTTCATACAGTGAGGTAGGTTCACAGAGGGTCAATGACCCAAGATTGTGAAAAATAGAACTATGTTTCACACTGAACCAGTCATTTTTCTTCCTACACATATTTATTATTTCTGTATCTAATCCCAAATACTCGTATTAAGCAGCTTTAATTGTGCTTGTTCCATGCCATTTCCAGGCAAGGAGAAGTTACGTAAAATTGCCAAAGGTCATGTTGAAAAATGGCCACAGATCTGATTTTTAAATTGTTTTGTATCAATTTATTAAAGATTTTTATTTGTTTATTTGACAGAGAGAGAGTGTGCAAGCACAAGCAAAGCAGGGGGAGTGGCAGGCAGAGGGAGAAACAGGGAGGGGGGAGCCCAACGTAGTGCTCGATCCCAGGACCCTGGGATTATGACCTGAGCCAAAGGCAGACGCTTAATCAACTGAGCCCCCCAGGTGCCCCTTAATTTTTATTTACATTCTAGTTAGTTAACATATTGTGTAATATTGGTTTCAGGAGTAGAATTTAGTGATTCATCACTTACATACAACACTCAGTGCCCATCACCACGAGAACCTTCCTTAATGCCCGTCACCCATTTGCCTGATGTAGATAACTATCATTCTGCTCCCTTTTTCATGTTTTTAAGTGATACCACTAGGCATTCAGGGAAAAGTCTGAACTCCTTAGCGTGAGTTTCAATGTTCTGTGTGCTATCGGTTCAATTTACCCTCTCAACTACATTTTTGTAACTCCCTTTATTCCTCTACTAAGCTTCCTCTTAAATCTGCTGATTTTGCCAATTTCCTGCCAGCATGCAATGATATAAAACTGTGGAGATATTCTGCCGCAGTATTCCAGTGTCCCGTTTTCTCTGTAACTATCAAAGGCCATTGAAGAAAGTGGCTTCCTGATGTCTAGATCACAGCCAATTCAGTGTGGCAAGAGAATGGTTTATTTGTTTTTAAATATTCCTCAGTATCTAATGCAATGTTTTGCATTTAGCATTTTAAAATATCCATTGATTTTAAGATACCATTCTTAGTTTTTTCTACAACAGATATGTCCCTCCTTACTATTTGTAAACCTAAAAACAAATGGATGGAAACATTGAAATCTCAAGGTCAGACATAAGGCTCCAAGTCTTGAAAATACTACCTCATGTTATTAATGGTTCCATAGACTTATGCTTTTTTGTAACTGAAATAAGTATGAATGACAACTACAATCAGCTTCAAAAGGATTTTATAAAAAAATAAGTATTAAACCTGCCATAATTTGATGGTATTGGAAGACGACAGAGATATAGTGTGACTGATGATTGGCAGGGATAACTGGCAGCTCCAAGCCAGGCATTCCATCATGTCAGATCCCCTGCAGGAAGTAGGCAACAAAATCAACAATCGCTTTCACATGTACAGTACTTTATCATTCACAGGCATCTCTCAAAGTACCTTACAAGACTGTACAATGACCGAACGAAACAGCTAGCAATACCAAGTAAGCAAGTGAAAGCTAAATAGGGAGAAAAAGTGATCCTTATGGATTTGACTGAAGAGAATGGAACATCTTTGGGCATGCTGAAAAAGATGTTAAATAGTCACGACTTGAGGACGCATTGTGGGATGTTTGTTCAATGATCATTTTCATTGAAAATGCAAATAGTGCTAGGAGATACTTAGATTTAGCAGGGATAGTTCAGAGAAACAAGTCAAAGGAAAACTTCCAACATTTTTTTTTTTTTTTAGGTCAGAGAGAGAGTATAAAGTAAATGAATCGCCTAGAAATTTTTATGACAAATTTGTTTTTCTGGAACAGTGATCTAGAGTTTCTAAGGATAGCAAACAAAACAACACAAAACACTGCCTATGTGTTTATTTATATTTTAGAGATGAAAACAGTATGGTTAAAGGGCATCTATGAAACTACTCATCCTATTTGTATTTAGTAATTGGGCATTTTATTGGTGATAAAATATACTTCTGTTTACGTTGTCCTAAATTGAGCAACTTAAATTGAAAGCTATCCAAAAGAGGAAAACAATGGCTCAGCCCTTAGATTTTTGTATACTTGCTTAAGTACAAGATTTCTCAATCTAGATAATATTGACATTTTGAGACATTTAATTGTTGGGGCCCTGGGGAGTTGGAGGCTCTCCTGTACAAGATAGGATATTAGCAAAATCCCCTGACTTCTCCCATTAGATGCCAGATCCTGGATCATGACAATAAAATCTGTCAGCGTGTACTGTCAAATAGTTTTTATCTAGGAGGAAGCAAGCGGGAACACAAAATTTCCCTCTGTCGAGAACCACTGCTTTAGTGCCCTAGAAGATTGAGCTCCTTCTTCTGACATCTCAACTGTAAGAGTTGCTGCTGCCTTTCCCACGTCTTGAATGCACCCAATTTTACTAGTGCATTTAACTTAACACACCATGTTGTGATAGCCAACTTCCTAGCATGCTGCCTCGCTCATGATGTCTGTCTGATGTAAGGTCTGTGAAGGCAGAATTAAACATCTCCGTTCTTGATTATGGATTCCCAAATCAGCACAGGGCATGGCACATATAATGTAAGCAATAAGCAATAACTACATATTATTGAATTAATTAATAACTACATATTATTGAATAATTTTTCTGTCTTTTCAAGATAAGTGAATTATTTCTTTGCTATATAGAATGACTTAAGGTACAGAAAATAAGAACTTAGCATGGACAAAATAGTTTGTAAATGTAGGATAGATTTGTTTTTTGGAGAAATAGCTCAAGGCTCTGATAAGCAACACAGCTACTAAAAAGGTAATGCTTGGTTATGCGAGGGCTGAGTCTAATGGCTAAATTTATCATCTCTGGTTCCTAAGCATAAACATCATATTATCCTCCTGAGGCAAGGCAGTATTAACTCAGGCCTCCAAAATTAAATAATTTCAATAAAAATAGATTGGTCATACTCATGCTATTAGAGAATGTAGGAGTATACTGTTATAGGCATATTAACCTGTTTTATAGTGAAACTCAGCATCACTGAGGGACCATTCAAATCATTTTATCAAGATTATAAAACATAGTCCAGAGGGAAGTGTTATCAGTTTAATGTAAGCTCGCAAATAAAAAATTATAGAACTATATGTCTTCTGTGAGGTCTTAATTTCTTTGGTTCATTTGGGGGATAAGAAAAAAAGGAATGAGTATTTCATAATTTCTTATATAAAAATGTAAAATTCAGCTACACAATAGAATGCTTTCTTTTGAAATTGTACTTTCAGTACAAAAGCTAATGGTTATAAACTCCTTATTCTCCTTTAGACCTGTTTTTCTTTTCCTGGGTTGAATGAAATCTTCAAGATAAAGAAAAGAATTTTTTCTGTCTTTTCAAGATAAGTGAAAAAGATTTCTCTTTCACAGTGTATACTCTCATGGATTACTCTTCTTATCCTGGCTTGACTTTAGGCAGGTAATTCATGCTCTGTTCTTTTCTTCCTCCTAACAGCTATTTAGGGAT
The DNA here is from genome assembly GCF_003265705.2 of Callorhinus ursinus. Taxonomy (NCBI): domain Eukaryota; kingdom Metazoa; phylum Chordata; class Mammalia; order Carnivora; family Otariidae; genus Callorhinus; species Callorhinus ursinus. The sequence continues at coordinate 32,393,842 of NW_027397067.1, forward strand.
ATGTGACTAACCATATCATTAAAACAATATATTTTTCATGTGACATTTGTGGGCTATCTCTGAATATTTTAATTTCCCTTACCTTTAGATATTTCAGAAGTAATTAAAAAGCTCCCTTCAGATGGCTAAAATAACCAAACACACTTCAAAAACAATTTTGTTTAGCATGAAATAATTCACTGATTTTTCTCTTAATTCATACTTATGGTTCTTTTTCAAAATCCTTTTTATGCCTTTATGTCATTTTATATCTAAGATGATTTTAGATGGTTGTTTTCTTATTTATTATTCCAAAAGTTTCCTTGTGTTTTTTTCTCAAGAGATAACTTGTAAACTGTTACAGTGTTATGTCATTTTGTACAAAAACATACTAAATACAGTCTGTCTTTAGGTGGTCATAGCTACCGGTTTATCTCATAATAAAAGTATAAATGTAACAGCTTGTATTTATTACACGTTCAAATGTGCCAGGCACTTCTGTGAACATTTGATATATGTTAACAAACTTGGAAATTGTTGCAGGCACTGCAGTGTTATCTTTCTCCGGCCCTAATATACTAGAATTATTTACAATGACCATACATCATTTGGCTTGGGCCAGTCTGAAAGTTTTAGCCACTTTGGTCTATAATGGATCTTTGTAACTTCATAAAAGCAACAATTAAATGCCAGTAGCTGGCTTTTCATCCACAGTCTTCATATTAACATTGCTAGCATCTCTACAGGGCTGTAGAGAATGAAGTAAGGTAAGGGATTATTAGTTATCTAGAAAATTTACTGCCTGTTCATTTATTCACATGTATTTTATAACTTTATTACACATGCCAGGCAGAAATAGTGATGTTATGTTTAAACTGACTGGAATACATGAATAAAAACTACGTATAAGGAAATCTATACTAGAAAAAAAAATTGGGGGGACCATGAAAGGACTACAGGGACATAAAAAAGAAACACAAGGAGGGAAAAATGTTATATAAAAGTCAGGAGAGACTTCACAGAATGGTGATATGGAGATAAACATAAAAAATATAGGTGGGATGTTACTAGGTGAGAGGGAAACATGAAGACACAGGGCAGTGCTAGGGCCAGACATAAATGTTAAGCTGACAAACACCTGTTTGTCCTCAATAATTTTCTTCTATTTCTTCCAAGGCTTAGGCAAGGAAAATCAAGAGAGAATCGCAGCCACCAGGAAAGTGCAGAAACAGTGGTGGGATTAATAAGTGGTTCCCTAATGGGGCCGACTTCTGCGGGAGAGGGCACCAACTACAAGTGGCTGACTCACAATAACAACAGGACACGCTCTTCACACAAAAATAAACTCTGTCAGCACAATGAAAAGGAAAACAGCAACATCTAAAAACCTTCCTATGATGGGAAAGTAAAACCATGACAAGCAACACTAAGTGCTGGTGAAGAGTTGGGAAGAAGAGAAAATTCATGAACTCCTGGTGGGACTAGAGCTATTATGTGGGGGGGAATCTGGAATTGGTGAAATTAAGGCCATATATATTTTGAAAAATAGCACCTTACTCATGGTCTGTTTCCATATAGTTCACAATGGACAAATGTACAGGGTATTTATTACTATATCTTTGGTTGCTGTACACACACACACTATGTATATGCATATATACATATATATTATTATACATGTATATATCATTGTATTTATTCATTTTCCTAGTGCAGGGCTCCTAGGTTACCCATATACACCAATATGGAGAAATTTAAAAGTATTTATAAATATGGAAATGTACAAATTAATGCCTAGAATTACACATAAGACCATTTATGTGTCTTAAAAGTTACTTGTTTTTTTAAAGATTTTATTTATTTATTTGATAGAGAGAGAGCACAAGCAGGGGAGCAGCAGAGGGAGAAGCAGGCTCCTCACTGAGCAGGGAACATGACGCCCAGGGCCCCAGGATCATGACCCGAGCTGAAGGCAGACCCTGAACCGATTGAGCTACCCAGGCGCCCCTTAAAAGTTACCTTCAAAGATAAAAAGAAGGGATGAATAGTACAATACCATTTATAGAAACTAAAAACATACAAACACCACTCTATGTCATTTTTAAAGGCTATATCGAGGTTGGATTGGCAGGACACACATTACATATATAGAAATGGACACCAATGAGTGGGAAAAGGCATAAAAGCTGGGATGGATGGATGATAGTGAAAACCACAAAATAGCAAATGTCAAGCAGGATTAGAGCAGCTGTGTGCACATCAACCCAAAGACTAAAACTGATGTTAGAACCAAAATCCAAACCAAAGCTAAAGGTAAAACCCAAGAGCTGTGGGACCGTAGAAGAAAAGAATCACTTAATGGGCTCATGACTTAGAGAAAGATTGACTTAATTTTTGGATCTTCTTTTGAATATGTAGGAAAAGTCTGTATAGTTTTAATAAAACAGATAAAATATCATGTGTTAGTAGCTGGAGTCACAGGGACTAAGCCTATCTGATGATCAGCTACATGTTTCGTGAGAGCAATAGCGAGATGCAGCGTTCCAATGTTGACCACTGTGTCTATGTGCTAACATAGACGCCACAGGCTTAAGGGCACAGTCCCAGCAAGACTACCTTTTCTTTAGACACCCATCACAGGTTCATGGGTCCGCAGGCCACCTCTACTTCTGACCAAGTTCGGAGGTTCCCATGACCCACTTCAGGTTTGATAATTCACTAAAATGACTCTCAGAACTCAGGAAAGTGCCATTCTTTTTTTTTTTTAAGATTTTATTTATTTATTTGAGAGAGAGAGAGAGAAACAGCATGAGAGGGGAAAGGGTCAGAGGGAGAAGCAGGCTCCCCACTGAGCCAGGAGCCCGATGCGGGACTCGATCCCAGGACTCCGGGATCATGACCTGAGCCGAAGGCAGTCGCTTAACCAACTGAGCCACCCAGGCGCCCAGGAAAGTGCCATTCTCACAATTAGTTTTCTTATAAAAGATAAAATGCAGGACCAGCCAAATGAAGAGATAATGAGCAACTGATAGATATTTCTAAGCAGAATTGTGACAATGATTAGTACTTGTCTTTTGGAAGCTATTTGGTAGGAGTATGGAAGTTGAATTAGTCTGGGAGACACGTGGCATACCTTCAAGTTAGTAGAATATAGGTGAGATAATAAGGCACTACCAAAGGGCATCAAAAGAAGGGGCTATACAGCAGAGATATTTAAGAAAAAAGAATCACAGTTCAAGATGATGCACTGATTTGAGGATACTATTGAGATTTCTAGCTTGGGAACTGCTCGACCTCACTTCAATGTGCAAGTTTGTTCTAAGACTAGATTTATGTATAGGTCAGAGGAAAACATCTGTTTCATAAATACATGGGCAAAATTAAACACCTTGTATAACTGATTTTAAAAATATACTTAGATGGATTCTGGAGTTAACCAGCCAAAAGAGTTATACTTTTGCTATAGAAAAAGCCATGTACTTTACAGCATATACATGATATTTTTTTCCCATGTGATCACGACACTGCTGAGGGAGCCTCTTCTTGCCATTCTGTTTCATGTTCTAAGAACTTCTTTAAGCTTCTACCTATTTAGCTTCTCCCTATTGTTAGCATCTGCAAAGGGGCAGGCATCATGGGTGAAAGGAAATCATATACCAAACATAAATGACTAATGGAATCATAATACAATCATTTTTGAGTAGGACCATGATTCTTTTTAGCTGCCTATAGACATGAAAGTGTTCTGCAGGAAAGGTAATGGTGCTGTTTCTTCTTAGAATTCTTTGGCAACAACACCAACGCTGCATTGTGCAAGATGTAAAGAAGGGAAGTCTTCATCGACCTAAAAGAAAATCTAGGATTTGAATTATTTTTGAGGGATAATTTGAGTGCTGGATGGAAAGTTTTATTTTTCATAACTGTTAAGAACATAAATAACACCCTTAGCATATAACAGCTGCATACCCCCATGCTGAGAAGGAATGCATTACACAGCTTTGGAGTGAAGATGCATGTTTATCTGAGATCAGTCCAAACCTGAGACTGTTCCAAGATTCAGACAGTTGGCAAGAGCCCTGGGAGAGAAGGTAAGGTTTCCTTTGGAAGTAAACTGATAACAAATTGATAGTGATGGTTGGAATACTTAGCATTAATATGCTTGAAAATATGTTATCATACTTGCACTTTTACGAGCTAAGGACACAAACATAGATGTGAATCAAATCAATGCATCTGTGCTCATTTCATTTCACACTATCTAGACTTCATGCAAGTGAAAAAGAGAGTGTAAGTAACAACTCAAAAATCAATAATTTAAAAAATTATATTAAAGGAAATCATTATAACATGAACCATGTTTTCAGATGTCTTTTTAAAGGCTTTGTTTGTTCCTGAGATTTAAGCTACCCTGTAAAAAAAAAGACTCTACTTCAGCGGCTTCAGTGCAAGTTTCCCCTCTGGAGATGGTTTCCAGGACATAGACAATGAGATAAAGCCACGACTTTCTCTGCCTTGTGCTTTTCTACCTTTTCATCCTAAGTCTTGAAAATACTGTGGCACTGTATTGATTACCTATTCTCCTTAAACATTCTTTTCCAGGACTTTTAAACACAGATTGTAGCAATATGTAGAGAAAAATGGAATTGTACCAGTTCAGTGTTGGGTGTGATAGCGGTAGAGCCTCTAGAGGTCATTTTTTCATAATTTATGTTACATTTGAAAGTATTCCCTATTGCCACGGCCAAACTATATTTTTATGTTAATGAAAATAGACACATATAAAAGAAAATGAAGCTTTCTCACGGTCTGAGAAGCCGTGGTCTGAAGCCACAATCTGACCTATTCCTACAGTATATAAAAGCTTATTTAATGATTTGATTATTTATTTTAAGCAAAATTCATAATCATTCATAATTGTAGACCTCTTTTCAGATGTGTTGCAAATACTTTCTTGTTTCAAGTTAGATGTTAGATAATTAATCATCACTTAAAACACAATTAGACATTAAGAAACACTGTAGACCTCTGGATGGCAGGCTTCGTATTGAAAGCCTAAATTTGAGCAAGATCTTTTCTCTATCTTTGGATTTTTATGTTCAATTTCAGTGTTTATTCCACCTCAGCAGTTCATGACTTAAGTTCCTTGATGTTCCTCAAACACCTCATGCCCATTACCCTTGTGCCTTTGCTTATGCTTTTATTTACCTTACAGAACAGCCTTTCTGTCTGGTAAAATCTATCATGATCTAGATCAAACATCCCCTATTCATTGTGGGATTCCCTCTCACCAGCCTTATCTCCTACTTTTAATTTCTTTTTTTTCTTTTTTTTAAAAGATTTTATTTATTTATTTGACAGAGAGAGACACAGCGAGAGAGGGAACACAAGCAGGGGGAGTGGGAGAGAGAAAGAGAGAAGCAGGCTTCCCGTGGAGCAGGGAGCCCGATGCGGGGCTCAATCCCATGACCCTGGGATCATGACCTGAGCCGAAGGCAGACGCTTAATGACTGAGCCACCCAGGTGCCCCTGCTACTTTTAATTTCTGAAGCCAGAAATGTTTCATTTGCTATTATGAAGGACAATGAACTAATGTACTCTTACCTACACAGTGCCTGGCGCTCTGGGGCATATTCTCATTCCTATAATACATCTGAGGCTCCCAAAGTTTCATGTGGTTAGGTAACTTGGCTATGGTGACACAAAGAATACATAGTAAGGCCAAAATGTGAATTGAGAAAACTGATAGAGAACTGTACTCCTCAGATCTTTAAGAAGAAGGTAATTTTAATTTACTTAACCAAATTGTGGGTTACTAACTGAGATTGCTTTGCTCTTATACTGTCTGCTGGTTAAATGGTGATTAACAGGTTTGGCTCTCTCTCTCTTTTCTCTCAAACCCTAACAACTAGAAAGGCAAACTGATCTGGTACTTGCTCAAAACATGACAGGAAAGCACACCAATCAATACTGCCCTGTTTAGACCACCTCAGATTCAACAAATAGGAGATAGGAGTGTGCAAAGATTTATGGTTACCCTCGAATTTAAGTCTTTTGGTGGAAATGTGGGGAAGGTATAAGAGGCCCTTCATTGCTTTACCAATATAATCCAGCCAAAATTATCTGAGTTTGCTGTGTTTCTATATTGCTTTATACGGAAGCCCTAATCTCCTTAATAATATAATAAAATGTTGATGTTCTCTGCCAGTATGCCTTATCTTTACATCTCTCTTAAGAAAACATTTTAGGAGAAACGTTGATTGGCAACAGAGGATTTGTGAATTCCTGCATTCCTTGGTCAAATATCATCTAAAAATATTTAAATAACATCTGTATTTCCGACAGGTCCGCTCATTAATAAAACACCAAAATGCACTTGCTCATATCTTGTGCCCACTGTCAGGTTGTCAGGTTATTGAAGTCTTACTGATTTTTATCTTCCCAGAATATGGCATAATAATTGACAAATAGGTGCACAGATAAATGTGATTGACATTGAAGTAGAATAAATCATCAGATCAAATTAATGAACTATACATTCTGTATCTGTTATCAAGTATACCTAACATAATGCTCCTTTATGTGTGAAGATGATCTAGTTTCCCTCAGAAAGATGTGTTTGAATAGCTTTTCCATTACAAATGAGGATGAAGTGTGCTCTCTATATTATTCATTCCTTTGTTCTGCTTATGGCCAGTTGTAATTATTCATGAAACATACGGGGAGAATAAGGTGCACTGGATAAATTCAAGGAACAAAATGGCTGTCTTTGCATGAATCTTGCTGTCTCATATGGGGAATGAACCCCTGACCTTGGCCTCATTAACACCAAGCTCTAATGAGCTGAGATAATGGGCCCAGATTGTTACACCAGCAGGTATCAAGTCTAATTTAATTCAGCTATTCCTCGTTTTCATAGGATTGATTTTTAAGAGTGTGATACTCAGGTACATATATGTTCCAAGATTTCTGATACACCATATATTCACATTCTGGTGGTTGGGCCTATAAAGTGAACATCAACTTATTAATCACTTCATACTTCTTCATTTCAAGTAAGTTACTGAGTTGCTGTCATAAAGAGTATCTTTAGGTACATATGATTCCATAATCTATTTTGTAGTTAGTTGGTCAGATGCCAACTGCTCAAAGAAAGGGAAAGGTCTTAACAATATATGAGGCAAGTAGAAATTCTGCTTGTATAAATATAATTAACTTGAGAACACAAAATATAATATTCAGTGACTTTGACCTTCTTCAGCTGCTCTTAGGCAGCATTAAACTACAAAATCATTTGGTCACTCAAGCAATCTGTTAAAAAATTATATATATAACAACAAAATGAGTCCAGTAATGACAAATATAGCACCCTTTGGACCATACATGGAAATATGGACCATGGCCTGTGTTCGTAATTTTTACAGAAAAAGAGCCATGCTAATTTGTTTATCTTTTGTCTGTTGTTGCCTTTATGCTGCAACACAGAATTAAAGTACTTGCAACAGACATCTTATGGTCCACAAAGTCTAAAAGATTTATTATCTGGCCCTTTGCAGAAAAAGCTTGCTGAATTCTAATTCAATTAAGAGATACTAGCTGACTAAAAATTTAAGTTTTAACTTTCATCCATTTTGTCCCAATAATAAGTACACAGAGATGTAGTTCTAGAACCTCAGTGCCAGTCTCTCTCTTCTTAGATTGGTAATCATTTAACTTCTTTTGGCCTTAGTTCTTTTATGAATAAATAAACTCTACTGAATTAGATATTCTATAAAATATTTCTTCATTTTGACTTTGAAATTTTAGCTTTGAGCATTTTAAAATTTTTAAATTAATTTCTACAATTGCCCTAGAATGTGATGATCTCCCCAAACTGTCACCATCTGTTTGGCAAGCCATCCTTTGCAATCTGGAGGGAGGCTTGGGATATCATCACTAACATGCAGTAAATAAAACAGATCTGGGAACCCAAGGACAGCCATTCTGAAGTGTGTTATGAGAACCCGCGGAGCAATCGGATGCACAAAACTGAATCAGACTTTATAAATGGAAAGTATGGCCTACTACTAAGTTCTGCAAAATTCGTTTCCTCTGTCATTATTGACCTTATCCACATCCTATTCATATTTCTTAGTGATGTCTCCTAGATGGTTTGTCATATATTCATCTCCCCTAAACCACCCAAACTTGCCCTGATTCTCCGTGATAGAGATCCAGTTTTCCTTCTGCTAACCTCTTTATTATAGAACTGCAATATTCTATGTCCTTCCTCATAATACGTAATGGCTGGCATTGGGTGATGCAAGGACAGAGATTCTGCTCATCTCACTTAAATAAATCTAGTTAGGGCCAAGGCATGTTCTCTTACTGTTTCACTAAGCCTCTAATATAGGATTTGCATATTTTCTCTCTTCATTTATTATGTCTCCTCTTAATAGTGGAATTACATATGATTTAATGGAAATGTGGATGTAGTAATATACTTACTAGTGACTGAATAAAATATTTAGAATGATCATTTCATTTTAATTATTTTATTCCTCGAAAGCATTATGTGGAAAGGTGAATCCCATGTTAGCGCACATATGAAAATTGTTACTACTTATAAGAACCAAGAGTCTTGATAAGACTATTTTTGACTGTCTTGGTAAATCAGCCTGCAATTCATCTTGCAAAATTATTATCTAATATATTTTGCATTTGGAGACAATTGTAAACGTATACAAAAGCCTTGTCTTTGCTTAAATAGCCTCTTCTTTCCAGCCCTTTGTTCAATATCATTAAAATTGGTCTGCCTGAGCAAGGACTAATGAGACTTAGCTCTGGAAGGATCCCAGCAGGCCAAGTAAAAACACTAAATATTTAGGACACTACTTCCAGTTTTTTGAAGATTCAACTGGTAGAGCATGCCCAGATTCCAGCTCTTTTACCAACCATGAATGAGCATTGTTAGCTTGGTGATCAGGACAACATCAACACTTCAAAAAAAATTTTTTAAGTGAGGGAAGTAAAGCAATATTCAATATGGACAAAATTTAATTATGGTTTCCACATTTCATTGAATAAGGAATCAGTTTCTGTTTTTTGGCATCTTAAAATTTCTGTTCATTGTGATTAAAAGAATTAAAGCACAGTCTGAGCCAGAGTCTTCCATGACATTAAATATATGTCAGAACAGGAATCCATGAAAGCATGGTAATCTATTTGCTCATAGGAGTTTACTTTTAGTTCCACATTTTTAGATGAGAAATTATAACAATTTCTAAAATATGCTTTACTAAATGAGTAAATTAATTTGTTTTACTCCATTTGCTATTAAAATCCATCAATAAGATTAACTGCTTTTTTTTTCTCCCTGATTAACCCAGGCCTAAGAATTTGAAAAGAACCATAAACAGGAGCTCAGCTCTTCTAGAAGTCTTAGAAAAAGGATCATAACAAATGTAGGAGATTGACACCTGTGTCCCAAATGTCCCAAATGCCACTTGAAAGCACAGACCAAGGTTGTAAGCAGCATCAATGAAACATGAGTATTAACGCTAAGCATCAACACAGAGTCTGTATAAGCAGCTGGTCATAGAGAAATGGTAAGGAGTTAAGAAAAAGATTACCAATGCAAGGACAAAACTATAGAATCAAAGACCAAAATGGGAACTGGTCAGATTCAGGAAAAAAACCAGAAGTCTGTGAAAAATCCAAAGGTGTCAAAGTAAAGCCAAGGATCTGTGCAAAAGAAATAAGATGGCAGATAAAATTAAGCAAAGCAGATGGCTTAATGAAGGAGTTTGATTAAATATTTAATGATTAATTATTATTTTAAATTTGCAAAGTTTTAACACAGTTCATGCAGAGAGTCACCTATAGGATACTAGGGATCTTATATGTGAGGAAATTGTTTTGTTTTTATTTTCAATTCCAAACCAAAAAAAGGTACTGAAGCTTACTTAAAGTATGAAATAACTATCAGAATTTAGAGAAAATTTGAACCAACATCGTGTAGGATGGAAAATGATAATGGAGTTCCTTAATCTAATCTGGGTAGCAAAAAGTCATAAACAAATTTTTCAGTGTGCTATCATTAAAATTGCTTAGAGCCACAGTTTCATTATAATGTGACGTAACATTCAAATTCTTTAAATAAAAATTTATATTGGCCTACCCCATGACCAACAATTTTAATGTCATTTCAAGAAAAAAATAAACTAAGGGAAAGTTAGGGCAATATGAAAAAATGGAAGAGCCAGGGCCTGCTGGAACAAGAAATACAAAAGACACAGTAACTCTTGATATTAAGATAGCAATTTATCATAATCAGAAATTTCTTAGGTCTTGGTCTTGCTTGTAATGCAGCCTCTGATCAGTAATCTTCCAATAACCAAGAAGATTCTGACAAGAACAAAAGAAGCCTATTTCTAAATAACCATGTCTTTTTGTTTTATTTTAACAACTTTATTGAGATAGAGTTGTTATACAAAAAAACTACACATATTTAATAATGTACAACTTGATGAACTCAACATATGCATAAACCCATGATACCATCACCACGTTCAAGGTAATAAACATATCCACCAATTCCAAAAGTTTCTTTGTGTCCCTTTATGTGTTCCTTTGTACCTGTTTCGTTGTTTTGTTTGTGGTAAGAACACTTAATGTGAGATTTACCCTCCTAACAAATTTTTTAACAGAAAGCCATTTCCTGGCAATCATGTCCTGATCTCCACTGTATTTCCAGTTAATGCCTTCCCATTCTAGGTCTAGAATACACAGTAGAAAACTGAGTGAAAGAGAGGCATGGTGCTTTGATCTAGAATCAATGCTGAGTAGCTTTTGGAAACTTTGAGATTCTCTTTCATAAAAGACAAAATGAAAATACCATAAATACATAAATATAGTATTGATAATGATGTGTGGGTGTTTCGTTTCTTACTTGGCAAAGGACTCGTGTGGCTTATGTTGCACTGCATAATTATAGTGGGGCAATTAAAAATAAACACAACAAAAATAGACACTTTTAAGAGATCTAACATCCCATTTATATTGGATACAGTCAAGAATTATGCTCACTACTGGTTGTGGGTCTCATCTTAAACATATCTGTAGCTCTGATTTACCAGAGAGGAGAAGATTAATTAAACAGATACAGAAAACAATTTGAAATTCCAGATGAGAAACTATCACAATAATTATTTTTTTCATATACCATAATTATGGTCACTAAAAAGCTATAATTTTTGCTTTCTTAAAGGCTTTATTTTTTTTAAGATTTATGTATTTATTTTAGAGGGAGAGAGAGCTTGCACAAGTAGGAGGAGGTTCAGAAGGATAGAGAGAGAATCTCAAGTAGATTCTGTGCTGGGCATGGAGCCTGATGTGGGGCTTGATCTCATGAGATCATGACCTGAGCTGAAACTAAGAGTTGGATGCTTAACAGACTGCACCCACCCAGGTACCCCTATAATTTTTGCTTTCTCCTCCTTTACTATATTTTGTCTTCCAAATAAAATTCTCCCAATTTTAAATGTGAAATTTTAAAAAGTGAGATAAAATTGACATACATTATATCAATTTCAGGTGTACAACATGATTTGATATATGTGTATATTGCGACATGATCTACTTAGCATCCATTACCACACAGAGTTACAGAATTTTTTTCTTTTGATGAGAACTTTAAGACCTACTCTCTTAGCAACTTTCAAATATGCAATACAGTTCTCATTGTTGTACATTGCATCTCCGTGACTTTTGTATTTTATAACTAGAAGTTTGTACCTTTTGACCGCCGTAACCCATTTCACCTCCTTGCCCCCACCCCCAGTCTTATGTGAAATGTTTAATTCAGAAAAAGTTCTGAGGCATTTCCCAGAATTTTTTTTTCTTAAGGAAATTTTATTGTGCTCCACAGGAAGTATGATGCTATGCAAGAGCAATGGATATGAAGGTGATGATACATCGAAGGTAGGCAGCTTCTCTGTTTTTGCACATGAAGCCTATATGTAGTAAGAGTCGAGACCCACTATAGAGACACCTATTCATTCTGGAATGCATAAAGACACAACAAAATATTTCAACTTGCCAATTTTTGGTTCTGTATGCAATTTCTCATCTTCTCCATACTATTGTCTTTAGACTGAATGCAGGCAACGTCATCACCTATCATTCCCCTAAACAATGTATGATTGTATGCGTGTGTGTATGTATGTGTGTGAATATGAAATAGGTTTGAGAATTTCAAAGAGGTAGTGATTCAATAATCTGGTAATATAATCTATACTCTATACATAATTTTGATATAGTAATATGGAAGATCAGATCTTATGACAGGGGCATAATTTTCCATTTTAGCCTGACTTTCATAAATCCAAATAATTTAGATGAAATTCAGTTAAAATTCTTAATTAAATATTTATGTCATAATCAGGACAACCAATTTTCTATTTAATTATATGCATTATTTAATAAAAAATTAATAGTTTGCCTTTACAAATATAAGCTGCTTACCATCACTTAGCATTTTATTACTTAGTGCCTTTTTTATAGACAAATTTTCTTATTTCAATGAATGCCTAGATAAAAATAAACAAGGCTGTTAATTTTTCCTTGTTTGCTCTTGTTTAGACAAGCCAACTCCATGATCCCCTAATACCCTGAGCCATACATGGGGAAAGCTCGTTCTGCAGATGTTGCTGATATTTTACATATTAGAATAATCTCCATAGCCCAGAGGAACTAAAGTGTTAATGCAATTAAATTCTTAATTTCAAATCCAAACATTTTACTTCCCCATTGTAAATCCTGCTTATTAAGTATGTAGCACATATGGGCAGAAATAATCCTCTCTAATCTAGGGTTCTCTAGGGTCCTTATTTGACCTTTTTTATTCTGATAGTCAAAATACTGTAACAGATAAAAACTATGTATTCCTGTATTATTATAACAGGGATGGCTTAATAATTAGTAATTATATTGAAATAGACACATTCTCTGAAAAGACACATACATAAACACATACAAACACACATATTTTATATATATTTATACACACCTAATAATTTATATATTAGTATCCATTATTGACAGGTTTTCTGTGTGGTCTGATACCAGTTTCCTAAATGCTGCAATCAAAAAAAAAATGTTTATTTGAGAAGTGGAGATGGTGTTCAAGTCTAGATTCACTTAAATCTAAGATTCTGGTATTCTAATTCAAATGTTCTATCATGTTCTGGCCTAAACTGCCTGCCCTCACATTTCTGAGGTTATTAGCATATTATTTTAGGCCCTTAATGTGATCTGATGAGTAATTTTTTAGCCTCTTTTTATGCACTTGTAAAGAAAAAAATTCATATTTGTGATACTCTTTCTTTTACTTTAACCACTCTAGTCACTTTCAGCAACTGAACCATTTTCACCACGGTTAAGGACTTTAAACCTCATTTAGAAAAAAGAATCAAAACTTATTTTGGATCTGAATTACAAAATAAGTCATTTCAGCAAGTGAATGAGGCTAAAATGATCCATGTGATAATTGGTTAGATTTGGAAACAGTGTGAACTCATGTTTAGCTTAATACAGATACAGATGACTTAATTAGAAATATGGATAGGTGTATATATACAGGTTAGTATAAATACAGCTATATTTTTTCTCTTTCAGTTGAGAGACCCTAAAAGACACAATGGCTCAATAGCTAAGCACATCTAACATTAATTTTTTGGTTTCTGACACCATTCTCCAATAAAAAGAACTCTAATAAAAGGAGAAATGGCCAATTCTAGTGTTAGGGCAAGCAATACACAAGATAAGCCTGGAACATCTCGTAGTGTCAGAAACTACAGAGTGATCAGCAGATACGTATGCGCGCGCATGCGCACACACGCGTGCACACACACACACACTTTGATGAGGGTATGTCAAAGGCATACAGGAGCCAACTGAAAGAATTCCCAATGGCCAAAGCCGTAACACCTTGAGCAGCAATACAAAAGAAATAATACTGGGTTATAACCCAAAGGCTAAAATAAATAAATATCAATGAGTTCATATTGATATAAACAAACAAACAAACAAATATGGAGAAAAGACAATTGTACCATCCAGAAAAGTTCCAAATAATGAATGTAGAAAATCTGGACTAAACAGGAACACAACTCCCACTTCTTAGATATGGGCTGTCGATAGCAACTTCTTTTCAAAGAATAACACCATACAAAGGGATAAAAAGGAGTAACTTTACAGTGGAGAAATCTGACAAACACTGCCTCACTGAGACAGTGTTGATCATCTGTTGATAATATGTACCCTTGATATGAGGTGTTGAAAGCGATACTTGACTCTTGTGTTCTCCCAACTCATAACCTCAGTCATGTCTTAACAAAAGCATTTGAGGGGCACCTGGGTGGCTCAGATGGTTGAGTGTTTGCCTTCGGCTCGGGTCATGATCTCAGGGTCCTGGGATCGAGCCCCACATCGGGCTCCTGGCTCAGCAGGGAGCCTGCTTCTCCCTCTCCCTCTGCCTCTCTCCCTGCTCATGCTCTCTCTCTCTCTCTCTCTGTATCTCTGTGTCTCAAATGAATAAATAAAAAATCTTTAAAAAAAGTATTTGAAAAATTCCAATAAGGGAACATCCTACAGAATAACTGATCAGTACACCTCGGAGCTGTCAAGGTCATAAAGAAAAAAGTCTGAGAAAATGTCACAGAAAAAAGAGGCCTAAGGAGACTGAACATAATGAAGTATCCTGGGTGGGATCCTGAAACAGAAAAAGCACATTAGGTAAAAATTATAGAGATTTAAATACCCAACAGAGTGTGGTTAGTAATGATGTATCCATGTTCCCTCATTTTTTTAAAGATTTTATTTATTTATTTATTTATTTATTTATTTATTTATTTGAGAGAGAGAGAGAAACAGCATGAGAGAGGGGAGGGTCAGAGGGAGAAGCAGACTTCCCACTGAGCAGGAAGCCCGATGTGGGACTCGATCCCAGAATTCCGGGATCATGACCTGAGCCGAAGGCAGATGCTTAATGACTGAGCTACACAGGCACCCCATGTTCCCTCATTAATTGTAAGAAATGTAAGGTATTAATGTAAAATGTGACTAAGAGGGAAAAGTGGTACCTGGGTATATATGAACTCTCTGTACTCTCTTCTAATATTTTTTGTAAATATAAAAAACACAGTCTATTTAAAACAAACAACAAAAAACCCCAAATAAACCATTCCCCCTAAGCCTACCCTCAGTCATCCCAAACCTCATCCACCACCAGTGCACTTCCTGTGCAGCATCGTGCAACCTCCTTAATGAACATCACAGGTAAGGACTTCAAGAGCTATGATAACACCTACGAGCAATAAGTGGAAAATAACTGCAAAGTGATGAGTTTTGAGTATTTATCATCACTGCTTTAAATATAACTTATTTGTGTAAATTCTATAACAGCTGTGTTTAACAACTGCCCCACAAAGTATCTGAAAATTTGACAAACAGCCCCGGCTCTAAAAACAATATAAGCTGCTTCTAGCACACCAATGCCTGGGAGTGTGCGTGAGTGTGTGTGTGTGTGTGTGTGTGTGTGTGTGTGTGTGTGTGTGTGTGTGTTTGGCATTTAATTAAGTTGTAAGTAATTTTTAAGCAAACAACTAAATATGGTGACATAAAAATTTAATTTTAAGGAGTTTCTGAGATTTAAATTCCTCTTTAAGAAAGCTCACACTGATTAATGAATGTAATTTTAAAAGCAATTGCCAGCTACTAGTCCTTGTAAGGTACTGCCCAGCTGTAATGGGGGTGAGGTAGTTGGGGGAGAAAAAAAGAGAGAGAAAGAGAAAAAAAAAAAAAGAGAGGAGAGAGAGGGAGAGAGAGAGGGAAGTGTCCTTAGCCTCAAATAATTTGCTGAAGAGTAGACAAACATAAAATACACTTGGAGGGGAAAGATGTGTTATGGAATATAACCAGCCACAGTCTTTGTAAATCTTTCAAATCAGGGCTGATATGCATGGTCTGACTCCATGGGGCAGTATGTAACACTGCCCGGGACAGACACTTCAGTGCGAAATCTTCAGTGGAGTCAATCCAGTGAAGTTTGATGTAAGCACTCCTTACCCTTTGTTTCCCTTTTCTTATTAACTTATTTCCTTCTTCTGTACTGTCTCACACTCCAGGAATCCACGTGCACCATCAGATTTCACCCCACTTCCTGACCCCTGGCATAATCACATGAAAATACACACAGAGGACAAATATAAAAATGGTGTCTTTCTTCGACCAGCCTACGTGGAGATATGCACCCCAAGGAATGCTTGTACACAACTCGTGTTGAAAAAGGGAACATATAGGAAATTGCCTCATAAAGAGGTAAGCAATAGCTGCCTCAAAAGATTTAGGACCACAGTATATTCTGCTTTAAATTAGGAAGGAGCTGTGTTTCACCTCTGTGTCAACCACTATAGACTGACAGTTTCCAGATTGAGCTCTACTTGAAGTTAATTTTAGTACTTGGGTTCCCTAACTCAAAATAAATACACTCCAAGCACACACACACAGATGCATACATATTTATTTAAAATAAATATAGTCTTATTTTGCTATCTGTGGCTTGCAAATGAAAGATTCAGGCGCAAAATAGCATCTCATAAACCTTGTCTTGACCCCAAAGGTTCTTATAATCAAGATTAACTATTTTTATTTAATTATTTTTTTTAGATTTTATTTATTTATTTGAAAGAGAGAGAGAGCACAAGCAGGGGGAGCAGCAGAGAGGGAGGGAGAAGCAGGCTTCCCGCTGAGCAGGGAACCTGATGTGGGGCTCGATCCCAGGACCCTGGAATCATGACCTGAGCTGAAGGCAGATGCTTAACAGATTTGGGGCACCCAGGTCCCCCAAGATTAACTATTTTTTAAAATTAAAAAAATATTCTAATGATATACATAATTTTATGGTTTGAATTGTGTCCCCACAAAAATTGTTGAAGTCCTAAGCCCCCGTCCTTGTGAGTATGCCCTACATGAAAATAGGGTCTTTTCAGGTCATCAGGTTAATGGTTAAGGGTTCAGGTCATCAGGGTGGGCCTTAAACCAGTACGACTGACTGTGTTCTTATAGAAAAGGGAAATTTAGGCACAGAGGCAGATAACTACACAGGGAGAAGGGCATGTGAGGAGGAAGGCAGAAATTGGGGGGATGTTGCTACAAGCCAACGAGTGCCAAAAGAGTGCCAGCAAATCACCGGAAGCTAGGGAGAGGCATGGAACAAATTCTTCCTCAGTTTTCCAAAGCAACCAATTCTGCTGACAACTTGATTTCTGACTTCTGAACTGTGAGATAATACATTTCCATTGTTCAAGCCACCCAGTTCATGGCACTTGGCAGCTCTGGAAAGTAGGAGGGCATTTGTGATAAGCACTGGGTGACATATAAGTGATAAGTCACTGAAGTCTACTCCTGAAACCAAGACTACACTATATTTTGACTAACTAGAATTTAAATAAAAACAACAAAAAAGAGAAACTAATATGCACATAGATAAATGATAAATATAGGTCAGGAGGGAAAAAATAAACATAAATTTAAATGACCGAGGGTGGCTGGGTGG
Source organism: Callorhinus ursinus (assembly GCF_003265705.2). NCBI lineage: Eukaryota > Metazoa > Chordata > Mammalia > Carnivora > Otariidae > Callorhinus > Callorhinus ursinus. The sequence goes on from NW_027397067.1 coordinate 32,411,414, forward strand.
CTCAGTCGTTAAGCGTCTGCCTTTGGCTTACGTCATGATCCCAGGGAGCTGGGATCAAGCCCTGCATCAGGCTCCCTGCTCGGCGGGGAGCCTGCTTCTCCCTCTCCCTCTGCTGCTCCCCCTGCTTGTGTTCCTGCTCTCGCTATCTCTGTCTCTGTCAAATAAATAGATAAAATCTTTAAAAAAATAAAAATAAATGACCGAGGAAGAACTGAAAATAACTTAAGCAACGTTACTGGAAAATTGGATTCCAGAGTCACTCAACATAAACTTACAATATATTTACTCATTCACTCACACATTCAACAGCTGTTTATCAACAGCATGCCTACAACATGCCAGCTACTAGGTAAGGGTTGTGGATAGACCAGAGGGCTAGAGGTTGTCAGTATATGAGATTGGAAAGGACGCACATTCAATTTCCCTAAGACATCCATTAATTATGTTATGCCTTCACAATTTTCAATGGCTTCTTTGTTCGTTCTTAAAAGTGCCCTGGTCCAAATGATAAATTATATGGTTGCCCTACCTCCAGGTCATAATTGGAAGTGTAGATCATTATACATGAAATCAGAAATCAGAGGGAGCGTGTGGAATGAGACATTCATGTGTTAAAAGAGTTATTCTATTGTGCCATATGGAGAACAGGTTAGAAGAGGAAAATTTAAAACACTGTGAAAGATTCTAAAAGAAGCAGAAACCTCCCTCTCTGCCTTGTGGGAGTTAACAGTCTGTTCATTGAAACCTAACATATTTTAAATAAAAAGTAAATTTAAATATGTTGTAATAGAAATATTAGCATACATTTTTGTCACAATAAGAAGTTACAAACATGATGTTTTTTTTTTTTAATTCTCTTTGGCAGCTCATGTAGATGTTTTCCATTCTGATTTATGAAGTTGGTCGTTGCTCTACATTTGTGGGAACTGATCCATGTCAATGTAATGCCTATTACTCTCTGATTAATTGTCCTCATTACAGATGCTAACTAATCTGGAGTCAGCACCCCTTTGTCCTCAGGATTCTTTAGTAGTTCTGAGACCAAAAGTCACCTGTCCTTTCACTGCTACAGTAGAATTTGCCTCTGTTCGCTTTACTACCTCTTAAACCACCCAACACCCTTTCTCAAAACTTTCCCAGACACCCCTTCTCAACCTCTGTTGGATGGTTGGCTTCAGGGAGCTTGAGTCACTTTCCCTTTGTCTAGATGCAAAAAGTGTTCAGTAAAGATACTTTGGCATCTTTTTTCACCCTGCCTCATTTCTGATCTGACTTCTTGCCCTTCCTTTTGCTTTCTGATCACTACTAGTCTTGCAGAATCAAGCCTCTGCTTCCAGCAGAGTCTCTCAGCTCAGGTCTCTGAAAAATTGTACAGGAAGTATTTGATCAAGTTGTAATTTTGTCTCTCACTCTGAACTATCTACCTGGTTTGCAATGAGGCAAAGTGTGAGAGCAATGTATATGTCCTTTATGTACAAGAGTCACATAATGGATGATCCATTAATATTCACATATATGGAATAGCAAAGCATACATCTTTAAAAATCCAACAAGAGATTTTTCAAAATTGTATCAGAAAGGATGAGAAAAAAAAATGAACAAGTCCTTAGGACAGGAAAATGTTTCTGCTGGTAGTGAAGTCTACTTCAATAAGCTTTTATCTAATGATTAATAATCATCTTATCTTTCCAAATAGACTGCCATCTTCTTTAGGATGAAACTCTAGATTTCAAATATCACCCACCACAGAATTTGGAAACTAATTAGTCATCAACGTTTTCCAAAGAGAAAAATAGCATAAAATGCATTACAATTACAAGATAATAATAATTGATGAGATAACTAAGTAGAAGAAGTATAGTCTAAGTTCCATGAGGAAGAGTTAGCTCCTTATGCAGGAAAAGATTTTCAACATATATTCTATTTGGAGCTCAATAACATTTTGAGGATGTTAAATTGAAGTCAATGAGATAAGCAAATATATCCAGTAAATAATTGTCAGATCCATTAATTGTAAACAATTCTTAAATTCTTTTGCTCTCCCATATTGGACTACTAGGCCCTGGTCTTCAGGGTAGCCAACCAAAGGCAAAATTGATTAATATCTTGTATCTGCATTTTCTTTGGAAAACTGTTATCTTTTAATTAAATCTACTTTAATCTGGAACAGTTCTTTTTTTTTTTTAAGAAGAGAGGGAAGATTCTTTTTTTTAATTATGTTATGTTTATCACCATACATTACATCGCTAGTTTTTGATGTAGTGTTCCATGATTCATTGTTTGCGTATAACACCCAGTGCTCCATTTAATACGTGCCCTCTTTAATACCCATCACCAGGCTAACCCATCCTCCCACCCCCCTGCCCTCTAGAACCC
>NW_027397067.1:32413889-32461284 GCF_003265705.2 Callorhinus ursinus
CCCCACCACTCCAGCAACCCTCAGTTTGTTTCCTGAGATTAAGAATTCCTCATATCAGTGAGGTCATATGATAAATGTCTTTCTCTGATTGACTTATTTCACTCAGCATAATACCCTCCAGTTCTATCCACATCATTGCAAATGGCAAGACTTCATTTTTTGATGGCCGCATAATATTCCATTATATATATATATATATATACCACATCTTCTTTATCCATTCATCTGTCGATGGACATCTTGGCTCTTTCCATAGTTTGGCTATTGTGGACATTGCTGCTATAAACATCAGGGTGCATGTACCCCTTCAGATCACTACATTTGTACCTTTGGGGTAAATACCCAGTAGTGCAACTGCTGGGTCATATGGTAGCTCTATTTTCAACTTTATGAGGAACCTCCATACTGTTTTCCAGAGTGGCTGCACCAGCTTGCATTCCCACCAACAGTGTATGAGGGTTCCCTTTTCTCCACATCCCCGCCAACCTCTGTTGTTTCCTGACTTGTTCATTTTAGCCATTCTGACTGGTGTGAGGTGGTATCTCATTTGAGATTTTGATTTGGATTTCCCTGATGCCAGGCGATGTTGAGCACATTTTCATGTGTCTGTTGGCCATTTGGACGTCTTCTTTGGAAAAATGTCTATTCATGTCTTTTGCCCATCTCTTGATTGGATCATTTGTTCTTTGGGTGTTGAGTTTCGTAAGTTCTTTATAGATTTTGGATACGTGCCCTTTATCTGATATGTCATTTGCAAATGTCTTCTCCCATTCTGTCGGTTGTCTTATGGAACAGTTCTTCAGTCTTCTTTGTATTTCAAGACCTTAGAGTTTTTAGAGCTTATAGAACCCAATTTTGTGGAAAGTCCCTCAAAACATTTTGTGGGTACGTCTGGAGTTTCTTCATTATCAGACTTAGGTTATATATTTCTGGCTAAAGCAACATCAAAATCGTATTTGATCCTTCTTAGTGCATCATATCAAGAAGATCATAATGCCAGTTGATTCTATTACTGGTGATGATACATTTTATCTATTGGCTAACGTAATTTCTGCCAGACTTCTCTGTGAAGTTACTATTTTCTCTTTGAGATCAATAATTAATTTGTGAGGGGACAGATTGAGTCTCCACAATTCTCTTGTATCTCATTAAAATTTCACCTACACATTTTAGTATCCATTAATGATTACTGGCATAAATTGACTGACATGAGTATTTCATGCTTTATGTTTGTGTAGCCAAGTCTAATTGTATATCCAAGACTAAAACAAAAGTGAGGATTTAAGATAGTGATAAGTACTATGAGTAATATATAATGGTAATTATTTTTATTTTTTTAAAAGCAAATTCTTTCTTGTTCTTTTTTTTAAGATTTTTTTATTTATTTATCTGAGAGAGAGAGAGAGCATGAGAGGGAGGAGGGTCAGAGGGAGAAGCAGACTCTCTGCCGAGCTTGGAGCCTGATGTGGGACTCGATCCTCGGACTCCAGGATCATGACCTGAGCCGGAGGCAGTCGCTTAACCAACTGAGCCACCCAGGCACCCTAATGGTAATTATTTTTAAAATGTCATGGATGGGGCACCTGAGTGGCTCAGTTGTTAGGTGTCTGCCTTTGGTTCAAGTCATGATCCCAGGGTCCTGGGAACGAGCCCCGCGTCGGGCTCCCTGCTTGGCAGGAAGCCTGTTTCTCCCCCTGCTTGTGTTCCCTCTCTCGCTGTGTCTCTCTCTGTCAAATAAATAAAATCTTTAAAAAAAATAAATAAATAAAATGTCATGGATGACGGGAGGTAAATTTAAGCTGGGTGTGTCTTAGCAAGTGGTAGATGAACTGACAATTGAATGACAGGAAGGACACATCATAAAAAATTTGGGAGTGGTGATCTCCAAGCAGAGAACAACAAGTCCAAAGACATTACGGAAGGAAATATATTGGTACATTCACCCATTAGAAAGGAGATCATTGGAGGAATCTTAGAAATTGGGAAGAAAGGAAGAAGGTGTGATTAGAGACAGGCATTGTAAGCCTTAGTAATAATTATAAATCTTATGCTAAATGCCATATGAGTATTGGAACAGAGGAATGATATGGACAGCATAAACAGATTTTCTTTGGAGATATATATATATATATATGCACATATAAATATGCAATCTATATGCTAATATATTTATTTGGGAAGCTTTTCCTAAACTGCTTCTAAATACCTATTTTAGCTATTGGATTTAGCTTGACTTCAGGAAAATATTTCTTTAAATATAGACATTTGCACCATACATACTCATCAAGAATAGGCAAATTTGTGTAACATATTTTGATTTGTAAAGTATCAAAAGCCATTTGGAAAATGAATGTGTTCATCAATTAAATAATCAATGATGCAGATATAGGTAATAGCAAACACATGTAAAGAAATATTATAAAAAAAGACAGACAAAATCTTTAGAACAATCATTTTTACAACGTTTCCTATGCTAGATTTGACAGAGTGTCCGGTAATTTTACTGTTCTTGTGTGAAGTTTCTCCAGAGACACATATATTACATATTAGTTAATATAAGATAAAGAATGACAGGTTCCCATATATCCTAATAGCTATCACACTTTCCTGGGTCAGCCAAGGTGAGTCTTTTCCCATCCATCATACGCTTCACAAATCTAGTACATAGTTACTTCACTGCACCTTTGGTGTTCTCTCTTGTCTGGTGATAATATATTTCACAATTAATTGGAGCGATATTATCAGCTTAAGTGAAATTTTAGAATTTCTGGTCTGGTGCACCATCCCAGGAGAATAAAAAGCATGTCATATCGTATAGATAACTTTGTAATTATTTCCATTTACCATAACACCATCTTTACAGCGTGTAGCATTTACTGAGCATGACCACAAAACAATGCCCTCTTTTCCCACACTTCCTCCAGCATAAATCAGACTAGAAAGCCTAGAATTATCATAACTTAGTGTATAAATTAAATAAAGCCTGGTGTCAAATTTCCATAAAATTACATGGTAAAGCATGATATTTTGTATATTCAAAAACTTTCCAAACCAAGGTCAGTCCTCAGGGATTTTTGCTCTTTTCTTTTGGGCACATAACCTGCTTATTATAAAAGACCAAAAATCACATACCTCAGCAGGATAATTTAAATTTTACATCCCAAGAGAAAATATGCCATAGATTTTTCACTTCTATGAAAACAGTTTGTTTTTCTAATTAGACATTCTGAATGTTTCATTGAAATGTGACTTCTGAGCGAAAAAGAGGGAAAAAAAGGGGGAAATATTACTAAGCATGAGTAAAATAATTGTGGAAATCCTTTCATAAAATTTAATCAAAACCCCTTACTATTTCACTTATTTTTACTGAACTGGGTAAAAAAATAATAATAATTTTTTTGCGATTTTGTGAAAGTTAATCATGCCTTATCAGCAAAGCAAAGTCATAGACCCATTTCTAAAACACAAGTCTGATTTTCTGACCTTCAAGTTGGAAAGCTGACTTGGCTATATCTACAAATGAAAGTCCTCCATATTAGCAAAAGTAAGAAATAAGTACACTGTAGGGAGAGACCACTGTATGTGCAGCAAGGATACTGCCCTCCCATATTTCCTCAAAATGTCAGTCACCTGAAAGAATGAACGGTTGTGAAGCTTCCATCAGCTACTGCACCGAGACGAAAACATGCCAGTGAGCTATATAATATAGGAGCTATATAATGTAGGAGCTCTAAAATACTTTAGCTCCTACAAATTTGTGTAGACTAGTTGGAAAACTATTAGAATTGTAATTAAACAGACCTGGATCCATATCCCGCTTCCTCCAGTGGCCAAATGTGCTCACTTAAGCAAATGACTCATCATATATTGTGAAGTTCAAACTAGCCACCTCACTGAGGCAGACTAAATGCAATGATGTATAAAATGTGTTTGCAAGTTAGTAGGTATTCAATTTAACATGGTCCTCCTGTCTACTTCATCACGTTACATATTTCTCTCACAGCAGAAATGAGAGCAACCAGCACATCAATTTCCCGATTTGGACAACATTTATTGAATACTCACCAGAACAAGGACCATACTAAACTCTAAAGATAGAAAAAGATGGGAGAGACAATACTAATAGAGTATCATTCTGAGAGATATTGAGATATCACCCTCAAGGTAAATTTGATAATAACACACATTTTTTTTTTTAATTCCTGGCTTTTCTCAATTTGATGGATAAAGCATTAGTACCCTTGCAGTTTGGTCTATATGTTCATGAAGTTGCACCAACCATTATTTCAGTTCCACTAAAGATATGTGTCTCACGTGTGCCAGTCTGTAGTTACAAGTACAGGGGATTCTGGAAAAATAAGATATTTTTATATATAATATATATTATATTATTATATAATATTTATATATATATGTATATATAATTATATAATATATATATAAAAATTCAGATAAAATCCTGTCACGTGCTTATAACACTGGGCAACTAAAATTTTCTAGACCTCAGTTTCCCCTTCTCTAACATGTAATCTTTTGTATTAATTGAGATAATATATACAAAGTCTTTAGAAGAGTGTGAACACATAGTATGTGTTCAATAAACAATGGCTGCTATTATTATTACTGCCATTCCCTGTAAGGATAATATAGATATGATAAAGAATGGAAAAATATAAAAATTTTACCAGGATAATCTCCAGGGAATATTTTCAGTACCTTTCATTTACTTTTCACAAGAACTAGAATAAAAGTTCTTGCAATTTGCTATTATTGCATTGCATTATACTATTGCATTATTTGGCAGGGGGCGGGGAAGCATTGCAGAAGAATAACACAGGGTAACTCTTTCTAAGTATCTCTTGCCTAGAAATTATGCCAGCAGTGTTAGTAGAATTTCATAAAAGTAATACCTACCCAACTAATGAAAGTTTTATATCACAGGGAGAAAGGAATAAAAAGGAAATAAAATGCTTCTAACTGTGATAGTAGTAACAAAATGCCCCCAAGTTTTTTTTAATAGGCAGTAATGTTTTACAAATTAATATTAATTTTTTGTAATCAGTAAAACACACTAGATTCAAAAACAGAAGAAAGGCAAAAAACAGCATTATAAGTTGGAATGGAAATTTAGGTATGAATAGGAAATTTAGGAAAAAAGATATAATGGAAATTTAATGTTCCTTTGCCACTTGGAAAAATGCTTGCTAATAGTAATTACATTTCTATATTTTGTTGTTATTGAAAAGCACTTTCATAATCTTGGGTGGTTTTCACAATACTATGATGAAAATCAAGTTATGGGAAATTGTGCTGTTGAACACAAACAGCTAGTAAATGGTGGAGTTCACCCTTAAAACCAAGCCTTATAACAATAATTCCATTTTTCCCTGTTAATGTTGTCTGCCTGTTGCATTTGCTATCCTAAGAAAATAAGATGTAAAATAAAAGTAGAATTTATGTCTCCTGTTCTAATAACTTAATACACCTGGATATTCCAAAATTGCTTAAATTTTTATTGAATTAATAGACAAATGATTTTTTTGCAGAGTTAAGGGAGTTTGAAGGAATAGAAGTGGATGATAAGCAGTTTAAATGTATTCACTGTATTTTAAGATAATTTTATAGTAAGAACAAGAAAATATACGCTCTTTCATTGGCAGGCTACCTCATTGGCAGGAATAAGTAAGAAAAACTTTTTCAACTCTGAATATATAGGAATATTCCTTGTCTGGTTTCATCAATCTGGCCATGTAGCTTTTTCCCTCAGAATACATTGCAAAATGTGGTCTTTCTCCCAGAAATTTTTCTGAGTTTCAAAACATACCAAAATTATCCCTCATACTCTATGATTAAAGGAGTTTAAACATTTAGCCAAGGGCGCCTGGGTGGCTCAGTCCTTAAGCGTCTGCCTTCGGGTCAGGTCATGATCCCGGGGTCCTGGGATCGAGCCCCACATCGGGCTCCCTGCTCCGCAGGAAGCCTGCTTCTCCCTCTCCCTCTCCCCCTGCTTGTGTTCCTTCTCTTGCTGTGTCTCTCTCTGTCAAATAAATAAATAAAATCTTTAAAAAAAAATTTAGCCAAAACGACTTCTCATGTATATGTTATCCTGGCCATTTATTTATTTTTTTACTATATATTTTTTTATTATTATGTTACGCTAATCACCATACATTACATCATTAGTTTTTGATGTAGTGTTCCATGTTTCATTATTTCCATATAACACCTAGTGTTCCATGCAGAACATGCCCTCTTTAATACCCATCACCAGGCCAACACATCCTCCCACCTCCCTCCTCTCTAGAACCCTTAGTTTGTTTTTCAGCATCCAACGTCTCTCATGGTTCATCTCCCCCTCCGATTTCCCCCCCTTCATTCTTCCCCTCCTGCTATCTTCTTTTTTTTTTCTTTTTAACATATAATGTATTATTTGTTTCAGAGGTACAGATCTGTGATTCAACAGTCTTGCACGATTCACAGTCCTGGCCAATTTAAACTCCATTGTTATAGCATAACAAAGCCCTCTGTAACTAAATTGTTGATGAGATTCTCAGTTTTGTAGATATCCCTGAGGCCTAGATAATGATACAACTAAACTATGACTGGCCCACCTTTCTTCAGCTATAATCCGTGCTGCCTACATGTAGAGAGAGTTTCTGGCACCACTAATTGTATCTTATCTCCAAAAATATTCTTTTGGAATATTCAACACAGCTGGAAGCAAGATGTAATGTCACAATGTTAGAAAAGTCATAATAGGGTCTCTTCTGAAGGGTATGCCATGTCAGGACTGCAGTTAAAGAGATAGGAATCTTGAAAATGTTTTTAATAGAGCGTTATCCCTTTGTAGCTATGCTATTTGCCACCAGATTTTCTCATGCAGAAAGAAAAAATGAGCTGCGCTTTACTCACCTTTCAATAGCACAGATCACCTTTGGAACTGTATTAATATATTATAGAGTAAACACCATTGTTTTTGTAGTACACTGTCTCCCAATTTTCTACATGTGGTTATCTAGGTTTTTAATTTTTTTCCCATTGGCTCTTGGGGCCATTTTACACGTTAAGGAGCAGAATCAAAGACTAACATATTTGTAATATATATTTTTTTCATTTTAAGGGCCACATTCAAGGGATTCATAGATGTGAAGATTGGAACTTTTGGCTGAGTAATTTTGCTTCTTGACCTGTGTTACAAGTTTTTCAGGATGGCAGTTCCTTTATGCTCAGAAAAACAAGACATTTCCTCATGTAAATAAAAATAACTGTTTACACTAGATATCTGAAAAGTAAAATCTTCCTTCTCTCAGGCTTACTATGGAAAATAATTAAATTTAAATTAGCTTCATCTTGGACCATATGGAATAGTTTTTCATTATAGAAATACAAAATACTCTTATTTGGTGTTATTTAATATAGAATTATGACATTTAATCTCCTTATTTTTAACATTTAAAAATTGGATATTGAATTTAAGAGAGTAAGATTAGGTAATAATAACCTGATGAGATAGCAAGATCATCAATATATACCCTTTGGGAATTATAACTGAACTAAAAATGTATCTGAATTTCCACCTGAAACCACAAAGCTCAGATCCCATCTATATATCCCACAGATATTTCAACTCAACAAATAAAAAGTACTATATTCTCTATTTCAAATAATAGCTCCCTTATCTATCCTAATATCCAAACTAAAAACACAAAAGTCAATTTTTATTTTTCTCTTTACTTTATTTTTCACATTTGATCATTGGCAAATCCTGAAGAATTTATCAAACATTTTTCAGAAATTAAATCCACTCTCCCATGTCTCTGAATTAATTCCATGTTACCACTCAACAACTTAACTCATCTCTTTTGTATAATTCTTCTCCCCTCAAATCATTTTTCATACAATCCAGAGACATTTGTCCGAAATGTCAACCTAATCAGTCATTCCTCTTCAAACAATGCCTTCCAAGACTACTCATGCCTAAAGGTAAATTCTTTTTTTAATAGCCATATGCTAGTGCATCCATAGTGTATCTCCTGTCTAGGCTCAGACCTCACTGTGTATCTTCTAGGAGTCACGCTCTACATAAAAGACCTTTTTTTTTTTTGAAGGTTTAGCCACCACTTCTTCTTGGTTGCAAACCACTGTGAAAATAAAGTTAAAATGCAGTAGCAGGTTTAAAGGAATCTACAATGTTGGATGATGGCTGGAGTTAAAATAGAATGCTGAGGTTGTCTTTGTCATTCCACACATTAATTTCCTGCCATCTCTTTCCCCAAAATCAATCTTAAATAAACTGTTGAAGAAGAATGGGCATGGATATAATAAAGAGATAATAAAATACTGTGAGGAAATCTAAGATTTATTTGAAATGGTATTGGGTCACTGAATGCAGCCTGGAAGGGAAGGTGGTGGGAAGGACAACGAAGATTGGAAAAAGGTGATTTTAGTTTGCTATGTGTTTCTGTTCCATTGTCTTGAGATAAACATTGATTTCCTCTATACCAGAGAAACTGCCTTCCCTAAAGAACTGCTTTTGTTCTGCATTGCTTGAGATAACCTTTACTTACTAACTTTTACTCAAAGATTTATTTATTTATTATTTTAGAAAAAGAGAAAGAGAGAGAATGGGGGGAAGGGCAGAGGGGGAGAGAGAGAAAGAGAGAGTCTCAAGCAGACTCCATGCTGAGTGCAGAGCCCGAGGTGGGACTCGATCTCATGATCCTGAGATCATGATCTGAACCAAAATTAAGAGTCAGATGCTTAACCAACTGAGGCACCCAGGTGCCCCAGTAACTTTTTTATAAGATTTATTTATTATCTTAGAGAAGGGGGAGACGCATAGGGAGAGAAAGAATCTTAAGCAGACACCCCACTGAGAGCAGAGCCAATGCAGGGCTTAATCTCATGACCCTGAGATCATGACCCAAGCCAAAATCAAGAATTGTATGCGTAATTGACTGAGTGACCCACGTTCTCCTTTCCTTACTAACTTTTTATCACAGAAATTAGATTTATTTTAAATTTTCTATATCTAAACTTCTTGTGAGGGGGAAGGGCAATAGCAGATCAGCACAAATTTTACTGGCATGAGAGACTTGAATACAGGTCAGAATTGATCAGTTGCTTCTGAAAATTTACCTCTCCATTTCACTCAAAAACCTTCATTTAGACCCCCATAAGTGGTTAATTACTAGATGAATTATCCCACCATTATAAAAAGATAGAAAATAAATATACACTAGCTTTCAGACATTGGGTAGCAAGCAGTGGAATTCTCTGATGCCTGAAAGAAGGGGTCCCTGAGAGAAGAGCCAGACAACTGCTGGAATTTAATGTCTGAAAACAGTTTCCAGGCAAGGCACTGTGGGGTGGAGCCAAACAGCCTAGTAGTCTCACTCAGCTGAGGAGGCAGATGTATAAATTCAGAGAGGTTGAGGCAACTAGAATTTGTGGAGCAGAGTAATGATGAGGGAAAAAATGCACAGAGAATGAAAGATGGAAATATCTAGAGAAGGAGTGTCAGGAGGATTTAGCTGTGTAGTGATCACCACATACTTGAGAAGAGACTACCTGAGAGCAGGGAAAGACCACTGGAAAGCATTAGCTCAGATAATTCCTAGAGCTCACAAATAGCTGGAAAGAGTGTTCTTATCAGCTAGTTGGAGAGAACTTGTAATTCAGACGACACTGGATACATTTCTCACAAAGATATTACCATATTAGTGAAGCTAAACTAGTCCCAGAATAAATCCTTCTCTGAACTGGACATACTAAGCCTTATAAGAAAAACTCAAAGGATGAAACTAATCTATGGGTTGTTTAACTGCACATCAGATTGAAACTTAATGCCCTTTAATGAAATATCTCAAAATCCAGGACCCAAGAAGATAAAATGCACAATTTCTGACACCCAATTTTAAAATCATCAAGCATGGAGAGAAGCAGATAATTATTACCTGTAAGCAGGAGTTGAACTATTTACATAAACAGACCCAGAAATGTAAGACATTGGATTTAATAGATAAGAACTTTAAATAAGATATTAGGATATCTATCTATCTATCTATCTATCTATCTATCTATCTATCTATCATCCATCTATAATCTATATACATATATGTGTATATAAATAATATGGTCCTGGATATGAAATCCTACTCTTCACCAAGAATTTGGCTATATATATTATCTTATTTCTAAAGCACTGGTGGGGTGGTGGGGTTGGAGGTGCAATATCTAAGTAACATAAAGGTTTACTGGAAAAGGGAGCATTAATGAGGAAAATAGTGTAAGAAATTTTAAAAGAATGTAAATGGAGCTTAGAGAGAAGACAAAAAATACTGGATGAAATTAACAGGAGATTAGATTCTGCAGAAAATATCACTGAATTTAAAGGCATTTAAAATGAGGTACAAGTATTAAACAAGACTTAATAAATAGGAACAGAAACATATATCAGACAATATAAAGTGGTATAATATATGTTTAATTGAAGTCCTAGAAATAAGGAGTTGAAGAAACAGATATTCTAGTAATAATGATTAAAATTTCCCAGTTTAATACAAAATATAAATTCATAGATCTTAGAAATTCAACAAACCGAAGCAGAAGAAATATAGAAAATATAATGTCAAGGCACATTGTAATAAAATTTCTTGAAACCAGTGATAAAGTTTTAAAAGCAGCCAGAAAAAAAATAATCTTTATATGCAAAGGAACAAATATAAAAATGAGAATATGCTCCTTGTTAGATTTTATGGAAGCAGAAGACCATGGAAGAGAATCTTAAGTATCAATATATTAAGAAAACAAGAGTAAACACAAAATCTGTCAAGCTCGAATTCTATACCCAGAGAGAGTATCTTCTGCAAATGAAGATAAAAATTCTCAGGGTTAACTGCCTCTTCCAAATGTTGCTTCTTTCAAAGTTAGTGAAATATTTACTGAAGGTTGGCAACAAAAAAGAATGATTAACAGTGACTTTGTGGCACTCAAGTCTCCCTCTCCTGAGAGTCACACCATTTCCTTTTCTCAAATCATTTGAACTTCATTTTAACCTTTCCACAGGGCATATTGTCAGACACAGTAAATGATAATCTCAGGTAAAATTGAATTTACAGACCAAATAAACAGACACATGTAGAGTAATGCTATCTCAAAAAAACTGTTCAAAATTAAAAAAGAAAATCAACACAATGGAGAACAAATATCAAGTGAACCAAAATTAGTAGAAAGGAAAGACCTAAAAGTAGAAATAAATATAAGAGCAATGTAAGGAAATAAGAACAGATGTTAGCAATACCAAACAAGAATAAGCATTAAAAAAAAAAGATCAAGATAAAAAAATAGGACATTATTTTGAATAAAGCACTACACTGATATGTCAAAAGGTAGTACAATATCAAAAAAGCAGTCAGTGAGGCAGATGATCAGATTGAGGAATTTCAAGGACAAAGGGATAAAAAGATATGTATAAAACATGGAGACTATAAAAAAGAAGTCCCAATTCCCTGGTGATAGACTTCCTAGAAGAAGAAGAGAAAGAAGGGTAAGTGGTGACAGAGTAAAGATTTTATTAAAAAAAAGATAAAATTCCCAGAATTAACCAAAAAAATTTTTTTAAAAATAAGGTAACACAAGGGCGCCTGGGTGGCTCAGTTGGTTAAGCGACTGCCTCCGGCTCAGGTCATGATCCTGGAGTCCCGGGATCAAGTCCCACATCGGGCTCCCTGCTCAGCAGGGAGTCTGCTTCTCCCTCTGACCCTCTTCCCTCTCGTACTCTCTATCTCTCATTCTCTCTCTCTCTCAAATAAATAAATAAAATATTAAAAAAAAAAGTAACACAAGGGGCACCTGGTTGGCTCAGCTGGTTAAGCATCTGCCCTTCAGCTCAGGTCATGATCCCAGGGTCCTGGGAACGAGCCCCGCATTAGGCTCCCTGCTCAGCAGGGAGTCTGCTTCTCCCTCTGTCTCCCTCCACCTCCCTTGTGCTCTCTCTTTCACTCACTCTCTCTCTCTCAAATAAATAAATAAAATCTTAAAAATAAAAGGTAAAGTGTGATTACTCCCTTAATCACATGATTAAATTTAAGGATTATATAAACCATCAGAGAAGAAAAAGGGGCATTGTTTTAGTTGAAATTTCAAGGACTGCAATAATAGTCTAACGAATAATATTATAAATTGCCAGTAGACCATAGTTTTTTAAATAGTTACCTGCTATTCATGTTTTTCAAAGTTCATTGGTGCAAATAATTGAGTATAGTGATATTTATCATTTTCTGCCTTGATAAGAAACCTCTTACTCAAATATTCTAAAACAGACAGATAGTAATTGCAATTCCTAAGAAAACTGGAAACATGCCTATCATTTCTAATGTCCTACACAATGCTTGGTATAGTGTAGACACTTAAATATGTTTGTTATTACACAAAATTATAATTATATTTTACTTATGTCAGAATAATTATACAAATAAAATAAATCAACTATATAGGCACAGATCCAAATCATTGCTTGTTGAGTGTCAGCAGGATAGTCACCAAAATATTGAACACTTATGTTAATGAGTTTTATATTAATCTATGCTAAAGGCCATAACAGAGTATATTTGTCACTTGGGTTCACTTGCAATATATTGTCCTTTCAGGATTTTATGGTATAGAGCTCATAAACCAATTCTATATTTTCAAACTACAGTGTTATTTTCTATATTCCTTAATAATCACTTTATTTCTCACTACACATTATAACATTTTATAGAAAACCCACATAATTCATTTGTCCTTTCCTAAAATATAGTCTACTCCTTTGGCTTCTGGTATTAATCACAAGTTCTAGAAGATATATCTTTTCTCTTCCTTTACATCTCTTTGTTTTCTTCTGTGTTAGACTAGTATTTGCCATACTATTTTAAACTTTATTTTTAAAAAATACTATCACATTTCAGTGGAGATATAAACTTGGTATATGGGAAGAGGTGAAAAATATTGACCTATGAAGAATCTGTGACAGAGAGGTAGATGAAAAGATACCAAGTGTAACTACTGGAAGTAACTAAATTAGCAAATCCAGAAGAAGCTGTGCAGGTCACTCAAAACTGGTGAGCAAGGAGAAAAATAAATTAAGGTAAGAGGACAAACAAGGAGAAAAAAACTCCAGAATTGGAAGACGGGTTATATTCTTTGCCCAGTATGGTAAAGGTATCTGATGGTATAGGAGAGAAGGACGAGAGAGTTAATCTTTAACTCTACCAGGTGCAGTAGATGTGGTCCATTTCTGGTGGTGCTGGGCATAGGATACAGTGTTATAGTAATCTCTGTATAATGAGAAAACCATATGACTTTATTTTTTTATTTTTTTTAAGATTTTATTTTTATTTATTCATGAGAGACAGAGAGAGAGAGAGGCAGAGGGAAAAGCAGGCTCCCAATGCGGGACTCGATCCCAGGACTCTGGGATCATGACCTGAGCCAAAGGCAGATGCTTAACCATCTGAGCCACCCAGGCGCCCACCATATGACTTTAAATAAGTAACAATGAGTGAGCTCCACATTTGATTTACCTATGACTTGCCCTTAACTGCAAAATCTATTGAAATAATATATATTTATTGTTTCTATTTCCTTATCTTTCAATTGCTTCAATATCCATGTAGTCCCTGCCTCTCTATTGAAATGTCTCCTTTTCCAGTCTTACACAATGTTCTATTTCCTGAGTCCAGGGGTTCCTCTTGTAAGCACTTTTGTTGACTTTTAAGTAGCAAGTAAGTTACTTAAGTAAGTAAGTTAGGCAACAATTCCTTCGGGATCAAAAGTTTTTTGCCTCAAAGACAACATTGTCCTTCCTAGTTTTATTCTTACTATCCAGAACATTTAATATTCTTTACTGGTTTATTTTTCCTTGTTCATCTCAAATGATCTGGTTCTTTTTCTTATATATTTTAAACCATAGCATACCTTAACCTCACACATCTCTGAGTATTGATTTCTGGTGTGGGGATAGGCAGATTTTCACATTTCTACTACAGTACTAAAAGCCTCACACTATTTCTCTTTTTTTAACTCCCAAATAGAACCCAGGGCTTTTTGGCTTAGTAGAAGCAAATAAAATAGAATTGAAAGAAGCAGGAAAAGGGCTACAGTCCAGTCACCATGTTCCTAGAATCACCTTGCTTTGCTCCTTGTGAGAGTTCTCTAGCTTACTTTTTTCTTTTATGTTGGCTTCCTCAACTCATATAAATTCTCCACATGACTGCTAGTAATCTATTACTGAAAGAGGAGAGAAGGAGGAGGGGGGGCAGGGAGAGGAAGAAGAGGAAGGGCTGTGTGTGAAAGGATCCTAAAATATTGCCATGGTCTATTCCTCGTCTCAAAGCCTTGAATCAGTTGCTACTGATAAAAAGAACAGAAAAAACAATGGCTGTTAAGGCTCAAGGTATGAAGCTTATATCCTGAATTCCTGATCATCTTACAGATATATTTTACCATCTTCTTCTTCAAGTCTTCTCACTCCTTATGCTCTTCCCAGTTGTTTCATTACTGTTTTTCCTTTTTTTAAAAGGTTTTTATTATTAGAGAGAGAGAGAGAGCATGAGTGGGGATAGGGCAGAGGGAGAGAGAGAGAGAGAAGCAGACTCCCTGCTGCGCAGGGATCCCTAAGAGGGGCTCCATTTCAGGACCCCCAGATCATGACCTGAGCCAAAGGCAGATACTGAACCAACTGAGCCTTCAGGCATCCTTGTTTCTCCTTTATAACGCTCTCTATTTCTCTTCTCAACCTGGAACGTCTCTCATAAACATCTGGTTATGTTTTACTCTTCTTATCTCTGCAAGAGAGTATTAGCCACAGGTTTGCATGTGCTCTCATAGTATTCTGGGTTTTTTTGTTTTATTTTGTTTTGTTGTTGTTTCAAGTTTTTGTTTAAATTCTAGTTAGTTAACATATAGTGTAATATTAGTTTCAGGAGTAGAATTTAGTGACTCATCACTTGTATCTAACACCCAGTGCTCAACACATTTGCTCTCCTTAATGCCCATCACCCATTTAGCCCATCCCCCAACCCACCTTCCCTCCAGCAACCCTCAGTTCGTTCTATATACTTAAGAGTCTCTCTTATACTTTACCTCCTTCTCAAATTTTTTTCTTTCCCCTATCTTCATCTGTTTTGTGTTTTTAAATTCCACATATGAGTGAAATCATATGCTATTTGACTTTATCTAGCTGATTCATTTCACTTAGCATAATACACTCTAACTCCATCCATGTCATTGTAAATGGCAAGATTTCATTCTTTTTGATAGATGAGTAACATTTCATTGGATATATCTATCTATCTTAACTTTCTGAGGAACCCCCATACTGTTTTCCAGAATGGCTACACCAGTTTTCATTCCCACCAACAGTGCAAGAGTTCCCCTTTCTGTGCATCCTCACCAATATCTGTTGTTTCCTGTGTTGTTCATTTTAGCCATTATGACTGGTGTGAGGTGATATCTCATAGGTTTGGTTTCTATTTCCCTGATGTTGAGCTATGTTCGAGCATCTTTTCATGTGTATATTAGCCATCTGTATGTCTCCTCCATAGTATTATTTTAAATAGGTATTCAGGGTAACTATTGAAAGATAAGATTTTAGTGCCACTGTATTGCCCGTAAGGTGACTGTTACTGTATATTGTCTGTGTTCCTTTCTGGTCTATGTTACTTTTAGGCTCTCTCTTTGCTTAGAGGACCCCTTTAAATATTTCTTGTAGGGATGGTTTTGTGTTTGCAAATTCCTTTAATTTTTGTTTTTCCTGGAAGCTTTTTATCTCTCTTTTTATTTTCAATGACAGCCTAGTTGGATATAGTATTTTTGGCTGCATATTTTTCTCCTTTAGTGCTCTGCATATATCATGCCTGTCCTTTCAGGCCTGCCAGGTCTCTGTGGTTAGGTCTGTTGCCAATCTAATGTTTCTACCATTGTAGGTTACAGATCTTTTCTCCTGAGCTGCTTTCAGGATTTTCTCTTTGTCTCTGAGACTCGTAAGTTTTACTATTAGATGTCAGAGTGTTGACCTATTTTTATTGATTTTGAGGGGGCTAAATGACCCAATCAAAAGACACAGGCTATCAGACTGGATTAAAAAACAAGACCCATCAACATGCTGTCTGCAAGAGACTCATTTTAGACCCAAAGACACTCCCAGATTGAAAGTGAGGGAGTGGAAAACCATTTACCATGCTAATGGACACCAAAAGAAAGCTGGGGTGGCATTCCTTATATCAGACAAATTAGATTTTAAAACAAAGACTGTAATAAGAGATGAGGAAGGACACTATATCCTACTTAAGGGGTCTATCCAACAAGAGGATCTAACAATTGTAAATATCTATGCCTCTAACATGGGAGCAGCCACTTATATAAGGCACTTAATAACAAAAGCAAAGAAACACATTGACAACAATACAATAATAGTGGGGGACTTTAACATCCCCCTCACTGAAATGGACAGATTACTTAAGCAAAAGATCAACAAGAAAATAAAGACTTTAAATGACAGACTGGACCAAATGGACTTCGCAAACATATTCAGAACATTCCATCCCAAAGCAACAGAATACACATTCTTCTCTAGTGCCCATGGAACATTCGCCAGAATAGATCACATCCTAGGTCACAAATCAGGTCTCAGCCAGTACCAAAAGACTGGACTCATTCCCTGCATATTTTCAGACCACAATGCTTTGAAACTAGAACTCAATCACAAGAGGATAGTCAGAAAGAACTCAAATACATGGAGGATAGAGAACATCTTACTAAAGAATGAATGGGTCAACAAGGAAATTAAAGAAGAATTTTAAAAATTCATGGAAACCAATGAAAATGAAAACACAACTGTTCAAAATCTTTGGGATGCAGCAAAGGCGGTCCTAAGAGGAAAGTATATAATAATACAAGCCTTTCTCAAGAAACAAGAAAGGTCTCAAATGCACAATCTAACCTACACCTAAAGGAACTGGAGAAAGAACAGCAAATAAAGCCTAACCCCAGCAGGTGAAGAGAAATAATAAAGATCAGAGCAGAAATCAATGAAATAGAAACCAAAAGAATAGTAGAACAAATCAACGAAACTAGGAGCTGGTTCTTTGAAAGAATTAACAAGATTGATAAACCCCGGGGCACCTGGGTGGCTCAGTTGGTTAAGCGAATGCCTTTGGCTCAGGTCATGATCCTGGAGTCCCGGGATCAAGTCCCACATCGGGCTCCCTGCTTGGCGGGGAGTCTGCTTCTCCCTCTGACCCTCTTCCCTCTCGTACTTTCTATCTCTCATTCTCTCTCTCTCTCTCTCTGAAATAAATAAATAAAATTTTAAAAAAATTAAAAAAAATAAAAAAGATTGATAAACCTCTGGCCAGACTTATCAAAAAGAAAAGAGAAATGACCCAAATAAATAAAATCATGAATGAAAGAGGAAGGATCACAACCAACACCAAAGAAATACAAGCAATTATAAGAACATATTATGAGCAACTTTATGCCAGCAAATTAGATAATCTGTAGGAAATGGATGCATTCCTAGAGATGCACAAGCCACCAAAAGTGAACCAGGAAGAAATAGAAAGCCTGAACAGACCTATAACCACTAAGGAAATTGAAGCAGTCATCAAAAATCTCCCAACAAACAAAAACGCAGTGCCAGATGGTTTCCCAGGGGAATTCTACCAAACATTTAAAGAAGAATTAATACCTATTCTCCTGAAACTATTCCAAAAAATAGAGTTAGAAGGAAAACTTCCAAACTCGTTTTATGAGGCCAGCAACCTTCATCCCAAAACGAGACAAAGACCCCATCAAAAAAGAGAATTACAGACCACTATCCCTGATGAATATGGATGCAAAAATTCTCACCAAAATACTAGCCAATAGGATCCAACAGTACATTAAAAGGATTATTCACCACGACCAAGTGGGATTTATCCCTGGGCTGCAAGGTTGGTTCAACATCTGCAAATCAACCAATGTGATACAATACATTAATAAAAGAAAGAACAAGAACCATATGATCCTCTCAATAGATGCAGAAAAAGCATTTGACAAAGTACAGCAACCTTTCTTGATCAAAACTCTTCAGAGTGTAGGGATAGAGGGTACACACCTCAATATCATAAAAGCCATCTATGAAAAACCCACAGTGAATATCATTCTCAATGGGTAAAGACTGAGAGCTTTCCCCCTAAGGTCAGGAACACGGCAGGGATGTCCACTCTCACCACTGCTCTTCAACATAGTATTAGAAGTCCTAGCCACAGCAATCAGACAACAAAAAGAAATCAAAGGCATCCAAATCGGCAAAGAGGAAGTCAAACTCTCACTCTTTGCAGATGATATGATACTGTATGTGGAAAACCCAAAAGACTCCACCCCAAAACTGCTAGAACTCATACAGGAATTCAGTAGAGTGGCAGGATATAAAATCGATGCACAAAAATCAGTGGCATTCCTATACACCAACAACAAGACAGAAGAAAGAGAAATTAAGGAGTCGATTCCATTTACAACTGCACCCAAAACCATTAGATACCTAGGAATAAATCTAACCAAAGAGGCAAAGAATCTGTACTCAGAAAACTATAAAATACTCATGAAAGAAATTGAGGAAGACACAATGAAATGGAAAAATGTTCCATGATCATGGATTAGAAGAACAAATATTGTGAAGATGTCAATGCTACCTAGAGCAATCTACACATTCAATGCAACCCCTGTCAAAATACCATCCATTTTTTTCAAAGAAATGGAGCAAATAATCCTAAAATTTGTATGGAACCAGAAAAGACCCTGAATAGCCAGAGGAATGTTGAAAAAGAAAAGCAAAGCTGGTGGCATCACAATTCCGGACTTCCAGCTCTATTACAAAGCTGTCATCATCAAGAGAGTATGGTACTTGCCCCAAAACAGACACATCAATCAATGGAACAGAATAGAGAGCCCAGAAATGGACTCTCAACACTATGGTCAACTAATCTTCGACAAAGCAGGAAAGAATGTCCAGTGGAAAAAAGTCTCTTCAACAAATGGTGTTGGGAAAATTGGACAGCCACATGAAGAGAATGAAACTGGACCATTTCCTTACACCACACACAAAAATAGATTCAAAATGGTTGAAAGACCTAAATGTGAGACCAGAGTCCATCAAAATCCTAAAGAACACAGGCAACAACCTCTTCGACCTCAGCTGCAGCAACTTCTTCCTAGAAACATCGCCAAAGGGACACCTGGGTGGCTCAGTCAGTTGAGCATCTTCCTTTGGCTCAGGTCATGATCCCAGTGCCCTGAGATTGAGTCTTGCACCAGGTTCCTTGCTCAGCAGGGAGTCTGCTTCTCCCTCTGCCTGCAGCTCCCCCTGCTTATACCCTTGCTCACTCTCTCTCGCTCACTCTCTCTCGTTCACTCTCTTGCCCACGCTCTCTCTCTAACAAATAAAAAAAATAAAATCTTAAAAAAAAAAGAAAGAAACATCGCCAAAGGCAAGGGAAGCAAGGGCAAAAATGAACTATTGGGACTTCATCAAGATAAAATACTTTTGCACAGCAAAAGAAACAGTCTACAAAACCAAAAGACAACCTACAGAATGGGAGAAGGTATTTGCAAATGACATATCAGATACAGGGCTCGTATCCAAAATCTATAAAGAACTCATGAAACTCAACATCCAAAGAACAAATGTACCAATCAAGAAACGGGCAGAACACATGAACAGACATTTTTCCAAAGAAGACGTCCAAATAGCCAACAGACACATGAAAAAGTGCTCAACATTGCTCGGCATCAGGGAAATCCAAATCAAAACCTCAATGAGATACCACCTCACATCAGTCAGAATGGCTAAAATGAACAAGTCAGGAAATGACAGATGTTGGTGGGGATGCGGAGAAAGGGGAACCCTCCTACACTGTTGGTGGGAATGCAAGCTGGTGCAGCCACTCTGGAAAACAGTATGGAGGTTCCTCAAACAGTTGAAAATAGAGCTACCATATGACCCAGTAATTGCACTACTGGGTATTTACCCCAAAGGTACAAATGTAGGGATCCAAAGGGGTACATGCACCCCAATGTTTATAGCAGCAATGTCCCCAATAGCCAAACTATGGAAAGAGCCAAGATGTCCATCGACAGTTGAATGGATAAAGAAGAGGTGGTATATATATACAATGGAATATTATGCAGCCATCAAAAGGAATGAAATCTTGCCATTTGCAATTGCATGGATGGAACTGGAGGGTATTATGCTGAGTGAAATAAGTCAATCAGAGAAAGACATTTATCATATGACCTCACTGATATGAGGAATTCTTAATCTCAGGAAACAAACTGAGGGTTGCTGGAGTGGTGGGGGGGGTAGGAGGGATGGGGTGGCCGGGTGATAGACATTAGGGATGTTATGTGCTATGGTGAGCGCTGTGAATTGTGTAAGACTGTTGAATCACAGACCTGTACCTCTGAAACAAGTAATACATTATATGTTAAAAAGAAGAAGAAGAAGAAGATAGCAGGAAGAGAAGAATGAAGGGGGGGAATCAGAGGGGGAGACAAACCATGGGAGACTATGGACTCTGAGAAACAAATTGAGCGTTCTAGAGGGGAAGGGGTGGGGGGATGGGTTAGCCTGATGATGGGTATTAAAGAGGGCACGTACTGAATGGAGTATTGGGTATTATATGCAAACAATGAATCATGGAACACTACATCAAAAACTAATGATGTAATGTATGGTATTTTACATAATATAATAAAGAATAATATAAAATATAGTCAATAAAAAGAAACTTTGTATAAAAATAAAATAAAACAGTTCACAATCATAAAAAATAGGTATTCAGTATATTCTTAGAGAATGAATGAATAGATGAAAGCAAACTTAAAGCAAATGGACATGATACTTTGAATGGGAAAGTAGTCTAATACAGAAAGTGATTGTCATTATTCTAAGTGGGATATAAACAAAGCTTTTCCAATTCCATTCAAAGTAGTCACCAAACATGACTCACATATAATTCAAATAAAAGTGTTAAGTAAAGCAATACTATACTTTTATCTTTCACATGTCAGGTTCATGAGGTGCTAATAATTTTACAAAATATTTAAGCATATACATTCAACTATCAAAGAATGTGTATGTAATATTGGTCAAAATTTGAAGTAAACATTCATTCTTATAATGATATAGTATGAAGTGTCATTTTAAGTAACTTATCTACTTGTAAAATAAAGCAAGAATTTCTCATAGGTATATAATATTGCTGGTGAGGGAAATTTTTTTAGTGATACCCAGTATTTGTAAGTAGATTCTAAAACTTTTTAAAATGTTGGTTTATACACAAAAACATAAACATATCTGAGTAGGAATCACAATAAACAACCATCTTCCACCTTCATATGTTGTTAATTTAGGAGAACATTCAGTTATTATTCCTCTTGCCAAGAGATTAAGAAAGACTTCATTAAATACTGGATTTGAGCTCTAGAACGGTCATCCACTCAGCAGTACTCTTGCTGAGTCATCAAAATATACACAGCTAAAGGCATTAATTTCCCCTTAAAAGTATTCTTGAAAGCTGTGCTGTTTCAGAAACAGAAGCAAAGTCAGCTGAAAAAGTACAGTTAAATTCACCTTTAAGTGGAAATATATAAAAAATCAATTTTGAGTGAAGTGTTTTTATTTATTATAGGACAGAATTTAATCCAACTAGGTTTTGGTTAAGGAAATTTAATATATTGCTCAATCCTGTATATCTTTCACATTGAAAGGTTAGTCCTATTTCTACTGTTTCAACTGTTGGTTTTAATCCTTTGTCTCAGAGGGTTTAACTAATGTATTTCAAAGCCCTGACTTGCAGTATGGTGCAAGAAATAACTTTAAAAAGACAAGGCAGTGAAACCTGACAAACAAAGTTGCTCCTTTTTGCAAATTTGAAAGCTATCCTTGCCTGATATACAAGATAACTAAAACCTGATTTATACTAGTAGGAATGAGTCTTTTCTAGTGGATAAATTACAAGGCAACCCTTCTTATTCACTGCTAATTCATATATATTAAGATAAATAATACTTCTTATCATTCTTGATTTAAAAAAAAAACATTTGATGTCCTTAACAATCGAAATAGAAATACTTCTCATGGAATTTCTCAAAGATTGACATATTACATTTTTTGATGGCAACAAGTGAGTCAAGTTCAAATAAGTCATCAGCATCCAGAGAAAACCAATAGTTTACATAAGACTGCAACCACAAGATAATCATGATCACTCCCTTGATGCCAAATGCCCTGAGGCTAAATGTCTCATTAATATTAAATAATAAGATTCTGATTTCTGAAAACTCAATGTCCATCCCTGATACTCATGAAATTACAGATAGAGTTTCCCAGACAAGTCTTTGGTCCAAAGGAGGCATTTCAAACTTGGGAAATCTATATACATAGAAGCCCATAGATAAAATATTTTAAGTAAATCCTTTGACATTTCTGTGGGTTGGCCATGATTGTGAAGGTGATTCTGTGAGTTTTGATACCGACAAATAATACTTAATACCCAATGTGATGTTTTCACTGATAAAATTGAAAGGATATATATATTTAATCTGGTAAAATGTGTATAGTTTGGGAATTTATTTCTGCATACAAATAAACTCTCCTGTTCACCTTTTTGTTTTTTAAACAAAGCTAAATATTCCAAAACTATCTCCTTTTTGTTTAATGAAATAAAATCTAAGATGCTGTTTTAAATTTGGAAGTATTTCTTGAAAAGTTAAATAAGATATCTACTTGAGTTGGGCTTTGCTCCAGTCCCTTACTATTTTTCAAAATTCTACATTGTAAATATTTGCATTAAAAATGTGAAAAAGGGGCGCCTGGGTGGCTCAGTCGGTAAACGGCTGCCTTTGGTTCAGGTCATGATCCCAGCGTCCTGGAATCAAACCCCTGAGGGCTCCACGCTCAGTGGGAAATTTGCCTCTCCCTGTCTTTCTGCCCCTTTCCCCCTGGGGCTCATGCTCTCTTTCTCTCAAATAAATAAAATCTTTTTTTAAAATGTGAAAAGAATGTGTAACCTAGCCTATCAAAATTCATTCCACAAATGAAAAATAGGACTTTTGAAATGTACCTTACTTCAAGATTTGGAAACACATCAAAGAGAAATTACTTTATTTCATTTACAAAAAAAAAAAAAAAACACACCAAAAAAAAAAAAAAAAACGTTTAGCACTTTGACGTTTCAAAATTGCTTTACATTTTATTTCCTAGTTCTCTATTCTAGTTAGTTATTTAATTATGTTATATGATAGCCTCTTAATCTCTTGTAAATACTGTCAGTGGGGGTAAAGAGTTTAATGATACAAATAAATTATATTTAACTTTGTTCAAACTGGAAATTATTTTATTAAGAAAGTGTTTGATAAGCTTCATTTAAACCCTGGAAATTTCCTCAGAGTAGGTTATAAGTATTCTGGCTCTAACTAAAGCAAGTTATTTTATTATCTTTGGCTGTTTTATATATATCCACTTTTCTTTGTAGATGTGGTTTTTGGCCATGTGATTATATAATTGTGAATAATATTGAATATATCTATATCAAATTCAATATATATATGTATATATATTTATATATATACATATATATATACTCTCTGCCACTTATTTGTGAAAACAAAAGTATGCATTAATAGTGTGTTATAATATGCATATACTAAACCTATAATGAACAAATTATTTATCTGACAAGGGTTTATAAAGCAAATTCTATGTGCTCAGAGCTGTACTTAGTTGCAGATTTTCATGGGATCAGAATGTGGCTCTTGGTTGTCCTTGTACTTATTTTTGGGGTGGTAAAATTACTATAGTTCCATCTCCAAGCTCCACCTTCTAGTTTCACCCTCCCCTCTATTTCTTTGAGGGTCTGTGAAGCTCTAGCTATAATCATCTCTCCAGAAACACTATGTGTGTGTTCAAAGTCTCTCTTCATTTTACTTCCTTACTTGCTTGAAATTATATTCTTCTCAAGTTCTACTGGCTTCTGAAACGAATTGTACACATTGAAAAAAAGAAAGAAAGAATTGTGCACATTGAGATAGCACACAATTTTACTTAATATGCTTTAACATCTTTATACCATATAAACTAAATTAGATCTTACTTTATCTTAACTAAAATCTTCCCTAACTTACTTTGCTTGAAATTATTCTAAATTAAAATAAAAAGCCATGGCATATGTAAATTGAGATTTATGACTTACGTGTATGCCATATTTTATTAAAACTAATAATCACGATATAACAGAACAAGTAATCCTCAGGAAGAAGTAAGATTTGCCCTTAAGAATGTACAAGACACAGCTGCATTTCAAATTCTTACTTCTTCCTGCCTTAATATTTCATAATGACTCTGCTTATCCCTTTTAATATGTTCTATCAGTGATTTTTCTTTTACTTTAATTTTGCAATTAATTCCTTCAATGCTGCCTATGATTAAGGGCATCTGGCAAATGAAAAAAAAAAATACATATTAAAAGCCTAACTGCCTTTTGACAGCCATAATATACAGTCCAAAAAAGAAAGAGATTGAGTTAAAAAGTAATGGGCAGGAATTATAAACACCTAGATCTATCTATTTTCCAAGCAGTTATTGCACTGAAATTATATTACCTTACTTTGAGAATGACCTTCCTTAATCCTCTGTTTATAAAATCCAGAACACTCCTCTACACAAATGTCTTCATATACACATACCCACAATAGACCTAATTGTAGGATAAAGGCTCAGTTATCTCAAAAACACTTAAAAATATTAGCTACCCAAAGAAAAGGCATTAAAAATGTTTAATTTTTTAAATGTTTGGCATTGGCCCACACCAGTCAGAGGAGAAGCTGTAACATAGCTGCACTGGTGCGGACAATCCCAGTCATCTATACAAGGTAACGCTGCATTACTGCATCCATGTATATTAATGTAAACCAGAAAATGATAATGGAAATATTTTCTTTCCCTTCTTACAATAATAAAATGAATTATTATATTTTTCTGTGACATTTTTTTTAAATAATTATGCACCCTTCTGCCCATAAAACAGTATGTGACCAGAATTTTCATGGCCAAGGCAAGCAAGAAAATGCTGAAAGAAGTAGAAGTAAATGATAGAATTATTGGTTTACATTCATTTGTTGTTGATAGTATGTCCCTAAACAGTAATTCTCCTTTCAATTCCTGAGTTAGAGAGAGACATTGGAGGTAAGAGACTAAAGATGGTTCACTTCCAGGATTCTAAAGCTTCTACCTCCCTTACGTTATATTTTCTGAAGATACAAGCATGCACAAGGACATTATGCTAATATAATCACACATAAAACATATTAACAGGTAAGAGTTTTATCTTATTTAAATATAATTATTTTGTAAAAAGTTAGTTCATATTCAACCCACATTTATAAGTTTATATGTATATAATATGTAAAAACATATGTACATCTATATAATCCTTATTAAATGCAAACAATTAATTACATGTTTATAATTGTTTATAACAGCAATTGTTACATTTCTAATGAGTGCCATTACAGATTGAAAACATTTATTAAAAGTAAGCACATTTTCTGGATTTTAATTTTTTAAAAACCTACCTTCAATAGCAAACCAGATGGAATTTTTGGAGATTTAATTAATTTTGCACAATTTTCTGATTTTAACAGAAAACATATGTTTCATCAGTATAATTCTTAAAGTGACATATTTTATATTCACACATTTATCAGATATCAAGCCTGACATGGAATGCATTATCATGTGAATAGGTCTACATTTATCTCCGAAATAGACTTCTGTTTCTCATGTAGAGATTTTATCCTTAATGGGCAGGTGGAACTTGACCCTAACTGGGAGGTTGTGACAAACCTTACCTTACCTTACAAAGGGCAAAGTACAATCTGAAATAAAATTGCCTGTTCCTCCTTTGGCTGGCTCACAGAACACATATAATAAACACAGAAAATACTGCCTAGTGTTGCTGCTGATGAAAGGATGACCAAAATCTCACATTTCCCTTCATGTTAGCTATCCATATTCAGAAGATTTTAAAAAGAGATAGAGATAAGATGAAAGGAATGTAAAATGAAAAAAAAATCAATTCTATGAGAAAAACTGTTCAACATATTATTTCTTAATTTCTATTCTTGTAGTTAAACTAATACCTTTTGTTAGGGAAACAAATGTATCTTAAATACAGAAAAAACCTCATGGACTATTTCTTTTTCTTTCTGATGTCCATGTAAAATAATTTCTCCAAGGTAGAAATCTAGAAACAGATTGCTAATCTTTTGCTTATTAACATGTTCAAGACTATTCAATAGTCTATACTTTGCATGTTTTCTAAACCTGGAAATAGCATTTTATATCATTTCAAACATGGTAGTATGAAATGGAGGCTCAACATTTTTCCATTTCTTATTACCAAAAGTTTGGAACATCTTTTCATGTTCATGAGTCATGTGCTAAGCAGCTTCTCTGTGATAGGCTGAGATCACAAACTACCTTCAAAATCTCAGCAGTGTACAAGAACAAAGATTATTTCTCATTAATGTTGCTCTTGATTTGGCCCTACTCTGTCTTAGGTTGTGATTCTGCCCAACGATGTGGCATCATTCTGTACTGTAAGTTGCCTGGAGTCTGTTCTACATTATCTTCTTCATTTCAGGATCTAGGATGAGGGAGCAGTTCCTGTCTGGAACACACCCTTTTTATGGAAGAGGGAAAAGTAAGAGAACTGGCATAAACACTCAACTCTTTAACCAACTGCTCATATATGGCATAGGTCATGTCCAATCACGTATCAATGGCCAATGTAAGTTAAATGGCCAAACACAAAACTAGTGGCATGGGAATGTATACTCCTCTAATTCACTTGGCCATGAACATGAGTATACAATACTATTTCAAAGAAGGGAAAAGTACAAATATTTGAAAACAATAGTACAACCAATAATAGGCATGTACATTCTCTTTTTTCATTATTATTATTATTCCTAACTTGCTTGTATCACATTGATGTTTTTATTTTTTCTTGTTTTTACATATCCTGGATATTAATCTTTTCTTGTTGTTTTTTGTATTTATATGTCTTTCACAGTATTGACAATTTATTTTGATGGGAAAAAATTCTTAACATGAGACAATGATATTTCACAATATATTTATTTTACCACTTACATGTTTTATGTGTTATTTAATAATCAAATTCTTAACTTTAGTTCATAAATATATGCTCTTATATAGTCTTTAAGAAATTATAGAATTACCTTCTAGATTAAAGTTTATACATTTGGGATTGTGTGTGATGTGATACAAAGATGCAATTACTTTTTGTTTCATATGAATAATAGGTATCTTAGCATCATTTATTGATAAAATTGCCACTCCCCCTCTGTATTGAGAGAAAAAATCTTCCAACTAAGAATATTTTATCCTACAAATCTGTTCTTCAAAAATGAAGAAGAGATGGTCTTTCTCAGACAAATAAAAGCTGAATGAGTTCATCACCACTAGACTGCCTTGCAAGAATACTAAAGGGAGCTTTCATTTTGAAATAAAAGGATGTTAAATAGCAACATGAAAACATGAAAGTATAAAACTCACGGTAAGTACATAGTCAAATTCAGAATACTCTAATACTGTAATGATGGTGGGTAAATCACTTTTAATTTTAATTTTAATATAAAAGTTAAGACAAAAGTACTAAATAAGCATAACTATAGCTATAATTTATAATATAAAACTGTAAATGGTGACATCAACAACATAAAATGTCAGGAGAGAACAGTAAAGTGTAAAGCTTTTCAATGTGATCAAAGTTAAATTTCTATCAGATTAAAATAGATTGGTATAACTATGCCATGAGTTATCCAAAGCTCATGGTAATTTCAAAAACTGTATACAAATCTCTATCTGTAGTAGATAGAGAATATAAAAAAAAAGAAGAATCAAAATATTCTACTATGAAAAATCTTCAAATCAATGGGAAGACAGCAGGAGAGGATGAATGAAACAAGGAATTATAAAAGTCAGAAAATATTAAACAAAATGGCACTAGTAACTTTCTGTCAATAACTGCTTTAAATATAAATGGATTAAATTCTCTAAACAAAGACATTGAGTGGCTTAGTTGTTATAAAACACAAAATCCTACTATATACTGCCTGCAAGAGACTCACTTGAGCTTTAAAAACACACAAAGTCTGAAAGTGAAGGGATGGAAAAGATATTCTATGTAAATGGTAACAAAAAGAGAGCAGGAATGGTTATATCTACAGCAGAAAATAGACTTTAAGTCAAAACTGTCACAAGGGACAAAAGCATCAAGACGATATTCATTAGAACATATAAAAATTATGAATATATACTCACCCAAAATATGAGCACCTAATTATATAAAACAAAAATTAACCAGACTAAGAGGAGCAGAAGACTGCAACACAATAATTGTAGGTGACATCAATACCCCACTTTCAGTGATGGACAGATCATCCAGACAGAAAATTAGTGAGGAAACAGCAGATTTGAACAACACTATAGACCAAATGGAACTAACAGGCATGAACATTATTTCATACAAAAGCAATAGAATACACATTGTTCTCAAGCACACATAGAACATTTTCCAGGAAAGGTCACATGTGAGGCAAAAATACAAATGTTAACAAATTCAAGAAGTTTTAAATCATTTGGAGTATCATTTCCAACCACACTGGTATAACCTAAAAATCAACATTAGAAGGAAAGTTGGAAAATTAAGAAATATGTAGAAAACAACACACTCTGGAACAACCAATGGGCTCAAAGGAGAAATCAAAAGGGAAACCAAAAACTATCTTTAGACCAAAGAAAATGGAAATACAACTCACCAAAATAGGGTGCAGCAAAAACAATTCTAAAGGGGAAGTTTATAGCAACAGATGCCTACATTAAGAAAAAAGAAATATCTCTTGTAAAAAACCTAACTTCACACCATAAGGAAGCATAATAACATTTGCATTATAATGGGGCACCTGGGTGGCACAATCGGTTAAACATCTGACTCTTGGTTTTGGCTCAGGTCATGATCTCAGGAACATGAGATAGAGACTCACGTTGGACTCTGCATTCAGCACAGGGTCTGTTTAAGATTCTCTCTTCCCCTCCCTCATTCCCTTCTCCCCCACAAAAGAAATAAATAAAATCCTTTTTAAAAAATTGCATTGTAGGGATCTCAGAAGGAGAAGAGAGGAAAAGGGGCAGAAAATATATTTGCTGTTGTAATAGCTCAAAACTTCCTGAATATAGGAAGGCAACAGAAATCCAAATCCAGGAAGCATAGGCAGCCCCCAGCAAAATCAACACAAGAAGGTCCACACCAGGGCACCTGGGTGGCTCAGTTGGTTAAGTGACTGCCTTCGGCTCAGGTCATGATCCTGGAGTCCAGGGATCGAGTCCCACATCAGGCTCCCTGCTCAGCGGGGGGTCTGCTTCTCCCTCTGACCCTCTTCCCTCTTGTGCTCTCTCTCAAATAAATAAATAAAATCTTTAAAAAAAAAAAAAGAAGGTCCACACCAAGACACATAGTAATTAAAATGGCAAATTAGTGATAAAGAGAGAATTTTAAAAGCAGCAAGAGAAAACTGTTACATACTAGGAAATCCCCATAAGGCTATCAGCTGACTCTTCAGGAGAAACTTTACAGGCCAGAAGAGAGTGGCATGATATATTCAAAGTGCTGGAGGAAAAAAAAAAAAATCTGCAGCCAAGAATACTCAAGCAAAGCTGTCATTTACAATAGAAGAAGAAATAGAGTTTCCAAGACAAAAAAAGTTAACAGAATTCATGACCAATAAACCAGCCCTAGAAGAAATGCTAAAGGGGACTGTGAGTGGAAAGAAAGACCATAAGCTGGAGTAGGAAAAGTAGGAAGTGGAAAAGGAGTAAAATTAAGTATATCTATAAAAATCAGTCAAGGGATTCACAAAATAAAAGGAGGTAAAGTACGACAACTAAGGTGGGGGCAGGGGAAAGAAGAGTAAAACTGTAGTTCTTTGAGAACGGGTTCAAACTTAAGCAAATATCAAATGAATATAGATTGCTATATGCATAAGATATTATACACAAACCTAATGGTAACTACAAATCAAAACCAGTAAGAGGAAAAAAAAAAAAAAACAGTAACAGATATGCCAAAAAAAAGCAAAGAAACCAAATATATCAGTAAAGAAAGCCAACAAACTGTGGCAAAAGAGAGCAAGAGAAGAAAAGAAGAACCACGAAAACAACCATAAAAAAAGTAACAGCTGGCAAATCAATCATTTCTTTGAATGTAAATGAACTAAATGCTCTAATGCTCTAAACCCACAGCTAACATCATAATGGTAAAAACTGAGATCCTTTCCACTAAGGTCAGGAACAAGACAGAGGTGTCCACTCTTAACACTTTTATTCAGCATAGTACTGGAAGTCCTAGCCACAGTAATAAGACAACAGAAAGAAACAATGGCATCCAAATTAGTAAGGAAGATAACATGATACTATATACAGAAAACCCTAAAGACTCTACCAAAAAACTACTAGAACCAATAAATGAATTCAATAAAGTCGCAGGATACAAAATCAACGTGCAGAAATCTGTTGCATTTATATTCACTAATAATGAAGTAGCAGAAAGGAAATTAAGAAAATAACCCCAGTTACAATTGCACCAAAAATAATTAAATACCTACGAATAAACCTAACCAAGGAGGTGAAATACCTGTACTCCAAAAACTGTAAAACACTGAGGAAAGAAATTGGAGATGACACCAAACAAATGAAAAAATATTCCAAGCTCATGGTTTGGAAGAACAAATGTTGTTCAAAGGTCCATACTACCCAAAGCAATCCACAAATTTAATGCAGTCCCTATCAAAATACTAAAAATGTTTTTCACAGAACTAGAAAAAACAATCCTAAAATATGTATGAAACCACAAAAGACCCAAAATAGCCAAAGCAATCTGGAAAAAGAAGAACGAAACTGGTGGTATCATAATCCCTGATTTCAAGATATACTACAAGGCTGTAGTAACCAAAAAAGTACGGTACTGACACAAAAAGAGACACATAGATTAATTGAACAGAGACCCTAGAAATAAACTCAGAATTATATGGTCAATTAATCTTTGACAAAGCAAGAAAGAATATCCAATGGGAAAAAGACAGTCTCTTCAATAAATGGTGTGGAGAAAACTGGACAGTTAATGCAAAGAATGAAGCTGGACTACTTTCTTATACCATACACAAAAATAAACTCAAAATAGATTAAGAACTTAAATGTGAGGCCTGAAACCATAAAAATCCCAGAAGAAAGCACAGGTAGCAATTTCTCGGGCATTGGCCTTAGCACCATTTTTCTAGATATGTCTCCTGAGGCAAAGAAAACAAGAACAAAATTAAACTTTTGGATTACTTTAAAAAAGCTCTTGCACAGCAGACTAAATAATCAATAAAACTAAAAGACAGCCTATTGAATGGAAGAAGATACTTGCAGATGACATATCTAATAAAGAGTATCCAAAATATATAAGAACTTACACAACTCAACATCAAAAAACCCCCCAAATAATCCAATTTAAAAATAGGTAGAAGACACGAACAGATATTTCTCCAATGATACAGATAGTTAACAGACACATGAAAAGATACTCAACATCACTAATCATTGGGGAAATGTAAATCAAAACCATAATGAGATATCACCTCATACCTGCCAGAATAACTAAAATCAAAAAGACAAGAAACAGTAAGTGTTGGCAAGAATGTGGAGAAAAAGGAACTGTCATGCACTGTTGGTGGAAATGCAAACAGGGTGCAGCCACTGTGGAAAACGGTATGAAAGTTCCTCAAAAAATTAAAACTTGACTATCATGTGATCCAATAATCCACTACTGGGTATTTAGTCAAAGAGTAAAAAAAATACTAATTTGAAAATATTTATGCACCTTATGTTTACTGCAGTATTATTTACAATAGCCAAATGATGGAAGCAGCACATGTGTCCATCGATAGATGAATGGAGAAAGAAGGTGTGGTACATATATAAATGGAATATTATGCACATATAAAAAAGGATGAGATCTTGCCATTTGCAACAATATGGATGGAGCTAGAGAGTGTAATGCTAAGTGAAATAAGTCAGTCAGAGAAAGACAAATACTGTATGATTTCACTCATATGTGGTATTTAAGAAACAAAACAAACAAGGAAAAAAGAGATGAACCAAGAAAGAGACTCTTAACTATAGAGAACAAACTGATGGTTACCAGAGGGGAGGTGGGTGGAGGGACATGTACAACAGACGAAGCAGATTAAGAGTACACTTATCAACATGAGCACTGAGTATTACAGAATTGTTGAGTAACTATATTGTATACCTGAAAATAATATAACACTCTATGTTAGCTATATTAGAATCAAAATTTTCAAAAGGAAAAAAAATTAAAAAGTAATATTTACATTATAGTATAGTCTCTTAAGTGCACCATAGTATTATGTCTAAAATAACAATGTACATACCTTAGTTTAAAATATTTTATTGCTAGAAAGTGCTAACCATCATATAAGCTTTCAGTTAAGTAGTTATCTTTTTGCTGGTAGAGGGTCTTGTCTTGATGTTCATGGCAGCTGACTGGTTCGGGTGGTGGTTGCTGAAGTTTGGAGTGGCTGCGGCAATTTCTTAAAATACAACAAAACTAAAAGGCAACCTACAGAATGGGAGAAGATATTTGCAAATGTCTTATCAGATAACGGGATTTTTAGATCCAAAATCTAAAAGAACTTATCAAACCCAACACCCAAAAAACAAAAATTCCTGTTAAGAAATGGGGAGAAGACATGAACAGACATTTCTCCAAAGAAGACATACAAATGGCCAACAGACACATGAAAAAAATTCTCAACATCACTCATCATAAGGGAAATACAAATCAAAACCACAAGGAAATAGCACCTCATACCCATCATCCATCAGAATGGCTAAAATGAACAACACAGGAAACAGTAGATGTTGGTGAGGATGCAGAGAAAGGGGAACCCTCTTACTCTGTTGGTGGGAATGCAAACCGGTGCAACCACTCTGGAAAACTGTATGGAGGTTCCTAAAAAGTTAAAGATAGAGCTACCCTATGACCCAGCAGTTGCACTACTATGTATTTATTCAAAGGATACAAACATGGTGATTCAAAGGGGCAATGCACCCTAGTGTTTATAGCAGAAATGTCCACAATAGCCAACTTATGGAAAGAGCCCAGATGTCCATCAACAGACGAATGGATAAAGAAGATGCGATATATATATATATGCAATTGAATACTACTCAGCTAATCAAAAAGAATGAAATCTTGCCATTTGCAACAACGTGGATGCAACTAGAGGGTGTTATGATAAATGCAATGTCAGTCAGAGAAAGACAAATACCATATGATTTTACTTGTATGTAGAATTTAAGAAATGAAACAGATGAATATAGGGGGAGGAAGAAAAAAAAGAGAGGGAGGCAAACCATAAGAGAACAAACTGAGGGTTGCTGGGGAGGGTGGGGGGATGGGGTAATTGGGTGAAGGGCATTAAAGAGGGTACTTGAAGTAATAAGCACTGGGTGTTGTATGCAACTGCTGAATCACTAAATTCTACCTCTGAAACTAATAATACAGTATATGTTAGTTAAATTGAATTTAAATTTAAAAAATTTTTAAAATACAGCAACAGTAAATTTTGCTACTTCCATTGACACTTCTTTTCAGAAATGATTTCTCTATAGCATGGGATGCTGTTTGATAGATTTTACCCACAGTAGGACTTCTTTTAAACTTGGAATCAATCCTCTCAAACCCTACCACTGCTTTATCAACTAAATTTATGTAATATTCAATCCTTGTTGTCATTTCAACAACCTTCATAGCATCTTCACCAGGAGTAGTTTCCATCTCAAGAAACTGCTTTCTTTGCTCATCTGTAAGAAGTAACTCTTCATTTGTCCGCTTTACCATTTTATCACTATCAGTTCTAGCTTTCTTTCTATTTCCACCACAACTGCAATTACTTTTTTTCCACCGAAGTCTTGAACTTTCAATTTGTAAAAAAATACAGTATCTGTGAGATGCAATAAAGCAAAGTGCAATAAAACCAATATGGCTGTAAAAGGTAAGGAGATTGATTCAGTAATCAAAAATCTCCTAACAAAGAAAAGCACTAGAATAGGACCAGATGGTTTCACTGGTAAATTCTACCACTATTTGAAGAAGAAATAATGCCAGTCCTTCAGACTCTTCCAAAACACTGAAGAGGAGGGAATACTTCCAAACTCACTTTATGAGGCTAATACTACCTTGATAACCAAAGTTAGACAAGGACACCACAAGAAAAGAAAACTATAGAAAAGTATCCCTGATGAAAATAAATGTGAATATCCTCAGCCAAATCTAGCAAACCAAATTCAAACAGCACACTGGAAGGATTATATAACATGACCAAGTGGGATTTATCCCTAGGATGCAAGATTGGTTCGACATATGCAAATCAATAACTATGACACACCCCAAAACAGAATAAAGGATAAAAACCAAATGATGGGGACTCCTGGGTGGCTCAGTTGGTTAAGCAGTTAAGCATCTGCCTTCAGCTCAGGTCATGATCTCGGGGTCCTGGGATCGAGTCCCGCATCAGGCTCCTTGCTCAGCAGGAAGCCTGCTTCTCCCTCTACCTGCCACGCCCCGTTTGTGCTTTCTCTCTCTCTCTCTCTGACAAATAAATAAAATCTTAAAAAAAACCCAAAAAACAAATAATGATCTCAATAAATGTAAAAAAAGCACTTGACAAAATTCAACACCCTTTCATGATTAAAATTCTCAAGAAATTCAGTTATACAAGATAAATACATTCTGGAGATCCACTATACTGTGTAGTACATATAGCTAACATTACGGTATTGTATACTTAAAATTTGCTAAGGTTGAATTTATGTTAACTGTACTTATCACATACACACACAAAATAGTAATAAAGGAGCTCAGAGGAATCTTTGGGAAGTGATAACTGTTTAAAACTTGCCGGTAGTGATGGTTTCATGTGTGTATATTTATTCCCAAACTCAAAGAGTCATTTACATTAAATATGTACAGCTTTTTACATGACAATTATAACTTAATGCAGTGGTTTAAAATTTTTCAATCAATATTATTCACCACATAAAAAAATAAAGAAATGCACGTGATCATCTAAATAGATAAAAAAATTTT
Organism: Callorhinus ursinus; assembly: GCF_003265705.2. NCBI lineage: Eukaryota > Metazoa > Chordata > Mammalia > Carnivora > Otariidae > Callorhinus > Callorhinus ursinus. The sequence goes on from NW_027397067.1 coordinate 32,449,211, forward strand.
TGACAAAATCCAACACTTATTCTTTAGGAAAAAAAAAGGATATCACAGCAAAACAGGACTAGAAAGAAACCTTCTCAATCTGATGGAGAGCATTTAGAAAAATCTTCCAGCTAACAGTACTTAAACTTATGTGAAACTAAACACTTCCCCCCTATAAATGAGAAGATAGGCAAATTCTCACTTCTATTCAGCATTGTAATGAAGGTCCATACCAGTGTAAAAAGGCAACACAGAGAAGCTGGGACCAAATGAATATATTTATATATAGTCAACATGACTGTTTCACAGAAAGTCTTTAGGAATATGTAAAAAAATAGAATTACTTAGTATATATACCAAGGTCCCCAAATAAAAAACAAAGCCAGTCATATATACCAGTGGCAAACATTTAGAAACATATTTTACAATACCTTTTAGAACTATTTCTGAAAATATGTAACACAACAAATTTAATGTAAACAATGCAGAGAGAAACTATGAGGATCTCAACAAAAGGAGACTCAATATTGTTAAATGAAAACCTTCTGAAAGTTAAAATACAGATTCATAATCAAAACAAAACTGATATTTTTTTTTCATTTTTTGTAGAAATTAACAAGTGTATATTCTAAGTTGAACTTTGGAAATGCAAAGAAAAGTCAAAACTATCTTGAAAACAAGAAGAAATATGGAGCACATATGATACCCGATTTCAAGAATCATGATAAAGCTGTGGAAATCCGAAAGAGGTCTTATAAGGATGAGTGCAAATCAATGGAAAGGAATGTAGAGTTTAGAAAAAATTTTAAAAAGGTGCTAGAACAATTGGATTAACCTGTGGAAAAAATTTTGACTTTATTCTCCATAGCATATACAGATATTATTTTATTTTATTTTTATTTTTATCTTATTTTATTTTATTTTTATTTTTCAGGTTTTTCTTTAAATTTCAGTTAGTTAGCATGTAGTGTAATATTAGTTTCAGGTGTAAAATTTAATGATTCATCACTTATATAAAACACCCAGTGCTCATCACAATCAGTGCACTCCTTAATACTCATCACCAATTTAACCCATCCTCCTGCTCGCCTCCCCTCTGCTAACCAACAGTTTGTTCTCTATAGTTAATAGTCACTTATGGTTTGCCTCCCTCTCTTTTTTTTCTTCCTCTCCCTATGCTCATCTGTTTTGTTTAATTCCACATATGAGTGAAATCAAATTGGTATTTGTCTTTCTCTGACTGACATATTTCGCTCAGCATAATACACTCTAGCTCCATCGTTTCAAATAGCAAGAGTTCATTCTTTTTGAGGACTGAGTAATATTCCATTACACACACACACATACACACACACCACATTTTCTTTATCCATTCATCAGTTGATGGACATTTGAGCTGTTTTGATAATTTGGCTATTGTTGATACTATTTTAAATGAATCATAGATTGAAAGTTAAAAGCTAAACCTAGAAAATTTTTTTAAAAGTAAATGTGGATTATGAAAATATCTTCAGCAGTTTAGAAGAGGCAAAATTTTTCTTGAGATGACATATCTAGCAGCAACCATAAAAAAAAAAAAGATAAATTGTCTTCTTTGGACTCTTTTAAAGAGAAGAAAAGACAGTAAATCCAGAGAACCATTACTGAAATAAAAAGACAAGCCACAAACTGGGAGAAAAAATATTCCTGGTGCATATATCTGAGAGGATTTCTATCCAAAGTATAAAAGAACTCTTGCAACTCAGTATGAAGGTAATTGTGAGGGGAGGAGGGAAGCAAGAGAATGAACAAATATCTTGACATCAGCCAAAGAAAGAAATGACACTTCCCAAAAAGAAATATGAAAATCACAAATAAGCACAATAAAAGATTTTCAAAACCTTGTATAATTACCAATTAAAATTAAAACTAAAATTAGTTACCACTTTACATAGACCTGAATGGTTAAAATTAAAAAGACTAGTAACAAAAATTGATGAGAATTTGGAGCAACTCTATACTCTTGTATACTAATGGTACAAACATTTGGAAAAGTTTGGTAGTTTCTTGTAAAATTAAGTTATATACTAACTCTCTTTTCTTCTCTTTCTCTCTCCTCTCCCTCTCTGGTTTGATTCTGTTACTTTGATGCACTAGAGAACATCTGCTACACATCATCTGTTTTGTGTATGTTTAATCTAGAAAATTTGACTTGAAAGGAATATTACCCTTATGTCTAAAATAGGGGACCTTACTTAGGATTAAATTTTGAGTAACTGAGTTCTGCATTTTGTAATTTAAGTACAAAAGAGGTCCCCATTTCGTGTCGGTGACAGTGTATTAGAGATTGGTTGTCATTATGTCAAGGTTCAAACTAAGCCAGCTATTTTTGAGAGCTTTGAAGCATTGGAATTGCAGGAAAATGAAAGCAAACAGATTTAATTACACTTTTGAGTGGTTGGTTTTTGAAAACACCTTTTTCAATATAAAGTATTGACCCCTTGAATAAGCAGACTTTATTAAACAAATCTATTAAATGTTTAAAAATTTCAATTATGATCCTAATGGTTTATGTTGTTATGTCAATATTATGAACATCCTATGTTTGAGTTCAATGGCATATGTTTAGGTTCAATATTAATTTCCACATTTATATTCTGCAGTCATTCATGTCCTTTACTATTACTTTCAGCAGTGAAGCTTTTAACATCTCAAATAGAAAAGAATATACTCATGTTCCAAAACCGTTAATAAAGGAATTTTTAAACGAATTCTTTAAGCAGAAAAAAATGGTGCTTCCAAATTTCAGGATACAATTTAGAGGCTAGTGTAAATATTTACTTTGAAGGTAAAATGAAAATGGCTGTTTTAATTTTTTTTAATTTTAATTTAAAGAAATTTTATTCTTAAATGACTCATCATACATCAGATAGTCAAAGCTTTGTTTCACTTTATAGTTTACTTATCTAACACTAAAATGTATTTCCTAATTCTGCAAAGAAAACAGAAAAATTTAGCAAGTGTATTGAAATTAAATAAATGAAGTACTAAGAATTAGTGTAAATAATTTTGCTGGGAGACAACAGGGCTGTTGTTTAGAGTTAAGAGAAACCTGTACAGATATCCCAGCTTTTTCATTTAAATACTTGAAAATGTTATTTTACCTACATCTTAGGCAATTCATCTGTAAAATGAGGATAGAAAATTATTCTTTAAGGTTGTTGTCAGGTACACTTTGAAGAAAATAAATGTGAAGTGCTTAGGGGTGCCTGGGTGGCTCAGTCGTTAAGGGTCTGCCTTCGGCTCAGGTCATGATCCCAGGGTCCTGGGTTCGAGCCCCACATCGGGCTCCCTGCTCGGCGGGAAGCCTGCTTCTCCCTCTCCCACTCCCCCTGCTTGTGTTCCCTCTCTCACTGTGTCTCTTTCTGTCAAATAAATAAAATCTTTAAATTAAATAAATAAATAAATAAATAAATGTGAAGTGCTTAGCACAATTTCTGACATGGCACAGGAGCTGGATAAATGGTAAACATGAGCTTTATAAATGGTAAACATAAAACCACTACCACTGAGGTAGTGGTAATGCTAAGGTCATAATAATAGTAATAATGATAATAATACTCTGCATTGCTTTGTCTAAGTTTGTAAACATGCAACTGGAATGTAAGAAAATTTTGTCATATTTAATATTTGTGTTATTGTTCATGCTACTTTTTATTCTTTTTAAAAAATGTTTTATTTATTTATTTGAGAGAGAGTGCATGTGCCAGAGAGTGCACAAGATGAGGGGGGAGGGGTAGAGGGAGAGGGAGAAACCGACTCTCAGCTGAGCGGGGAGCCTGATGCGGGGCTCGATCCCAAGACTCCGAGATCATGACCTAAGGCTAAGACAGATGCCCAACCAACTGAGCCACCCAGGCACCACAACTGCTTTTTATTCTTAAAACTTTTCCAATCCCTCCAATATTCTATTAAGTCATAAAATGTCACTTCTCTTCAGCACGAATCTCACCTTCAACATAAAAGATTTTTCAGTTCATGCTAAATATTTCTCTTGTCTAAACTTCCACCCCATATTGCTTATAGCTACCTGCATACATGCCCACCTCGCTTATAAGATTATAAACATTCTCAGTGGAAATTAATATTGAACCCAAACATATGCCATTGGAATTTTACAATATTGACATAACACAACATAAACTATTAGGAGCATAATTGAAATTTCTAAACATCTGGATTCATTTGATAGAATCTGCTTATTCAACAGGTCAGTACTTTATATTGGAAAAGGTGTTTTCAAAAACAAATCACTCAAAAGTGTAAAAAGTGTAATTTAGTCTGTTTGCCTTCATTTTCTTGCAATTCCAATGATTCAAAGCTCTCAAAAATATCTGGTTTAGTTTGAACTTTCAAGATAATGGCAACCAATCTTTAATATACTGTCACTGACATGAAAAGAGGACCTAACTCTTCTTTCCCAATAAAACACAATTAGGTTCAGACACCTGTATCTCCCCTTTCAACTGAGAGGAAAGAGATCTCATTTGCAGCTCCAGGTATAGATGATGCTTCGTTTTAGCCAAATAGTCTACAGCATGCCATAAAAACTGCTAAAGCTCAAAATGGGGGGAAATGTGGCTTAACTGGGTCCAGATTAAAGGAAAAATTTGTATTTACAAATTTGGGCAAAATGTGTTTCTCCCTCATTCCCTCCTGTCTCCCCTTGTTTGACAAGAAAAAGGAAAAATTCAGCCCCAACCACCACTGTTGCCTACCTCATGGTCATGAGGAGAGACCAGGAGGACCACTCACTCTGAGTTAGTTCTGCAGAGCTGGGAGACTGACTAAATCTGACCCCTCATTATATCAACAAGTCACTGATCACACAATGCCAAGATTGAATTTTACCTTTGGACTTCCAACTGGTAAAACAATAAATTTCTTTTCTTTTCTTTTTTCTTCTTTTCTTTTCTTTCTTTTCTTTTTTCTTTTGTTTTTTCTTCTTTTGTTTTTTTCTTTTCTTTCTTTTCTTATCTTTCCTTTTCTTTCCTTTCCTTTCCTTTTTTTTTGTATAAGAAAGTTTGTGTCATGATTTTAAATTATTTAAACTAAAAAGCATTTTTCTGAAATAGGCAAAAATTAATACTGTCATTTGCTAGAAGAGAATATAACCCCCCCTTGTCTTAACTAGAATTGTATTTCTGTTTCTCACTACAGAAATCTATGCTGAGGCAGTTTAAGGCAGCTCTATGGTATCATTAATGATTCACTTCTGTCTACTGGATGCTCCATCTTCATAGTGTGATTTCTGTTTTAGAGATTATGTGATTATGTGATGATCTGAGCTAGGTGCAGGAGCTCTAGTAATCACATACATTCCAGGCCACAGTTTAGAGTAAGCAAGTAGGAAAACATGGGCAAAACTCATAGTTGTGGTAGCTTTTTAGACAGGCCTTCCTGAAGTCTATTAATATACATACTTCATTGGCCAGTAGTTGATAACCTTGTTACAACTACCTGGAAGTGTTGTCTTTTTTTTTTTTTTATAAAGATTTTATTTATTTATTTGACAGAGAGAGACACAGCAACAGAGGGAACACAAGCAGGGGGAGTGGGAATATTGATTAAGCTAAAGAATAATGATATACACAAGGGAAAAAATACACTTTGTATGGTAGGACACCCTTTGTAATAAGGCCACATTACAATATAATTTTGTAGAAATGCAGCCAAAATATAGACCATTAAATAATCAAATGCAGAACTCAGTTACTCAAAATTTAATCCTAAGTAAGGTCCCCTATTTTAGACATAAGTCAAATTTTCTAGATTAAACATACACAAAACAGACCATGAAGTTCCACTGCTTTAAATTATCTTTATTGGAAAGAATTAAAAAATTTAAGAAGAAAGTTGGTATCTGGAAATTTTTTAATATGCCTGAGTTATAATCTTTCTAATTCAAGCTCTAAACATAATTAACAATTTCATAAGGCTTTAGCCCTGCAATATGATTTTAGTAATAGCTGGTCCCAGGACACATATTGGAAATAAATCCTGATTATCTTACAACTATAACATTTATTCACATTGCATTGATTTACATATTTCAAGAACAAAAAATACTATATTTCCATGTATATTCTGCCAATGGCTTTTCTAAAGAAACTTATTTTACACTGCTACAAAATTTCAGACTGTTATTTCATTAGCCAGAATTTAAATATTATTAAATAAACTAATTAAGAAATCTTAACAACAAAAGTTTCTTCAAGTAAAGGAAAAGCTAGTAGTCTTGACCAGTACAATTATTATCATTTAAGAAAACAACTTCTGTTTGACTAGCATCTTTGAACCAATGTCTTGTTAATCTTGACCACATGGCAAAGATGGTGTAAGTAAATATTCTCTTCTTATAAGAGATGAAGTTTGTGAACTTCAAATGCTGCCCTCAGTTGATTCAACTCATTATTTTCTCCCGTAATTTCAGTTCCAACATGCAACTGGAATCTAACTGCTAGCCACAATACATTTCTCTCAAAAGAGGCACACTAATACAGCATTTGGAATTTTCAAGTAGAGGAGATGCAGTAATATATATTTAAGGAACTTTAACTCTTTTCCTAGATAAGAAAATTATTTTAACTTGTTTTCTAGATAGATCAAGAACAATACAAATTAAATTGCAACTCCCAGGACCCATAGTAATTCTGATAATTAGAAAACACTTTTAGGGTTTGAAAAGAGAATGTGTGTTGCAAAGAGAACCACTTACACACTTAAATCTTGTCTAAATATCAAAAATTAAATGAAATACATCTGTCCTTGCTAACCTGTCTCAACCCCAACCTTTTCTCTGCATTTTCCTGAAAAACACATGAGTTAATGCTACTGTCAAGTTTTTTATTTTCATTTTTATTTTTTGAGTAATCTCTACACCCAGTGTGAGGCTGGAACTTACAACCTCAAGATCAAGAGTTGTACACTCCACTGACTGAGACAGCCAGGAGCCCCACTACTATCAAGTTTTACTGAATTTCTGTAGCAACTCCTGAACTTGACTTACCTGTAGCTCTTGTTCTACTTAAAATCCAGTCCCTCTCTAGGGAGAAGCATGATTTTTCTCTTGCATAAAACTTCAGTGGTTTCATTGTTCAGAATGAAGTCCAAACTCTGACATATTACCAGACTGGCCCTGACTACACCTTCAATCTCACCCCCACACTTCACTCCAGAAGTACCAAAGTGCCTTTGATATCTATAATGTCCTGTACTCTCTCAAAATTCGTGCACTTTGCATAGGTGCCTGGGTGACACAGTAGGTTGTCTGACTCTTGGCTTTGGCTCAGATCGTGATCTCAGGATCCTGAGATGGAGCCCCCCATCTGACTCTGCGCTCAGCATGGAGTCTGCTTGAGATTCCCTCTCTCCTTCTCCCTCTACCCCTCCACCATGGCTCCCTCTCCCTCTCTCTCTCTAAAATAAATAAATCTTTGCATTTTGTATTTGTTGTTTCTGTTGCCTTGGGTAATCACAGTGCTTATTGGACTAACTTATGAGTATTGGGCATTATAAAACTATTTGGTATATGAATGAAAGAATGACTTTCTTCATTTGTAATCTTGATTTAAAAGGAGGAATCATCTGTAAATTTGCATCCACAGTATATTTGAGGGTCTAGGCCTTGAGATAGTTTCTTCTTCTCCCTGTATGTTACAAGATTTAATCGAAAAATAAAAACCTCAAAGCAAAATTAAGGGGTTACATTGACATTACCTGCAAATGTCTAATTGGTTTTTTTGTTTGTTTTTGGTTTTTGTTTTAAGAGAGAAGGAGAGAAGATGGGGAGGGGCAGAGGAAGAAAGAGAGAGAGAATCTTAAGCAGGCTCCATACCCAGCACGGAACCAACACAGGGCTTGATCTCACAATCCTGAGATCATGATCTGAGACAAAATCAAGAGTCCGAGGCTTAACCAACTGAGCCACCCAGGTGCGCCAATGTCTAATTGGTTTAATCGGCTGCCAATTGTATCCCAGTTTTATTGTGTCACTATGAGGTCCGATGACCCAGTAGGAGGGCGTCAACAGGTCAGAAACCCAGGTGACCTATGCCATAAGTGGTTTTACTCCCAGCTTTACAAAAATACTGTTCCCACAGAAGTCATATTGGAGATTACAAGCCATCTTAGAATTGTGTAAAGCTTTAGTCCTTTAAACAGAACTCAGCTCTTGGTGGTACGTACGATAACCAGTGGAAGATAGTTGAATTCTGTAATAAAGGACCATTCCTGACAACATTACCCATAACACAAAACTGTTTTTAGTGTCTTTTCTTCCTCTCTTCAGTTATAACTTAAAGTCAAGGGAATTCATGGCAGTACTACATCTTTTCACAGAGTCTCAGTCCTAGCTATTCATTTAATTACTTATATACTCACACATACATACACACATTCTTTTCCGGTTTCTTAGGTAATTTGAAAACTTAATTTCCCCTATCATTTTACTCAAAATAATGAAGTCTTTCTTAGAAAATTTTGGGAATTCACTACTTAGACTAATATGGACAGCAAAGCAAGATAAAACACAAACATAAAAACAAAAACTTAGACAATTAGCTTTGCGTAGTCCTTTTTATCTTTAAGTAATGATACATTTAAACTGTGTATCACCTCATTGTCTCATATTAATTTGCCAGCAAAAATTTTAATTGAGTGTGCACATGTGTCATTTAAAACTTTAAACAATCTACAGGTGTACTAATAGTGGTTCCATTCAATGCATATAAATATACTAATCTGTTAATATTAGAATTTATATTAAGTGTGCATAGAAAGGTATGAGACAACATTTTGGGAGAGATTGTTGTTTCAGAGGTTATTGTTAGGAAAAAAATAAGTCATAGATTGATATTAAACTACACATTTTCTTTTTTTTATTGGAATTGCATTTAATTTATTGACTAATTTGAGGATAATTATTGGAATTGCATTTAATTTATTGACTAATTTGAGGATAATTCATATCATTACATTAACATGGCTTAGTAAGTATGAATACAGTATATCACCCTATTGCATTTTCTTTTATGTTTTGTAACAAAATTTATCATTTTCTGCATAGTGGTACTGTACAGATTTTATGGAACTTCTTATTATTTTTTTATTTTTAAAAATTTTTATTGTTATGTTAATCACCATACATTACATCATTAGTTTTTGATGTAGTGTTCCATGATTGATTGTGCATAACACCCAGTGCTCCATGCAAATGTGCCCTCCTTAATACCCACCACCAGGCTAACCCATCCACCAACACCCTCCCCTCTAGAACCCTCAGTTTGTTTTTCAGAGTCCATCCTCTCTCATGGTTTGTCTCCCCCTCCGACTTACTCCTCTTTATTCTTCCACTCCTGCTATCTTCTATTTTTCCTAACATATATTGTATTATTTGTTTCAGAAGTACAGATCTGTGATTCAACAGTCTTGCACAATTCACAGTACTCACCATAGCACATACCCTCCCCAATGTCTATCACCCAGCCACTGCATCCCACCCACCCCCCACCACCCCAGCAACCCTCAGTTTGTTTCCTGAGATTAAGAATTCCTCATATCAGTGAGGTCATATGATACATGTCTTTCTCTGATTGACTTATTTCACTCAGCATAACACCATCCAGTTCCATCCACATCGTTGCAAATGGCAAGATCTCATTCCTTTTGATGGCTGCATAATATTCCATTGTGTATATATACCACCTCTTCTTTATCCATTCATCTGTCAATGGATATCTTGGCTCTTTCAACAGTTTGGCTATTGTGGACATTGCTGCTATAAACATGGGGGGGTGCACGTACCCCTTCGGATACCTACATTTGCATGTTTGTGGTAAATACCCAGTAGTGCAATTGCTGGATCGTATGGTAGTTCTATTTTCAACTGTTTGAGGAACCTCCATACTGTTTTCCAGAGGGGTTGCACCAGCTTGCATTCCCACCAACAGTGTAGGAGGGTTCCCCTTTCTCCGCATCCGTGCCAAAATCTGTCATTTCCTGACTTGTTAATTTTAGCCATTCTGACTGGTGTGAGGTGGTATCTCATTGAGGTTTTGATTTGGATTTCCCTGACGCCGAGCGATGTTGAGCACTTTTTCATGTGTCTGTTGCCCATTTGGATGTCTTCTTTGGAAAAATGTCTGTTCATGTATTCTGCCCATTTCTTGATTGGATTATTTGTTCTTTGGGTGTTGAGTTTGAGAAATTCTTTATAGATTTTGGATACTAGCCCTTTATCTGATATGTCATTTGCAAATATCTCCTCCCATTCTGTCGGTTGTCTTTTGGTTTTGTGGACTGTTTCTTTTGCCGTGCAAAAGCTTTTTATCTTGATGAAATCCGAATAGTTCATTTTTGCCCTTGCTTCCCTTGCCTTTGGCGATGTTTCTAGGAAGAAGTTGCTCTAGCTGAGGTCGAAGAGGATGCTGCCTGTGTTCTCCTATAGGATGTTGATGGACTCCTGTCTCACCTTTAGGTCTTTCAACCATTTGGAGTCTATTTTTGGGTGTGGTGCAAGGAAATGGTCCAGTTTCATTCTTCTGCATGTGGCTGTCCAATTTTCCAACACCATTTGTTGAAGAGACTGTCTTTTTTCCATTGGACATTCTTTCCTGCTTTGTCAAAGATTAGTGGACCATAGAGTTGAGGGTCCATTTCTGGGCTCTCGATTCTGTTCTATTGATCGATGTGTCTCTTTTTGTGCCAGTACCATACTGTCTTGATGATGACAGCTTTGTAATAGAGCTGGAAGTCTGGAATTGTGATGCCACCAGTTTGCTTTTCTTTTTCAATATTCCTCTGGCTATTCGGGGTCTCTTCTGGTTCCATACAATTTTTCCGATTATTTGTTCCATTTGTTTGAAAATAGTGGATGGTATTTTGATGGGGATTGCATTGAATGTGTAGATTGCTCTAGGTAGCATTGATATCTTCACAATGTTTCTTCTTCCAATCCATGAGCATGGAACGTTTTTCCATTTCTTTGTGTCTTCCTCAAATTCTTTCATGAGTATTTTATAGTTTTCTGAGTACAGATCCTTTGCCTCTTTGGTTAAATTTATTCCTAGGTATCTTATGGTTTTGGGTGCAATTGTAAATGGGATCGACTCCTTGATTTGTCTCTCTTCTGTCTTGTTGTTGGTGTATAGGAATGCCACTGATTTCTGTGCATTGATTTTATAGCCTGCTACTTTCCTGAATTCCTGTATGAGTTCTAGCAGTTTTGGGGTGGAGTCTTTTGGGTTCTCCACATACAGTATCCTATCATCTACAAAGAGTGAGTGTTTGACTTCCTCTTTGCCGATTTGGATGCCTTTGATTTCTTTTTGTTGTCTGATTGCTCTGGCTAGGACGTCTAATTCTATGTTGAATAGCAGTGGTGATAGTGGACATCCCTGCCGCATTCCTGACCTTAGGGGAAAAGCTCTCAGCTTTTCCCCATTGAGAATGATATCCGCTGTAGGTATTTCATAGATGACTTTTACAATACTGAGATATGTACCCTCTATCCCTACACTCTGAAGAGTTTTGATCAAGAAAGGATGCTGTACTTTGTCAAATGCTTTTTCTGCATCTATTGAGAGGATCATATGATTCTTGTTCTTTGTTTTGTTAATGTGTTGTATCACGTTGATTGATTTGTGGATATTGAGCCAAACTTGCACCTAGGGATAAATCCCACTTGGTCATGGTGAATAATCCTTGGAATGTACTGTTGGATCCTATTGGCTAGTATTTTGTTGAGAATTTTTATATCCATGTTCATCAAGGATATTGGTCTGTAATTCTCCTTTTAGATGGGGTCTCTGCCTGGTTTGGGGATCAAGGTAATGGTGGCCTCATAAAATGAGTTTGGAAGTTTTCCTTCCATTTCTATTTTTTGGAACAGTTTCAGGAGAATAGGTATTAATTCTTTAAATGTTTGGTAGAATTCCCCTGGGAAGCCATCTGGCCCTGGCCTTTCGTTTTTTGGGAGATTTTTGATGACTGCTTCAATTTCCTTAGTGGTTATAGGTCTGTTCAGGTTTTCTATTTCTTCCTGGTTCAATTTTGGT